>NW_022436969.1:6961215-7468428 GCF_009761245.1 Sapajus apella | reverse complement strand
TTTTTTTTTTTTTTTTTACAGAAACTACCAAGCTGAATGTTTTCCAAAATGGCTTTACCAATTTACACACCAGTGCTGCATGTCAGTCAACATCTCTGATGCTAAAAGAGAGTATTACTTCCAATTTGTTCCTTCTGTCATGTTCATGCTTTCATTAAACACATATTTAACTGAGTGCCTACTACGTGCCAGGTGCTGGCATAAAGGCCCATTACAAACAACCGCTTGACCTGGAATGCCCTGCTCTCTTCCCTTTATTCCTCTACCCAGATTTCAAGGCCCAGTTCAAGTCTTTCCTCTTCAAGTATTGCAGCACTCACTGACTTGCCACTCTTCCAACTGCTAGAGTACCAAAATGTACTGCTCACAACTGAGCATTGATCAGAGATTAGACTCTATTACCTACTGTTACGGTATGCGTGGTAGCCAGCTTATCTTGCTACATGTAGAGTGACATAATTAAGTAGATTTCTCTAAGTAGAGTTTCTGGGTCAAAAGCATGCTTATTTAATTTTTTTTTTTTTGATCATAGATTAGCTTCTATTACCTACTGTTAATGGTATGCATGGTAACCAGCTTATCCTGCTACAGTATAGTAATACAATTCCTTGAGAAAGGGGCACTATCTTATACCCCATCTACATTCCCCCATCACCTCACAGAGACTGGGGAGCGTGGCAGGTGTGCCCTGCCCCAGACGCACCCTACATTCTCACCGCCCCTTGACTTTTCCCTTTTCAGGCATTTGTCACACGCTGCCCTTCCCGCCTCCTTCAATGGAAAGCTCTTTGAAGACAAAAACTTTACTTAATAATGCATGACGGTTAACGCAGCTAAATGCTGGGTAAAACGTTGGTTACTTTTGGAATATTATTCAGCACCAAAAAGAAATGAGCTATCAGGTAAGGAAAAGACATAGAGGAAACTTAGATGGCTATTACTAAGAAAAAAAAAAGCCAATATGATTCCAATTGTATGAATTCTAGATAAGACAAAACTGCGGAGATAGGAAAAAGGTCAGCGGTTGCCCAGGGTAAGGAGGAAGGATGAACAGTCGCAGCAAAGGGGATTTTTAAGGCAGGACACTCTGTATGTTACTATAATGTTGGACACACATCATTACATGAACACAGAACACCAAGAGTGAGCCCTAGTGTAAACTATGACCTTGGGGTAAACCTTGATGTATCGCAGGTTCACCAACACTAAGAAATGGGCCCTCCTGGTGAGGGATGCTGACAATGGGGAGGCTGTACATGTGTGGGGCCAGGGAGTATGTGGGGACTCTCTGCACCTTTCTCTCAATTTTGCTGTGAACCAAAAACTGCTTTACAAAGTAAGTCTTTTTTAAAAATAGGCCAGGCTCAGTGGCTCACGTCTGTAATCCCAGCACTTTAGGAGGCTGAGGCGGGTGGATCACCTGAGGTCAGGAGTTTAAGACCAGCCTGGCCAACGTGGTGAAACCCTGTGTCTACTAAAAATACAAAAATTAGCCAGGCATGGTGGTGGGCACCTATAGTCCCAGCTACTCAGGAGGCTGAGGCAGGAGAATCGCTTGAACCTGGGAGGTGGAGGCTGCAGCGAGCCCAGATCACGCCACTGCACTCCAGCCTGGGCAACTACAGCAAAACTCCGTCTCAAAAAAGATTTTTTTTTTTTTAAATAAAATAAAATTAGGCCAAGCATGGTGGCTCACACCTGTAATCTCACCACTTTGGGAGACCACAGCATGAGGATCACTTGAGCCCAGGAATTTGAAAGCAGCCTGGGAAGCAAAGTGAGACTCCATCTCTACAAAAAAAATCAGAAACTAGCCAAGTGGGGGCGTGCATCTGTGGTCCCAGCTACTCAGGAGGCCCAGATGAAGGCTTGCTGGAGCTCAGGAGATCACAGTGAGTCAGGTTCGTGCCACTGCAATCCAGCCTGAGTGACAGAGCAAGACCCTGTCTTAAAAAATAAAACTGTAAAAAAAACTAATTTTGATCAATCAGTCCTGTTACAGAAAATATCATAGTCACAGTCACATGTGATAAAAGAGAATGTAAAGCCAAAAGAGTTAAAAAAAAAAAAAAAAGAAAGAAAAAAGTACAGAAGAGTATTAAGGCAATTAATAAAAGTCGGTAACAATTTTGGATTTACATTATTTGTGGTACTAGGCATTAACAACATTATTGTGGTAATAATATTTACATTTCAAAACTTGTGATTTTTTCCTTATTCTAAATATTCACTTTAAAATCTGGAAGAAAAAGGTTATAAAACAACATGTTCGAAAATAGTCTAGTATTGTTAAATATGTTTTTATAGCCATAGAAACAAATGCTAGAAGATAGTAACCTAAAAGTTAACAGTGGGTATCTCTAGGAGTGGGGGGCATAGGGAATCCTAATAACCTTAATTATGCTTTTCTGTATTTTCCAGATTTCCTAAAATGAACATGCACTCCTCTTCTAATCAAGGGTAAAATGAGATGTTACTTTAAAACCTAACAATAGGCTGGGCGTGGTGGCTCACGCCTGTAATCCCAGCACTTTGGGAGGCCCAGGAGGGCGGATCACAACATCAGGAATTTGAGATCAGCCCAGCCAATATGCTGAAACCCGTCTCTACTAAAACTATTAAAAAAAAAAAAATCAGCTGGATATTGTGGCAGGTGCCTGTAGTCCCAGCTACTCAGGAGGTTGAGGCAGGAGAATCACTTGAACCCAGGAGGCGAAGGTTGCAGTGAGCCGAGATCGCGCCATTGCACTCCGGCCTGGGCAACAGAGCAAGACTCCCTCTCAAAAAAAATAATAATAATTATTCATTAAAGAAATGAAGAGCTTTACCTAAGTCTAATTTTGAATTTGTTTTTCCTGAAAAACGCTCTAAGGACTATCACATACTCACTGAGGAAGGAACAGATGGACCGCGGCTGACATTTTGGTATTTATGAGATAGCAGTGCTTCCCTCCAAGCGAATTTGCTTTCTCAGGAATGTTGGCCTAGGTATGTAATCTTTCAGCTCATTGCTTTACAATGGTGCATGCACTGCCATTTCTCCACATCCAGCTCGTGGGACAACACAGCACAGCAGGCTGGGGCAGGCAGGTGTCCACAGCCACAGGCTGCTCAACACCAGCCATCCAGGCTTTCCAGGGGTTCCAAGCCAATGACAAAGAGGGTGGTGTGAACTCTGGAGACCAAGGCACCAAGGATGTGGGTTTATCATCAATTCAATAAGTAGATTTATTTTTTAATCATTTGAAAAGCTCCTAAAATTCTAAAAGGCTCTTTGAATAAAACATATAATCTATAATAATTTAAACAGCTTTCCATTTCTTTTAGTAACTCAGAATGAAAGCATTTAAGAAAAGGAAAAGGCACATGGCTGGGTCAAATAACAGAGAGGGAATGAGAGGCAGAATCCAGATTGGCATAAAAACCACCTGGACCTTCGCAGAGAGTAACATGCTATTTTAAAATACAGCAGCTTACTTGCCACTGTATTGCCTCCATCATCTGTAATTATTTTTAAATAATCTTACAATTTTTCAATTGCTAAAACCTACATTTCCCTAGAGAGGTACTGAAAAACTCACTGACACAATGTATATTTTATTTCCTTCCCTCCCAGACCTCTTGGAAATTCACTGATACAACATTTTCACTTCCAATCCAATGAAGTCTGGTGTTGCATTCTCTATTTTATACAACTAATGTGTGTGTATATTCCAATAATAAGAAAAGCAACAATTCACATTATGAAGATTAAGCTTCAGGAAGAAACACTGCCTAGAATCCTTTTTTTCTTTTTTGAGACAGCGTTTCGCTCTTGTTGCTCAGGCTGGAGTGCAATGGCGCAATCTTGGCTCACTGCAACCTCCGCCTCCTGGGTTCAAGCGATTCTTCTGCCACCATGCCCATCTAATTTTTGCATTTATAGTAGAGATGGGGTTTCAGCATGTTGGCCAGGCTGGTCTTGATCTCTTGACCTCATGATCTGCCCAGCTCAGCCTCCCAAAGCGCTGGGATTACGGGCGTGAGCCATAGCACCCAGCCTGCCTAGAATACTTCTATCATTGAGAGCTTCAGGCAGCTGGAAAAGTTAAACATTTATACCCAGCAATTCAACCTATGACCCAGCTAAGAGCAAAGTTTAAATTTATCCATGCAAATTAATAGCAACCAATGATGAAACTGCAGAAACTCCTAATTGCAATTGCTCATCGGCTGACAAACTGAGAAGGAGAGAAGGCTGCTTCTTCACTTGAGCACTAGAGAAACCTGAGAGCAAGGTCAAGTGTGAGCTCAACTGAAACTGAAAATACTGCACAAATGTAAAGTCTACCACTGTAGCAGGATAGAAGTGCAAGCACTTAAGACCTGGGTTAGAGAGAGAAAATCCCTCAGGTGCTAGGCTAGGTCTGCTCTGTTGCCCAGACAGCAGCTTGTGGGCAGGGTGCTCACTGGCGTGTATGACCCAAACTCTGGTGGTTCCCAGGGCTCTTTCTCCACACGAGCCGGGGGCTGGCGGCGGTCGGCTGTCCCTTGGATACAGCTGTGCCTCCTGCAAGATGGAGTTGGCACTGGATGTTTCCTCTATGACACCTCTACCTCCCACAGCTACCGAGGATGAAAAAATTTATCGTTCTTGCATTGTAGGGCCTCGGAGGGCCAAATGTCTTTTTTCCCATCTCATGCTACTTAGTTCCCTCTCCTCCACAGCATCTCATCTATTAGTTTATCACTGCATGATGGGTTCTTGCCATCTCAAGACTGCTGATTACATGCAGAGCAGTTACTCTAAGGCATCACAGGACAGCTGCCTGGGGCCACTCTGGATGGGCAGTTTGAAAAAAGCCTGCTGCCCTTGTGCCTTCTGTCCTCAGTCCTCACAGACCAGCGGGGAGTACAACAGGGGCCAGAGTGAAAGAAACACAAGCAGAAAGGAAGGCACTAAGGAGTAGGAAAAGGGGGAATGTTCATCATGCATTAACTGAACCACAGTGTGGGCACCTCAGTGCCACCAGTGGGAAAATGGGGAGAAGATAAGAAAAGCTCTAAGGAAAATGCTAATGAACATAAAGATATTCCTTTTCTACTCTTTCTGCTTAGGAGCTGAGTATCTTCAGAGTTGGCAGGTGGCGTAAGCCCTCTTGCTAGCGGATTTAACCAAAGGCTGGATAACACCTAGACAGGAATGTGAAGAGATGACAGAGCATGGGCTGCAAGCTTGCACTGGATCACTTGGCATTCAAGGCTTTAAGGGAATCTACTTCCAGGTGCATCCTAGAAACTGGCAAGCCTCAGATGGCACCTGGATTGGAGGGACCATGCTGCTCCTCTTTGCTTATTTCCCCATTCACTGTTGCTCTCAGCTACTCAAAAAAAAAAAAAAAAAAAAAAAAAAAAAAGCACTTAATCTCCTACCACCCTGAATCATAGCATAGTATTCATACCTGGAAATGTGAAAACCTCCAGGGCACTGCACAGAGAAGTTTAGAAACAGTACTGTTATAAGCAAAGCCTCTTTTACTTAGGAACCATTAACCTACATTAGGGCTCCTTGACTGCCCGTTTCAGTTAAGGGAAAGACACGACATTAGAAATAGGGTCTTCAAGCCATTTCTCCCCAGGTTGAAACATTCTGATTTTAGACCACTGTAGAGTGTGGGGGTAGAGATAACGAATTTTGTTTAACTATCTTGCTGCTTCTATCCTCTGTCTCTCTAGCTGGTATTTATAACATGCCAGATTTGGCAACACTCCAAATCTTATCTAGCTCTGCATCTATCTTAGAGTTGAAATGCAAGAATAACACAGTTGTCATGGTGGCATATACGGTATCACATGTTTATCTGAATCCAAAAATAATATCACATCCCTTCTGACAGTTACTCTGACCTGGGGATAAGTCTGGACATGAGGTCTGGCCCCATGGTTATGTGGCAGACATTCTGTACTGAAACGAATGGGCTAAATCTTCAGTTTGTGGGAAACATCTTAAGATTCATGGTGAGATAAAAGCATTTTATCAAAAACATATTGGCAAAGATTTACTTCAGTGAAAAATATTTCAATTTTCTCAACTGTTTCTCAGTATTGCAAGGTACAACTGAGTGATAAAAACAGTTCAATGAATCAAGATCAGAGAGCTTGGGAAAAGCTTCTCTGGTATATTTCCCAGAGGCCAAGAATGACTAATGAAGGGGAACAAAACCTTGTGCAAGTTAGAGTTTTTCAAAGTTGTGTTTTTAGTAACACTGAAGGCAGTCCTAATTGAGTTGTTAGCTTATGAAGCACACGAAAAAATTTTTGTTAATATAATCTGACTTTTGGCATATAGTTGAGAAAGGGATCAAAGAACTGAATGACATTATTGGATATTTTTTTAAAAACCCAAAAAACTCCTACTTCCATCTGTCTATTAATATGAGCGAAGCTCTCAATCCTTGCATCTATTCAAAAACAAAAACATAATTCTTACTGAAAATCCTGTCTCATTCAAGCAACAAGTGATATTCATCTCCGATATCTCAACCCCCAACTGAAAAAAATGCTTTTCAATAACATTTTACCTTTTGTTATTATTTTCACATAATTTTTATATAATGTTTACAGTTGTAATCATTCAAATATTAACATTTACTAGGTTAACAATGCAAAGAAACCTTTAGTACTAAAGTCTTATAGGATATAGCTTTTTAAATTTAAATTTTTATACATATTTCTGTAATAATGAAGTACGATAAAGTAATTGATAAAAGACCCTCAGAGTGTAGAAAAATTGAGTTAATATTCTATAGGAAGGATAAAATGGAAATACAAGTTAAAGGAAACATGAAACTATAAGCTTTTCAATTACTAAAGAACAGTTTGCTCATGGGTTTATTTAACATAATGACAGTGGCAATCAAAACTTGATGGAAATGGTGTGTGGAGGCTTACGCCTGTAATCCCAGCACTTTGGGAGGTCAAGGCAGGTGGATCACAAGGTTAAGAGACAGAGATCATCCTGGTCAACATGGTGAAACCCGTCTCTGCTAAAAATACAAAAATCAGCTGGGCGTGGTGGCACATTCCTGTAATCCCAGCTACTCAGGAGGCTGAGGCAGAAGAATGGCTTGAATCTGGGAGGCGGAGGTTGCAGTGAGCCGAGATCGCCCCACTGCACTCCAGCCTAGCAACAGAGAAATACTCAATTTCAACACAAAACAAAACTTGATGATATGTGAATTCCACTAGCTACCATTAAAAGAATGATATAAGACTTTAAATAGTCAGTATTCATGATATACCAGACCTTTGTCACCTCTTGCAATAATCCAGGACTACCCTATTACTTCACAACATCTAACACACACAAGGTCGGTGTGCACATGGCCTTGAGCCCAAGGACCTCCTCAAATTTTGTGCTGAGGTCCTGGGGCTGGTTGCCTAAGTCACTGAGCGTGAACACCCACGACCTAACCTCTGGCTGAGCCCCGCTGAAAAAGCCACTAGAACAAAGGGATGGAGGAAAGAGGAGGACGGGAACTGGGTACCCACAGGACACAAGGCTTTGAGATTAAAGAGTCCTGTGACGAAGGGGCAACGAACATGAAGAAATAAGCGAAGTCTTCAAATGACTAAGCAGTGTCAGGATTAGTTTTCAGGAGCTGGAGATTTGTTTGTTTGGTAAAAGCTTCAGCCACAAAGAGATTTAGGGTTGAATTCCAGTTGCGTATTCATTTCACGTTGTATAATCTGACATTTCGATAACATAATCCTGCCCAAACAGACTGGGAGAAGAAAAGAAGGATGTCATCAGTTTTGGAAATCTAAGTGGCTAAATGCTATTTGGGAAAGGGTAAAACGTGCAGGTGTGTGGGAGTGGAGGAGACTGGGGCAGAGTAAGCCCAGCAGAGGACGGGACTGCGGGCACTGGGGGCCAAGATGACAAATGCCTGGAGAAGAAACTGTTACTTTGCTTCTGAAGACAAAGGGAGACCTAGACCATACCCGGCAGACAAGCATATGTACTGTGAATCTAGAAAAGCCACATATTTTGAATAATAATAGCATTACACCATAAAACGATATCATCGTAGCATATACATCCGGGGCATTAATTGTTTTAGAAAAAGATGGGATGGGGAGCCTTTTGTGGAATTGTGGGGCTGTCACCCACAGGATACTGACACCTGCACTCTGCCCTGGCCAAATAACCTTAGAAAGATTCAGTACAAAGTCTACAGCAGCTTAGAGCAGTGTTTTTCAAATGGTGGGTTTGATTCATTAACAAGTTGTAAAGTAAATGTAACGAGCTAGAATCGGCACTTTAATAAAATAAATGAGTATTCTTTTGTGAAACTCATTTTAATTTTACGGACACGCATATATACATATTTGCATACTGGATCACAAAGGTAAACACATTTAACTAAAAGCGTTTGAAAAATACTGGCTCCTCACAACAACAGAGCACAGAGTAGCTGCGGCTAAGTATCAGATTTCCTCTTCCGCTTTTAAGGTTTCTTATTAACAAATAAAGACACTGGGTAAATGGAGGGAAGGGAAGAGATGATAGCTGAAGGTATGCATGTGGCTTCTGGAACTGAGTTTCACCCCTACAAAAAGGACACAAACTGAAGTATTTGGATCAGTGTGTTAGAATCAGAAACATGCAGGCTGGGCACAGTGGCTCACGCCTGTAATCCCAGCACTTTGGGAAGCCAGAGTGAGTGGATCACCTGAGGTCATGAGTTTGAGACCAGCCTGGCCAACATGCTGAAGCCACATCTCTACTAAAAATGCAAAAATCAGCTGGGTGTGGTAGTACGCACCTGTAGTCCCAGCTACTCGGGAGGCTGAGGCAGGAGAATTGCTTGAAATTGGGAAGCGGAGGTTGCAGTGAGCTGAGATCACACCACTGCACCATAGCGCAAGGCTCTGTCTCAAAAAAAAAACAAAACAAACAAAAAAAAAAAACCAAGAACAAGCAGGGGGGATTTTAAAAAATGCTTTCAATTTAAGTGTATTAAGACCCATGGACAGCACTTTTGGGATATAGAAATAGACAGATATTAGAGACTGTTGATATCAAAATTTACTTTAAAAATATATTCCAGGCCAGGCATGCTGGCTCACGCCTGTAATCCCAGCACTTTGGGAGGCTGAGGCGGGTGGATCACCTGAGGTCAGAAGTTTGAGACCAGCCTGGCCTACATGGTGAAACCCTGTCTCTACTAAAATACAAAAATTAGCTGCTTCTGGTGGTGGGTACCTATAATTCCAGCTACTAGGGAGGGTGAGGCAGGAGAATCGCTTGAACCCAGGAAGTGGAGGCTGCAGTGAGCTGAGATCATACCAAGGCATTTCAGCCTGGGTGAGTAAGACTCTGACTGAAAAAAAAAAAAAAAAAAACCAAAACAGAAAAAGTGGTAATATCTGTATTTCTCTCTCAAGCCTCCTCATTTTTAATCTCTACTGTCCCATAGTGCTTATACTTGATTGTGTCTGCTGCCTGAGAGAGAAGCTTCCTACAACAGACAGTGCCCAAAGAACAGTATTTCCAAAAGCTGGTGATTTCCTTTCAATCCACATTAATGAAAATGTTCTTCCGGAATATTCGTCTCCTATGAACCTCAGCAGAAAGAAGTTTCCAAAAACACGACTTCCCCTGAAGATCTCTCTCTATGCTTTGAATCAGTAAGTTCTACAGATACAATTCAGAACATTCTATGAAACCCTTTCAACCCAAACAGCTCTGTGTTTATTTGTAATATTTTGTTTATAATTCAGCGTAAGCATTTACTTGTACAAGAAGTTCTGTACCTAAACATAAAAGTAAAACCGCATTCTAGAGAAACAGTATCTTTGAGAGCATAGCAGATACAATCCAACGCAACATTATCTCCTATCTTTTAAAAGAACCATTAGTCTCGATTTAGACATAAACTAGACAGATTGCTGGTCATCTACCTGAACAAATTCATAACACCAACACTACAGCTGACACCCAGTGAAACAGGAGAGAGCGGGAGAAAGAAATCAGATGACAGAAATACAGAAAACTGTATATTCTATAATGGCCCCAAATCTGAGATGTTCATACAAACTCCTTTGACCAAATAACCTTAGTAAGACACAGTACCAATTCTATAGTAACTTAGAGCAGTGCTTTCCAAAGGTGGGCTTGGTTCATTAATAAGCTGTAAAATAAATTTGATGAGCTGGAATCAGCATTTCTTTAATATAATAGAAAATATAATTTGTAGTAATGATGAGTATTATTTTGGAAAACTGATTTTAAGGACATGCATATTTACATATTTGCATACTGGATCACAAAGGTAAACATATTTAACTAAGGGTCTGAAAAGTACTGTCTCTACAGAATATACAAATAAATACTAATTTTTGTCTTGAAATTTTCAGTTCCAAAGAGACAAACGTGTGTAACTGTCACCTGACCGTCGACACACATTTGCTTTGTCCTGTTGAATCGTAATTGAAATAAAATTAGAGGTCAAGTCTCATTCTCAGCTGTGATTAATGAAGAACTATTATTTATTGAGCACAATGTAAAAGGAGGGACTGTTCCAGGCATTTTACATAAATTATTTCTCTCTCAATACACCTCTAAGATACAAATCATGATCCTAGTTTTACACTGGAACTGGCTGGAATGCAACTCAGGTAGGAACTGCAACTTGCTTGTGGCCTCACAGCCAGGAAGGAGGAGAGAGGGGATTTGATCCTACATTATCAGGCTACGAAATTTTGATGAATACTCTCCATGCAGTATTTGTTTGAAATTAATGTTTATGGAATTTGTTCCTTGAAAATTACATTTAGGAAGTTGCAGATTTCATCATCCACTCAAAGAAGAGAGACATTGGAAAAATGCCAGAGGCCAGGAGCCGTGGCTCGCGCTTGGAATCCCAACACTTTTGGAGGCTGAGGCGGAGGGACAGCTTGAGCCCAGGAGTTCAAGACCATCCTGGGAAACATAGCAAAACTCTTTCTCTACTAAAAATACAAAAAAAATTAGCCAGTTGTGGCAGCACGTGCCTATGATCCCAGCTACTCAGGAGGATGAGGTGGGCGGATCAGTTGAGCCAGGGATATTGAGGCTTCAGTGAGCCATGATAGCACCACTTCACTCCAGTCTGGATAATATACTGAGTCCCTGTTTCAAAAAAAGAAAAAAGAGGCCGGGCGTGGTGGCTCACACCTGTAATCCTAGCACTTTGGGAGGCCGAGGTGGGCAGATCACGAGGTCAGGAGTTTGAGACCAGCCTGGGCAACATGGTGAAACCCATCTCTACCAAAAATACAAAAATTAGTTGGGCGTGGCAGGGTGCACCTGTAATCCCAGCTACTTGGGAGGCAGAGGCAGGAGAATTGCTTGAACTTGGGAGGCAGAAGTTGCAGTGAGCCCAGATCGCGCCATTGCACTCCAGCCTGTGTGACAGAGTGAGACTGTCTCAAGAAAAAAAAAAGGAAAAGAAAAGAAAACAGAAAGAAAATGAAAAGAAAAATGCCAAAGTGGGTACCTCTGCAGCGCACAGGATTTCAAGTTGCAGAGTGAAGTGTGTATGAGGTGACTGTACTTGCCAGAACAGGGAAAGTTCTGGGAGTGCTCCCAGGTTCCACACTCAATTGCAAAATGTTAAGAGGTAATGTCCAGGCAGATTCTTTTGTGCCACATGACTTACATGTTTTTTAAATTTTCATCATTCTAGATGGTCCAAGGTCATACTAGCAAGACCTAAGGGAACTTTACCCAGAATCCTAGCCTGACTGACAGCAGGGTGGCAGTGTTGACTACTACCTTCAAGGGAATCCAAGGACTTCTATAAAAGGACATGCTGCCATCTCCCTACCTCCCCCCAAATCAGATCCACGGCACAGATAACTAAGCAGAGACATA
This sequence comes from Sapajus apella, assembly GCF_009761245.1. Classification (NCBI taxonomy): domain Eukaryota; kingdom Metazoa; phylum Chordata; class Mammalia; order Primates; family Cebidae; genus Sapajus; species Sapajus apella. Next base: position 7,456,529 of record NW_022436969.1, on the reverse strand, counting down.
TTCCAAATACTTAATACACCATGCTTGCAAATTCCAAAAATGAAAACTTGCTCTGCGTATAGAAGTGTAATGAAATTCTGTTCTTCACTGTGGAGGTATCTGTTCTTTCTGAGAGTTTCTATGTAAAACTATGGGGCAATACAAATGTGATGTGACAACAGAAGGAGAGCATTTTTCTCTTTGTTTTTTTTTTTTTTTTTTTTTTTTAACACTGAAAAGGCACATTAAAGCCATTAGAGTGGCTCAAATGCTTGCCAGAAAAAAATGCACCTACGACTTTTCACAATTTATGATTCTTGCACGTTTCCATAAACATTGTTGTGCACCACTTTCATGCAAACTTTTCAATTCCTTTCTAAAGAATATATGATTAAACATATCTGCTTAATATCATATGACAAAACCATTAATTTACCATTCCAATACATTTTCTGAGGATGCTCCAGATACTGAAGTCATTTCTGGAAAACATAGGAGAAGGCAAGCTTGTTCTGAAAAAAAGAAAAGAAAAATATAAAGTTCGTTCTAATGCCATTGTCATTAGGAGGGAAAAATTGTCATTCATATGAGAGCTGCAGACACAGAGAGACACTTCAAAAATGTGTGTCATCACAGACAGGGTGAAACAGGGCTGATCCAGGGTTGCCCCTGTTCCCCGCTACCTATGCTGACCCCTGAAAGATTCTGTACCCAATCAACTGACCCTCTGTCTTCAGCATTGCTTTGATCTGAACTCCGTCCTCCCAGGCCCTGGAGTCCAGCTGTTTGGACCACCTCAGAGGCCCACTGTCCTTTCACGTAATGGCACATCTGACCCTGTTGGATTCATGGCACACTTACCATGTTCTGATACTTAACACATTATCATTCTCTAGCTGCTAAATGATGTAAATAAAATACCACCACAAAGTCTAGATACAGGTTTTTAAGAAATGAAATGGAAAATAAAAAATACAAAAGTATTGAAAACCTAGGCCCTGCAATATACAACAGTACTTCCCCTGAACAAAATTTAGCAACTGCAAAACAAACTGACCTCTACAGAAAGAGCATCTTCAAGGCCTCTTTAGGTGTTTAAAAGTAGCCAGAGGGATGTGGCTTCCTGGGGCAGAAGGTCTGTGGCTTGGATAAGCAGCACATCACAGCCAGTCCTGATGGGCAGGGAGCCACCCCATTTCCACAGATCAGAATGGCAGCACCATCAGCAATCAAGGGTGTACAAGAGATGCCCAAGCCAACTTTCTAGAAAACTGTTATTAAAGTTTTCCAGTTGCCAGTTGGGCGTGGTAGTTCATGCCTGTAATCCTAGGACTTTGGGAGGCCAAGGTAGGCAGATCACTTGAGCTCAGGAGTTTAAGATCAGCCTGGACAACATGGTAAAACCCATCTCTACTAAAAACAAAAAAATCAGTCGTGCATGGTGGTGCATGCCTGTAATCCCAACTACTTAGGAGGCTGACGCAGGAGAATTGCTTGAACCTGAGAGGTGGAGGCTGAAGCGAGCTTAGATCGCACCACGGCATTCCAGCCTGGGCAACAGAGTGAGACTCTGTCTCAAAAACTAATAATAATAATAATAAAATAAAAAGTTTTCCAGTTGCCTCCTGAAATATATTAATGTAGCTAAAATATTAAATATTTTAAAAATCACCTTCTAAAGAACATTTACATTAAACTAATTGTACAGAAGTTGATACAATTTACATTTTTAAGTCAATACTCCATGGTGGAATTCTTCTGGTTTTTCTTTTTTAGGAATGCACACTGCTCATTTGGCAGATCTGCCATCTAACTAATCCGCTGGATAAGTGGCCACAGATGGTAATTAAATCACATTCCCCACTATCCAAGACTATCAATCTCTGTGACACGAACAATGGATACCAGGAATAAGAATCCTGGCCATTATCTATCCTTTGCATGTATAATATAGTTTCAGAGACGTATATAAACCAAATTTTCCATCTACTTTTTTCTTTTTTTTTTGAGATGGAGATTCACACTTGTTGTCTAGGCTAGAATGCAGTGGTGCAATCTTAGCTCACTGCTACCTCTGCCTCCCGAGTTCAAGTGATTTTCCTGTTTCAGCCTCCTGAGTAGCTGGGATTACAGGTGCGTGCCACCACACCAGGCTGGAGTGCAGTGGTGTGATCTTGGCTCACTGCAACCTCCGCCTCCCAGGTTCAAGCGATTCTTCTGCCTCAGCCTCCTGAGTAGCTGGGACTACAGGCACCTGCCACAGGGAACAGGAAAATCACTCGAACCCAGGAGGCAGAGGTTGCAGTGAGCTAAGATCGCACCACTGCATTCTTGCCTGGCAGGACTACAGGCACCTGCCAAAAAATAACGCCTGGCTAATTTTTGTATCTTTAGTACGGATGGGGTTTCACCATGTTGGCCAGATTGGTCTCGAATTCCTAACCTCAGATGATTCACCCACCTAAGCCTCCCACAGTGCTAGGATTGCAGGTGTGAGCCACCATACCCAGCCCTAGGTGCCACTTTTAAAAGAAACTGGAACACTTCCACGCAGGAGGACTGATCCAAGGCAAGGCAAAGGTGTCTGGAAAATCTCTCTTACAAGCAGTGCTGAGGGACGTGCAAAGCTAGGGAAACAAAAGCTGGGGGCCTGGGGAACAGTGGGCACGAGGCAGGTCTTAGAATATCGGAGAGCAGGCCCTGGGATGGCAGGAGTAATAAATCCATTCCCCCAGCTGCTATGCACCTCAGCCTGCTTCATCCTCCTTCTCCACGCACTGATTGACATGATATAAGCTACATTCTCTTGCTGATCTATTGATGACGTCCCTCCCCCAAACAGTACGTAAACTCCATAAGAACTCATGTTCTGTCTACTGCTGTAGCCCTGTTGCCTAGGACAATGGCTAGCACCAAATGGGAGTCTTAAGTATTTGTGGAAGGAGCTCTGTAACGTATAAGGCCTATTAGACATTACCTCTTTTGTAAAGAATTTGGTTTATCCTGTGCTACTCAAGAGAGAAGGACTCTGACTGCAGGTGAATGCTTATATTAGGATGGCTAATATAAAGACCTGTCTCACAATTCTAAAAACAGGAGATGAGAGAGCCTTGTTAAGGAAGGCTTTCAGACAGAGGCTGGAGGATTCCACCAGTCAGGGCACAGAAAGGCACCCAGCTTGACCAAGGATACTGCTGAACATCATGCTGGGAACAAGGCAGGCTCCACAACAAAGAATTACCCACCCCCAATGGCAGCAGTGCCAGGGTCGAGAAATCCAGCCAGAGAAATACAATGAGAGCTTCATGTATAATCTCAAATTCTGCAGTAGCCACATCTTAAACTAATTTTAGTAATTTATTTAACCCAATATATCCAAAATATTAGCATTTCAACATATAATACATATAAAAAATGGTATTTTATACTTTTTTCCATATTGTCTTCAGAATCCAGTGCGTACCCTATACTTTTAGAGCACATCTCAATTAAGCTACTAAATTGACAGTTAACATGAAATCTTGTCTTAACAAAGTTGTGTTTAATGGAAATATGGTTTCTGCCTCATTTTGCAATTTAACTTATGTCAATTAAAATTAAGTAAAAAATCAGTTTCTCAGTCATACTCGGCAGATTTCAAGTACCCGAAAGCCACATGTGGCTAGTGGCTACTGTACTGGGTGGAATGGATCTCTGTGATTACTTCTCAAAACAAAATGGTTGTACTGTTTCAAGAATAGGGCGGGGAGCAAAAATCTGCCCAATTTTACGAGTCTAAAGTCAGGAACAGACAAAAAACAGTCCACAGTCTAATCATCAAAAAATGCTAAAGCTTCTGCAATGTTATTTGAAGAAGCAGAGGGAGTAGAGAAATTAAAAAAAAAAAAAAAGTAGGAGATTCAGTTCTAAAAAAAATAATTTGTGTTGAAAAAGATGTGTTTCCATATTTAAAAATTTCACTCCCTCTGCCAAGAAAAAAAGGAGAGAGAGAGAGAGAATTCCCTAATGATGTTGGATGGTGGTGTTACTCCAGGCAGAAATAAGAACAGATGAGGGCAGCAATCAGAATTTTCAGGCTGAAAGCAGAGCTCAGTGATTCTCTTTCCGTGGAGTTTATCTGAGGGTCATTATCCTGCATTCTATGCTTCCTTTTTCTCTTCATACAGAGAGAACACACCCTGTACCAGGGACTGGCAGTGATGTGTCCTGGTTCTATTTTCAACCATACAGATGCCATTACGACTATCTAAACAACAGCACAATAACTGGTTTTTAAATGAAGCGTCTCACACTGGTTTTGTCTATCTGATGCAAATGGCTCCACTTGCTAGCACACCATTATTTCCCAGCTACACGGCATTGTAGACAGACCTAAAGAACCACATGAATTTAAGAAGTGTTGACTAACAAATGCTGTGCTTGAATCCCCCTTGTTCTGAAAACTTGGCAACGTCAGGAGATCGCGATCCCCCACAATCTTTATATGTCATTTGGATGGCAGAAATTACATGTTATTTGGGCCAGGCATGGTGGCTCATGCCTGTAATCCCAGCACTTGGGAGGCTAAAGCGGACAGATGACTTGAGGTCAGGAGTTCTTGACCAGCCTGACCAACATGGTGAAACCCGTTTCTACTGAAAATACAAAAATTAGCTGGGCATGGTGGCACATGCCTGTAGTCCCAGCTACTCGGGAGGTTGAGGCAGGAGAATCACATGAATTTGGGAGGCAGAGGTTGCAGTGAGTGGAGATTGCACCACCGCACTCCACCCTGGGCAACAGAGCAAGACTCCAACTCAAAAAAAAAAAAAAAAAAGAAAGGAAAGGAAAGGAAAGGAAAAAAAAAGAAAAGGAAAAGGAAGGAAGGAGGGAAGGAAGGAAGAAAGGAAAGAGGGAAAGAGAGAGAGAGAGAGAAAGAAAGAAAGAAAGAGAGAGAGAGAGAGAGAGAGAGAGAAATAAATAAATAAATAATATGTTATTTGGAAGCTGAGCCTCGCAAATTCACCTAACTACACAAATCTCCTTTATCTACCTGCCGGACACCAAGCCCACCTCCTGCCTCTGCTCCATGGATTGCTAGGTTAAACATAAACGCTTAACACCATTTGCTCTCCGAGGCCCCTGAAAAGAAGAAAAAGATGACAAAACAAAGGTAGGCCAATTAAGCCTCACCTGGAATTGGCTGCCAGGTGCTTCATGCTTTCCAGGTCTGCCACCTCATTTCCATGAGACACACATGCGCTCTTTTGGGTCTTGTGCATACACATGTATATTTTTTTACTGAGGTATCCCTATACTTGGCAGGAGATGGGGGAGTATCATCTCTTTCATGGGGGACACAAAAGAACCGTGTAATGGAAACCAGAGCTATTGCACACACTCTTGCTACCGCCCAGCTGCGTAACCTGGGGCAAATCTTCTAAGTCAAAACTACACAGCTATACAATCCTCCTCCTTCTGGCAGCTAGATCTGCACTAAGAAAAATGCCTAGGACAATTAAAGCCTCTTGGAAATGAAGATACAACTTCTTACCTGTGTGTCAGTTTTAAAGAATTTTAAAAAATTATTTGCTATTTTTATAAACTACAAACATACTAAGATAAAAACACTCACTGTCAGTGGTGATATCATCTGTCCACTAAATTATCTTCTAACTATGTAGGAGCTCTTTGGGTGTTATGGATATTTCATTCACCACCTGCGTTACAGATAACTTATTCCAAGTCTAACATTGGTCTTGTGGTTCTGTTTAAAGTATAATTTGCCAAACAAAATCTACCTACTTGGGAAGGCTATATATGTTATTATCAAAATCTATATGAGAAACATAAATGAACAGCTATCATTCAGTATTTTCCCAACAAACAAGATAAAAACATTCATTATTAACAGGTATTCCAGAAAAAAAGGTAAATTTCTTAATTCACAACGTCTGGTAATCTCGACTTTAAATTTTTAGAAATTCAAGTTCTATGTCAAAACCAAAACACCACATATAATTAAAACAATTTTCTCAGGTATATACCAAGTGGTAGTAAATACAACTAAATCAGCGGTGGGGGGTAATGAGGTATGTGATTATTTTTCTAATTAAAAAATAATACTTTTTTGGAGAGAGTTTGCTCTTTTTGTCCATGCTGGAGTGCAATGGCGCGCTTTCAGCTCACTACAACCTCCGCATCCTGGGTTCAAGTGATTCTCCTGCCTCAGCCTTCTGAGTAGCTGGGATTACAGGCATGCGCCACCATGCTTGGCTAATTTTGTATTTTTAGTAGAGATAGGGTTTCACCATGTTAGCCACGCTGGTCTCGAACTCCTGACCTCAGCTGATCCACTCTTCTCAGGCTCCCAAAGTGCTAGGATTACAGGCGTGAGCCATTGAGCCCAGCCAAAAAATAATACATTATATAACAAAGGAAACAATCTACAGATAAAGGACAAGCTAGACCTCTCCTCCTAAACCCTCCAATACCAACAGTAACAGCACGAGTGCTTCTTTCCACACCCTTCACTTCGTACAAACAAGGGTATACTGGTAGATGCATTTTTTTCAAATTGACATATTACCCTATAGGTCACAATGCTTTTTTCCCAAACTATCAAGGATGCTCCCCTTCAAGTTGACAGACATAGGTATACCTTTCTTTCTAATACCTTTAGGCAAATGTACACGTATGTAGGTGGTACATCACGCATGCTGATTTTATTTTTAATGTAGTCTTTCCCCCTGCCACCCCACTCCCCCATCTCCACCCACTCTACTACCCTATATAATCCACAGTAAGAAGCGGGCATCTATTCTTCTGTGCTTTTCCACATGTTGCCAAAGAGCCACATGTAGAGCATGCACGTGTGCACACACAAAGGGGCATGCTGCTCTTAATATTCCAAACTAGGGTACTAATCATAACACTTCTCTATGGTTTGCTTTTCAATACTGCATGCAAATTTGTTGATGGCAAATGGTATACTAATCATTTTAAGGAATGTATAATATTCCATAAGAATACTATATATCAAAATACATTTTGCCATTCTCCATGAAAGGCATTCACCGTTTCATTCTTTTGCCAGAAGAAACAATGCAACAAAAATATTTCAATATATGATGTATTCTTATTTAAATCTGATGCCTTCACTTTAATGGGGCAGAGCACCGGGGTTAGGATCGATGGGTCAAGAAGTATCTCTATTTCACATATCCATAGATGCCGCCAGACTGCTTTCGGAGAAGGTGTTAACAATTTCCTGTCTCACCAGCAGTCCAGCAAGAGCTGGTGTTAACAAGTGTTCTTGTCCTTTCAGGTTTTGGGTCTGACTGCGGTAGTGATGCTCACATTGTTACTTTGGTTTTCTTTGACCGCTAGTGAGTTAGAACATTTTTCATATGCTTAATGACCGTCTGAATTCACAGATGGTCAATTGCCTATTTATATCATCTATACCACTGGATTTTGTCCTTGAGTAAGAATTTTTTTTTTTTTTGTATATGATAGATATCAAACTTTTGTCACCTAGACTGCAAATAGTACCATTTGCAGGTTAAAAAAAACTTTTACAAACAAGTATGTCTCTTTTTAAAAACATAGCTTCTGTGTTTTCTATCTTGGTGAAGGCTTCTCCCACCCTAAAGCTGTTTCTTTTTTTTTTTTTTTTTAACATGATGTTCCAATTCTGTAAATGATATATATTTCTCTCTCTTACGTCTGTCTCTCTACATAAAGATAGCTAGGTCTCTTTAAGGGGTGTGTCCTTGTTTGCTCATTTCGGCCACTTGTGACTAAGATTCTGGTGCCCTCTATGCCTTTCACAAACAGGGCCTGTGAAGTGGCCCTACTCCCTTCCTTCCAAGAAAGGGGAGCCCTCTCTCCAACACTGCTCTTACCCGCAATTTCAGGAACCTTAGTTGTCTATATTTTTATTTAGCTTCATCCCAGCTTCTATCTCAGTTCAAAAGACCTTTGATCATTGATTTGTATGTTTCAGGAAAGACAGAAAAAGTTCAGGCGTTTTTTAAAAAGCAACACTTTCAGAAATGCTGTGACATCAAAATATCCCCAGGCTAGCTTTAAAGAGTTCTGGTAAGATGAAGTGGTTGGCTAACATTTAGTGAGAGTTTACTCCATTTTAGACTGTGTTAATCACTTAAAGTGCATCACCTCGTTTAATCCTCAAAGTAATCTTATTAAGCACTCTTATTAAATAAGGTATCCAAGATAACAAATTGAATTAGTAGAATCGGATTCTTTAACTCCACAGCCCTCGCTCCTGGCTTTCAGAACTCTGAAACCTTGGTTTTTCTTAGAAAATAATAATACCAGTGTTTCATATGGCCATGGTAGAGTTCCCATGAAACAATGCATACAGAGGCTGCTTTTAAAATTCTAGGGCTCATTCATTCTGGTCTATAGACTCAATTTAATGGTACTATAACCAGCATTTAAAAAAATGAAATCAAATACATCTGGCAAGGGTAGGTATTGCTAATGAAAATTCTGTTCACAATACACACACACTCCATATGTGTGCATTATGTGGTCAAATATGATTTTATGTTAAATATGAAAATTGGTCAGTGATATAAAACATTCAGCCCAGTGCCTGGTATAGGGTGAAAACCTTCAACATGAAGTAGATATTCATATTATCGTTATTCTTAATAATTTCAGGGAAGACCGTATCATCTTCCTGAGTTTTTTTTTTTTTTTTGAGATGGAGTTTCGCTCTTGTTACCCAGGCTGGAGTGCAATGGCCCGATCTGGGCTCACCACAACCTCCGCCTCCTGGGTTCAGGCAATTCTCCTGCCTCAGCCTCCTGAGCAGCTGGGACTACAGGCACACGCCACCATGCCCAGCTAATTTTTTGTATTTTTAGTAGAGACGGGGTTTCACCATGTTGACCAGGATGGTCTCGATCTCTTGACCTCGTGATCCACCCGCCTTGGCCTCCCAAAGTGCTGGGATTACAGGCGTGAGCCACCGCGCCCGGCCTGAGTTGTTAAAGACTTAAAACTACTACTACTTTTTGGACGAAAAATTTACTAATTACAGTTTCAACAGATGATGTAAAAACGGTTATTTATGAAACAATCGTCATAACTATATTAAGGTTTTCACAGAGAAACAGGAATGAAGTTGTTTCTATTGCCCTGGAGAAAAGCAGAAGATGCAATGGTTCTCACCACCTGTGCTACTTTCCCCTAGGAAGGCTTTTTGTTTTCTTTGAGAGGAGTCTCACTCTGTCGCCCAGGCTGAGTCTTTAGGCAAAGACTGTGGTTAAGACACAATGAAGCAACTTGGGAGGGATTCTGACTTGGAACTGTCCCTTTCATTTCTGTCACTTAATAATTCATTAGCATTCTTTGTTTTAATGTCGTATGACCTGAGTGAAAGTGTTGGGACAATTCTGCCCAAGTAATATTTTTCATTTAATTTAAATGATGAAAAAACATGCTAATAAATTCCAAACTTAATTTTACCACACCTTAAACATTCCATTGACATGATTAGATGGTATTAAACTCATTCCTCTCCATATCCGAGGGTACGTCCTCTCCCAACCCGTATTTGGGAGAAGACCTCGAGCATGCTTCTCCATTCAGGCTTCTCTTATGCACGCAGCTGTGGGGAACGATCCCAAACTCACCCATGGTATCAGCAATGGGGTTTTAAAAGCAACTCCAAGGTTCTAATTTAGAACAATGAAACTGACTAGTTCCGTGCTCAGCTTAAATTTCGCAATTCTTCATTTTCTCTATCTTTATTCATTCTCTCTGTTATTTTTACATATCTGCCACTCATAGAGTGTAATCCCCTCCCCTGCAAGACTCTGAGATTAGGGATTATGTCTTATTCTCCTCTGTGGCCTTCAGGGTACAGAATATCTTGCACATGACAGGTGCTCAAAGTTTTAAAATAAATGATTTTACCCAATGTCTCAAGTTACGATGGAACCAAAGAAAGAAAAACGATGAAAAACTGATACGGATAAGTAAGCAGTGAGGTATGAAGAACACAACAATCATCTTCTGTCCCGCTCTGTGGTCCAGGCTGGAGTGCAGAGGCATGATCTCAGCTCACTGCAACCTCTGCCTCCTAGGTTTAAGTGATTCTCCTGCCTCAGCCTCCAGAGTAGCTGGAATTACAGGTGCCCACCATTATGCCTAGCTAATTCCTGTATTTTTAGTAGAGACAGGATTTCACCATGTTGGCCAGGCTGGTCTCAAACTCCTAACCTCAGGTAATACACCCACCTTGGCCTCCCAAAGTGCTGGGATTACAGGCATAAGCCACTGCGCCCACCCTCTTACGCCACTTCTTAAGAGAATATTTTCAAAACCCAACTTAACATACATTTTCACTTGCACTTAACAAATAAGTGTTTGTTATCAAGTATTATGTAGGAATCATAATTTTAGGTAGCAGGATATTGATCTGGATATTTAGAAAACTGAAAAACAACTCAATTCTTACCTCTGATTCAAGATCAAAGAATGAACTAAAAATCTAAGAAAACTATTTCATGGAGAAACAGACTTCAACACATGTGTAACTACAATATTGACAATTGTAAATATACATGTATTTTGTTATATGTGTGTTTTGCACTTATGTGTGTATAACTATTTGCAGCTATTAGATATGTATCACCTCTCTTCCCAACTATCAAACTTATCCTTTCCTCCAAAGTGTTCCTTCTATCACCCAGGCTGGAATGCAGTGGCACAATCTTGGCTCCCTGCAACCTCTGCCTTCTAGGTTTAACCAATTCTTGCGCCTCAGTCTCCAGAGTAGCTGGCACTACAAGTGTGTGTCACAACACTGGATAATTTTTGTGTTTTTAGTAGAGACAGGGTTTTGCCATGTTACCCAGGCTGGTCTCAAACCCCAGGCCTCAAGCAATCCACCTGCCTCAGCCTCCCAAATTGCTAGGATTGCAAGCATGAGCCACTGTTCCCTGCCTACAAGTCCCAATTTAAACATAATTTAATGACACAGTTTGTATCTTTAATTTCTATTGCCCTGCAGATGTTTACTAAACACTCAAAGCAAAACAGTCTTCCAAATTAGGAAGTCATTAAACTATAAAATAAACTTAAATTCACAGAAGTAATTAGATTTTAAAATTATGTAGAGTAAATTACTGTAGTAATAAAAAGTCTTACTTCATTTTCACAAATGATGCATAATCTTGCTTGAAAAAAATCTTTACATAGTTCATCTGGGATACAGCTCACAAGCCTATACTATAAACAATGGCTGAAAAGGAAATAATGAGCAGAAAAGCCTAGCAATCTCACTACTGGATAAATACATTCTGACTTACAAGTCATTTGAAAAGTACAAAATTCCACTGTTAGAAATTCGCCATTCATCCTTCTACCCCTTCTTTGTCCTTGTTGGAGCACAAAAAACCACAGAGAAGGCAAAACATTCTCTCCATCTGAAAGGCTAAGAGTTCCCATAAACACTGTTACTCACCTACCATCAATTTCTTGAGAACATGTAAAGTTGCTGCAGCAGATTTACTTACTTAAACTCTATTACTATTAGAATCCAAGCCCTGCTGAATGCGCAATGAATGGCAGAGAACTTGTAATATAGGTACTTAGCACACATTGCTGAGATCAACCTTATATCAGATGGTTTTCTATTAATTAGGGATCTAGAATGAGTAAACTGTCCCACACACATTTACAATAAGTAACAATTATTCCATAGTATTAACAACAAAAGGCTATTGTTTACTCTGAGAAATTAAAATGTTGCATTACAGAATTTCTGATGTGCTCTAAATACCTTTCATTCTTCTGTCATTCTCTTCAAAAGACACTGACGAAGTTAACTTCAAGAACAAACCATTGGTGATACCAAAGAGCCACTGGGGCAGTGGCTGAAAGTTTGGGGTAGGCAACAATTACTTAGAGAGAACCCCCAAGAGAGCACTAACATAACAGAAAAATTACAAGGTGAACCTCATTAAAACTAAAGACTCTGCTCAAACAAAGCAGAAATTAAAGACTTCTGTTCATTATTAAGGAAATAAAAGGGCAAGCTACCAACTAGAAAAAATACGCATGATATGTGTATTTGATAGAGAATTAGCATCCAGAATATAAAGAATTCCTATGAATCAATGATCCAAAGACATACAAACAAATTTAAAATGGACAAAACTCCCAGACACTTCACAAAAACAATGGCTAAGAAAAACATGGACAAGCATTCAAAATCAATAAGAAAATATAAATTAAAACCGCACAATGAGATACCATGTCATACCTACAAAACATCAAATGTTGGGTGACAATATGGAGCAACTGAAATTCTCACGTATTGCTGACTGCAGTGCAAAATGGTTCACATTCAGGAAACAGTACAGTAACATCTTACAAAGGTAAACATACATCTCCCCTATGACCCAACAATTCTACTACTACATAGTGAAGAGAATGAAAACTTTCTGCAGAAAGGTATCTAGAAGAACATTTATAAAAGCTTTTTTGTTCATAACTCCAAACTGGAAAAAACTCAAATTCCATCAATAGGAGTATAGACAAGTCAAATCGTGGGATATTCAAACTAGCACAGCACTCACCAATAAAAAGGAACGAGCAATGTTTTATACAATAGGAATGAAAGTCAAGACAGGGTGTTGAGTGACTAAAGCCATACTCAAGAATGACATGCTCTATGATTCATTTATAATGCTATTCAAGATAAGACTAATCCATAGTGACAGAAATTAGAGCAGTGGCTATATACGGAGGGAGAGTGGGAGATCGACTGAAAGGCAGTCAGAGGGAACCTTCTGAAGTGATGGAACATTCCACATCTTGACTGGGATGTTAGTTGCATGGGTCGGTGCTCCAGACAAAACTCACCAAATTGATGTGTAAGATCTGCTACTTTCACTATATAAAAATCATACTGCAACAATGAAACAAAAAGAAACTATAATGTAATGTAACTTGTTGGTATAGATTAGCACTTCTCAAACTTTGGGTCTTAAGAGCAATTAAACTCTTAAAAACTATTGAAGATCCTGGGGCAGGCACAGTGGCTCACACCTGTAATCCCAGGACTTTGGGAAGCCAAGGCAGGTGGATCACCCAAGGTCAGGAGTTCGAGACCAGCCTGGTCAACATGGTGAAACCCCATCTCTACTAAAGCTACAAAAATTATACAGGCATGGTGCATGCGCCTGTAATCCCAGCTACCCATGAGGCTGAGGCAGGAGAACTGCCTAAACCTGGCAGGCAGAGGTTGTAGAGAGCCAAGATCATGCCACTGCATTCCAGCCTGGATTATGGAGACTACGTCTCAAACCAAACCAAACCAAACTTTACTGAAGACCCCCCCAAAAAAACTCACTGAAGACCCCAAAGAGTGAGTTTGTTTTCTTTCCCTTTCCTTTCTCACTCTGTTTTTTTTTTTGTTTGTTTGTTTGTTTTGTTTTGTTTTTTTTTTTTTTTTGAGATAGGGTCTTACTTCCACCCAGGCTGGAGTATAGAGTAGCACAATCACGATTCACTTGCAGTCTTGACCTCCCAGGCTCAAGTGATCCTCCTGCTTCAGCCTTGCAAGTAGCTGGGACCACGGGAAAGTGCCACCATCCTCAGCTAATTTTTTTCTTTTTTGTTAGCAATGGAGTCTCCCTATGTTGCCCAGGCTGGTCTCAAACTACTGGACTCAAGTGGTCCTCCTACCTTGACCTCCCGAAGTGCCGGGATTACAGGCATGAGTCACCATACCCGGCGACGTCTTCTTTTAATGCGGATTTTATCTGTTGCTATTTACCAAATGTTTAAAAAGCTGAAAATAATTTCTCGACTTATTAATTCATTTGGCAAAAGTAATGTTAACCTAAATAACATTTTTATATGGGAAAAAAAACTACATTTTCCAAAACAGAAATAACTTAGAAGAGTAACATTGTTTTACATTATTGCAATCTTTTAAAAAGGATAACTGGATTCTCATAACTTTCTGCATTCAATCTGTGATTTCATAAATCAAGTAGTCCAGAAACTTCATTATAAACACTTAAGTGAATGACAGGAAAAAGCACACTTTTTAGTAATATAATGAAAACTGTTGTAACTTTGTTGTCCCCTAAAAGAGACTTAGGGAGCCCCACTCCCCACCACAAAGGTCCAAAATCTCCAATTTCTAGGACCACTGGCATAGACAGTCAGCAGAAGGGCTTTCCCTTCTCCCAGTATGGATTTAAGAAACTTTGGAACAAGGCAGTTAAGAAAAAAAAAATTTTTTTGGCCAGGTGCAAAGTCTCATGCCTGTAATCCTAGCACTTTGGGAGGCTGAGGTGGGTAGATCACTTGAGGTCAGGAGTTCGAGACTAACCTGGCCAACATGGTGAAACCCCGTCTCTACTAAAATACAAAACTTAGCTGGGCGTGGTGGTGTATGCCTGCAATTCCAGTTACTTGGAAGTCTGAGGCACGAAAATTGCCTAAACTAAGGAGGCAGAAGTTGTAGTGAACCGAGATTGTGCCACTGTACTCCAGCCTGGGCGAGAGTGAAACTCCATCTCAAAAGAAAAAAAAAATAAATTCATTCAATAAATATTGACTGCATTTCAACTACTATGAGATTTTAAGGCTATTAGGAAGCTGGATAAGTAAAATATACAGGAATGTTTACAGCCGAGATACTTCTGTTTCAAAGCATTATTTCATTTCTAGATCTGCTTCAAAAACCTTAAAACTCTGGCACTTCTGCTAAGTGGGCTTAAAAATATTTGAAATCACTAAGATAGTTTGAAACCAGTATCATCTTATTTTAATAAGAGAATTCAAAAATTTCAACGAACACTCATCTTTCGTAGTTCACCTATCTAAAAGTTCAATGTGACTTTTCATATTACCTTAACATTTAAATCTGAGAGTAAATATTGGTTTTTAGTCATACAATTCATAGACTCTCACCCTAAGCTGCTGCAATTTGATTTAATCACAATGAAAATGATGCCCTCACACAAGGGAAAACGTTTGCCCTCCAAAGGTGATGAGATTTATTTCACAGTCTTAAAAATACTATTATTCCATCCAGGTGCAGTGACTCACGCCTGTAATCCCAGCACTTAGGAAGGCTGAGGAGGGCAGATCACGAGGTCAGGAGTGCGAGACCAACCTGGCCAACATGGTGAAACCCCGTCTTTACTAAAAATACAAAAATTAGCTGGGCATGGTGGCAGGCCCCTGTAATCCCAGCTACTCAGGAGGCCAAGACAGGAGAATCCCTTGAATTCGGAAGGTGGAGATCGCAGTGAGCCAAGATCCCACCATTGCACTCCAGTCTGGGCAACAGAATGAGACTCGTCTCCCCAGACAAAAAAAAAAAAGAACCTATTATTCCTCAGTTGTGTACTATTAATTAAAACTTTAGTTGTAATATATGTGAAGATTCAAGATCTTCAAAGTTATCTTATATATGAAATACTTGATACATTTAATATACAGAAGTCAACACCAAGTGTCTAAAATTTACCTAAACAATTAAATTTCTGAAACTTGCCTATCCCCATTTCAACAGAAGCAGAATTTAGGCTGGTTTTAAAAAGGCCAATCACTTAAAACTCTTCTTGCATGACTGTTATGGTAATGTACCCTGTACCTAGTTTCAGGGTTGAACTCAGACAAACACAGTCATCACAAAGTTCTCTCTGCATATCTAGAACGCCATTCTGAAGCCCAGTATAAATGAACACCATATCTTACAGCTTAGTCAGAGATGAAGGTGACTCAACAGCTGGGTATTTAACCCGCTGTCAGACCTCTCTAACTAAAATTAGCCTCGCATCTTAGAAGCAGGTCAGTACAAGTCTAAGACAAGTGCTCTAAGACTAGTCATATGCCTTTTTCAGTTATGAATCTTGAAAAAAATCCAGTCACTTGGTTTCCTATTTTAAGTTTAATAATTTGATGTGGCCAGATGCAGTGGCTCATGCCTGTAATCCTAGCACTTTGGGAGGCCGAGGCAGGTGGATCACCTGAGCTCAGGAGTTCCAGGCCAGCCTGGGCAACATGATGAAATCTTGTCTCTACTAAAAATTAGTAGGATGTTGTGGCCCTACTAATTAGCTGGGTGTGATGGCAGTCACCTATGATCCCAAGAATCCCAGCTACCCGAAATTCAATTGCTTGAACCCGGGAGGCGAAGGTTGCAATGAGCCAAGATTGGACCACTGCACTTCAGGCTGGGTGACAGAGTAAGACTGTCTCAAGATTATAATAATAATAAAAATTGATGTAATTACCTGATATTACCATTTAATTTTGCTAATATTTCTATAACTTAAGATTATTTTTCATTATTGATCTTTTAAATTACTTATGTATAGTCTATCATTACCACTTAGCAAATCTGACTCTACACAGTAAAAAAGTTAGGGTGGTCTCGTTTTATAAGAGGTTTTACTTGTTTTGACTTTAAAAAGTTAAAATTGTATGCACACAATTTTAAACTGATTTTCATAATGGATTTCTAAAATTTAGAATTCGTTGTCAAGCTTCAAGAACACAGTATATTTCCTTTCTACTTCTGCTAGCTTATCACCATAACTGGATTACAGAATCTTCACATCTGAAAGCAAAAAGGAACTGATGAAAAAATATTTCTGAATCGGCCTTTTAGTTTACTAAGAAGATATCACGTCAGGCAGCTGGTTTCCCTTACTGCGGGCCTGTTTCACCGTGTTCAGCACAGCCCCGAGGAAGGAAACATGAAACAGAAAGGCAGACCTTAACCTAGGGACAAGGTCACTATTCTTTGCTCACCTTTATCTCTAAGAATAACTTACATTTCATGCAATGGGTGCCGTAACAGACAGATGCAAAGTCAATGAAATTAACTGAAAAGTCAGAGTAGATCATGATCATTTGGACCTAAAGGAAATGGTCTGAACAACAGAGAGATGAATGAAATGCATGATGAATGCTGCCCAGATCAGAGCTAACTACTGTCATTCCTACAGGATTAACTAGGTCTCCCGCAGTGTGGAGCTCTCTAAGAAGCAGACAGCCTTCAAGGTAGTGTGCACAAATCTTCTACCAACACCTCTCCACGTTCCAAAAAGGATCCAAAGCTGTCTTATTACTGGTAATTTTGTTGGTTGGGGAGGGGAAAGAAGCTCTTCCTGGCCAGGCGTGATAGGTCACGCCTGTAATCCCAGCACTTTGGGAAGCTGAGGCGGGCGGATCACGAGGTTAGGAGATTGAGACCAATCCTGGCCAACATGATGAAACCCCGTCTCTACCAACAACAACAACAAAAAAAAAACAGAAGCTCTTCCTGATTATAACAGAAATCTCTTGGGCTCTCTATTGAGAAATGTCCTGTTTCAGAACTTGAACACGCTCCAGCTGGATTAGGAGGCTGGTGGCAGCAGCAGGCGGTCTGGTGAGACCTAGAGTTCTCTACTACAATGTAGGTTTGAATTCTTGATGAAAATTCATCTTTGAAAGCAACTCTGAAGCAAGGCTGTTTTTAATAGGCTGTATGTTATCTGGAACACTGAAGACAAGGATTTCCGATCACCAAAACAAGGGTTTGGGGAAAACTGTGCAAAAAATACTTCACAACAAGAGAAGACAAAAAAGGAAGCAGAGATGGACTGAATAACAGAAGTGCCCGTCTGCCAATATGACGTGTTGCTTTTCATGGCTCTGAACTTTCCAGACTAACTTCCCTTTAAACCATACCTACTTTTTCAGAATAAATATAACAATTTGATTGTGCTTTACTTTAGCTACTTCCACAGCCTGATTTAACTTCATTTATAAATGATCTGAGATGCTTTTTGATTGCTTACCATCAGAGGGGTAGAATTTCTAGGAAGGGAGTTGAGTTTCTGGTTCCTTCCTGCTCTGTGATACATAACACATAATATCTCTAGGGTCCTCTGACATGTATGTTATTTTCCCTTGTGTTTCCTTTCGGATTGCTCTGAGCATAGTAAAATACCTGTACTGCATTCTTCCGCTTTCCTAAGGCAAGTTTTTTTCTGCTGAGAAAGATCATGCAGTGTCTTAAAACATACAATCAGATCTGAAATTTACTACGGTAAAATGGAAAGTTGATCCTAAATTTCAAATCCTGGCTGAACACTGTACTATATCAACATGATACAACAGCAGGTTATAGCCCAGACAGTGAGAACAGGTCACATTTTTTACAATCAATGTGTTTGGAAAAGAGTTGTGTATAAACTAAATTTTTCTGAAGATTCTAAAGGTAAACCAACCGACCAAGCTTTAAAGGACCTATGTGATTTTTAAAACAATCACTTCCTTATTTACCTTGCAAATTATTATTATTTTATATGGTGTTTTCTGAAAGAGGAAAATGCCTCCTGAGCTACCAAGCAAAGCAAATAATACCAAAGAACTCTGCGTCCCCTGAGGCAATTTTCTCCTTCAGGCAAAATGTAGATTGGCATAGCTCCAAAGAAAAACAGATACTTCAATGTATTTGTAGAGACCAAATCCCTTGAGTCACCAGAAGTCAAGACACCCAATCTATGATTTATTAGAAGATGTGGGCAGAATAAACAGGTTAAGGCAGACCTGTAGACTATGTTACTCTGAAAGATATTTCCTAGGCACTCAAAAAAAAAAATTTTTTTTTTTTTTTGAGACAGAGTCTCACTCTGTTGCCTAGGCTGGAGTGCAGTGGCGCAGTCTCGGCTCACTACAACCTCTGCCTCCCAGGTTCAAGAGATTCTCCTGCCTCAGTCTCCCTAGTAGCTGGGATTACAGGTGCGTGCCACCATGCCTGGCTAATCTTTTGTATTTTTAGTTGAGACAGGGTTTCACCGTGCTCGCCAGTTAGGTCTTTATCTCCTGACCTCGTGAACTGCCCACCTGGGCCTCCCAAAGTGCTCGGATTACAGGTGTGAGCCACCGCACCTGGCCAGCACTCAAAATCTTATGTTCACGTGTGTTGGGAGTGGGAGGGTTGGGGGAAGAGGGTACGTCTTCAGATAAACAGAGCAAGATGCCAAGCAAGAATATACATATTAATAACGATTTAACTGCTTCTTTCTGTTGACATTCTGAGGATTTTAAGTGTTTATAAAGTAAACTTGAAATAGAAATCGGATATTTACCTAAGATATTGAAAAAGTCTAAGGATCAAAAGGAGAAAATAATGAGACCTCTGAATGGGAAAGTAGTATCAAAGGACCCAGGAATAAATAACAGAGCTTACAGCCTCTCCTCACCTCTTTACATTTTACAATGTAACTTTACGACCAGTTGTGTGGAGACCAGCCACACCTTTGTATTCTCAATAAAATTAAAAATCGGCAGGGCACGGTGGCTCACGCCTATAATTCTAGCATTTTGGGAGGCAGAGGTGGGCAGATTGCCTGAGCTCTGGAGTTCGAGACCAATCTGGGTAACATGGTGAAACCCCCTGTCTACTAAAATACAAGAAATTAGCCGGGCGTGGCAGGGTGTGCATGTAGTCCCAGCTACTTGGGAGACTGAGGCAGGAGAATTGCTTGAACCTGGGAGGTGGAGGTTGCAGGGAGGCAGAGGTTGCAGGGAGCCGAGATTGCAGGGAGCCGAGACTGCACCACTACACTTCAGCCTGGACGACAGAGTGAGATTCCACCTCCAAAAAAAAAAAAAAAAAAAAAAAAGAAAAAGAAAAAGAAAAAAAAAGAAAAACTGTGTTCCATGTTTCAATTTAACCATACTGTGAAATAACCTTATAAAATATAATGGAAATCAAGGAGAGTTTTAAATATATGGGCAATTTTTCTTATTTCACATTTACCAAAAGAAAACAATGTCATTCTAAGATCAGTGCTTTCATTCCAGCTACCTCTTTAAGCTCCAGTTTCGAAGGACAATATAAACATCCAAAATTCAAAGATATTTTCATATAAATTAAAAGAAAGGAGAAGAACAATTTTATTTGCCCGTTTTTGCTTAGGGTTCATCACTTATTTTTTCTTCAAAAAAAAAAAAAAAAAAAAAAACAAGGAAGACACACAACAAAGCTGTCTCAGAGGAATACGACTGAAAACAACAATGAACATCCTTACTGCTCAGATTGTTGTTTCTAAATATTATTTCCCACTACAATGAAATACGGCTCCTTAGAGAAATAGCTGACTCTATGTCTGGGGCAGGAAACAAACAATGTAAGCCTGTAACATTTTTTTCTTATCAGAAAGCAAGGCAGCTATCAAAGACAATGGAGTTATCGCCTACAAATTATAACTAAAAAAAATTACCAATGAAACCAACTAGGATCCTATCAGATGGACACAGATGCCAACCCAGAGGGGCTTCCTCTGACCAAAGATGGGGAAAGATACTGTAATAGATTTAAACAAATCCAATCCATGGGCTCATATATCACCTTTGGAGGATGCTAGGAAATCAATATATAGATCACTTTGTAAGGAGGTAGCAGGAAGCTCTTCTTTATTTATTTTTTGTTTTTGGGTTTTTTTTTTTTTTTTTTTTTTTTGAGACAGAGTCTCAGTCTGTCACCAGGCACCAGGCTGGAGTGCAGTGGCACGATCTTGGCTCACTGCAACCTCCGCCTCCCGGGTTCAAGCAATTCTCCTGCCTCAGCCTCCCAAATAGCTGGGACTACACGCGCACGCAACCATGCCCAGCTAATTTTCGTATTTTTAGTTGAGACAGTGTTTCACCATGTTGGTGAGGATGGTCTTGATCTCTTGACCCCATGATCCGCCCACCTCAGCCTCCCAAAGTGCTGGGATTACAGGCGTAAGCCACTATATCCGGAAGGAAGCTCTTCTTTATAGAAGATTTCCAGCTAACAAATATAGAAGGAATGACAGAATTGAAAGATCACTGTTTTGTAGCACCTAAGAAATAAGGATGAAGACAATGATCAACAACAGCTGCAAAATCATTAGGTGGAAGCCTGTCAGGCAACTTTATCTTGGATGTGTCAGACTACCAATGACTAAACCCAATAACCAATCTCAATGTTACAGAAAGAAGAGAATCAGAGAGCAGATGCTCTCTGATTAATGTCATAGGAAGTACCTATGGTATGTGTACCTATGAATTTTGTGCTAAAAAACTGAAACATAAATCTGGCCATGCCTCTGTAAATAACCATCAGTCCACAGGAAATTCAGGAGTAAAAGAACACGTTGAATGATATCCCAGGAATACAACCAGCAGTATCCAGATGGTAGAATACTCTACACAACAAATGACCAGGTTTCTTGAAAAATAAATGGAAAGAAAAAATGGGGGAGGGAAGGGGAAACTCAGAATAAAAAGACTTAAGAGACATAAATGAAAGACAGTATGTAGAACTTTGCGATCCAGGCCGGGCGCGGTGGCTCAAGCCTGTAATCCCAGCACTTTGGGAGGCCGAGGCGGGTGGATCACGAGGTCAAGAGATCGAGACCATCCTGGTCAACACGGTGAAACCCCGTCTCTACTAAAAATACAAAAAATTAGCTGGGCATGGTGGCGCGTGCCTGTAATCCCAGCTACTCAGGAGGCTGAGGCAGGAGAATTGCCTGAACCTAGGAGGCGGAGGTTGTGGTGAGCCGAGATCGCGCCATTGCACTCCAGCCTGGGTAACAAGAGCGAAACTCCGTCCCCCCCTCAAAAAAAAAAAAAAAAAAAGAACTTTGCGATCCAATTACTAAACACCATTTTGGATCCAATTACTAAACACCACTTTGGATCCAATTACTAAATGACATTTATGAGACAATCAAGGAGATGTGAATACTAACTAAATACTTGATGATAATTAAGCAACTTTTATTTATGCATGATAATAGTACTGTGGTTTAGAGGCAAGGAAGACTCCCACTGTTTCAGAGATACATACCGAGTTATTTAAAAGATGAAATGGATGCTTGTTTTGGCAGCACATACACTACACACTGGAATGATACAAAGAAGATGAGCATGGCCCCTGAACAAGGATGACACGCAAATTCATGAAGTGTCCTATATTTTTTGTAGAAATAAGTCCAAGAAATCTACTATACAACATGGCTTTCATTTTGTTTTGAGATGGAGTATCACTCCATATTTTTATATTTTCTGTCACTCAGGCTGGAGTGCAGAGGGGTGATCTTGACTCACTGCACCTCTGCCTCCCAGGTTCAAGCGATTCACCTGCCTCAGCCTCCTGAGTAGCTGTGATTACCAGCGCAAGCCACCATGCCCGGGTAATTTTTGTATTTTTTGGTACAGATGGGGTTTCACCATGTTGGCCAGGCTGGTCTCAAACTCCTGACCTCAGGTGATCCACCCACCTCGGTCTCCCAAAGTGCTGGGATTATAGGAGTGAGCCACCACATCCAGCCTAACATGGTGACTACAGTTAATAACAATGTGTTATATACTTGAAAATCACTAAAGAGAATTTAACTTTAAAGTGTTTTCACCATAAAAAAATAAGCATGTGGTAATGCATATATTAGCTCGATTCAGCCATCACACAATGTGCAGTATACATATTTCAAAACACCATGTTGTACACCACAAATACACAGTTTTTGTTAGTAAAAAAGCTATGTCCTTAAAAAAAATAAAGATAAAATGGTATAGCTTGAATTTGCTTCTTTTTTTTTTTTCAGATGGAGTTTCACTCTTGTTGGTCAGGCTAGAGTGCAGTGGCACTATCTCGGCTCACTGCAACCTCCACCTCCTGGGTTCAATCAATTCTCCTGCCTCAGCTTCCTGAGTAGCTGAGATTACAGGCACCCACCACCATGCCCGGCTGATTTTTGGTATTTTTAGTAGAGACGGGGTTTCACCATATTGGCCAGGCTGGTCTTGAACTCCTGACCTCAGATGATCCACCCGCCTCAGTCTCCCAAAATGCAGGGATTACAGATGTCAACCACCGTGCCTGGCCCGAATTTGCTTTAAAATTATAAAAGGCCAAGTGCAGTGGCTCATGCCTGTAATCCCTGCACTCTGGGAGGTCAAGGTGGGAGGATCTCTTGAGGCCAGATGTTCAAGAACAGCCTGGGTAACACAGCAAGACCCCATCTCTAAAAAAAAATTTAAAAAAAAAATTTTTTTTTTTAATTAGCCAGACATGAGGGTGACGCCTGTAGCTGCAGCTGCTCAAGGGGCTGAGGTGGGAGGATCACCTGGGCCCACGGAGGCTGTGATTACTGCAGTGAGCTGTCGTCACACCACTGTACTCCAGCCTGGACAACGGGGTGAGACTGTCTCACAAAAAATAAAAATAAATTGAAACATTTATGAGGTGGTTTATAGAT
Organism: Sapajus apella; assembly: GCF_009761245.1. Taxonomy (NCBI): domain Eukaryota; kingdom Metazoa; phylum Chordata; class Mammalia; order Primates; family Cebidae; genus Sapajus; species Sapajus apella. The sequence goes on along the minus strand of NW_022436969.1, from coordinate 7,433,274 downwards.
AAAACGAAGTTGGGCACATGGTAAAGTCGGGACTGAGTTATGGGAGGAAAGGGTTCATGATATTATTCTACTTATAGGTATGTTTGAAAATTTCCGGAGTAAATAAAAAGTTTTAGAAATCGGATTATCCACCTGAAAACATATTTTTTCATTTCTCAGCTCTTTGCTATGTGGTTGCTTTAAGCCCAGCTTTACAGATTATGGCTGCCCTAGAAAACTGCTCTCATTTGCCCACAATAATCACTCATCTAGACTAGATGAGAAGCAGCACTTGGAGTCAGGTGAAAATGTGTCTCACCATCATTTGCTTAGAGAATGCTAGAACCGAGAGCAACTTTGGGGTTTTCCAGCTGTGTTTTAAAGAGTCTCAGCCTGCTGCTAAAAGAGCAACTCCTATTTGCTCTTTAAACTAGAGCAGGACAAGGAGAATGTTCTGAGGAGAGATGTCTCCGTTTTCCCAGAGACATTCCTGGCAATAAGCTGGGCAACTCAACTTGGGTTTGTCAACGCAATTCTCATGAATCTAGACTCACTCTGCCTTTTTTCTTCCTAACACACTCTAAGTGACTCCATGGCCTAGCAGCTTGTTAGTCCTGGATGAGGTTTTCAAATTGGAGCCCTATTCGCTGGATGACCAGTCTAGTCTTCTGCCAAGCGGGCACTCTCTCTCATTTGTTACATCTCCAAATGCACTTTTGTGGGAGAGATGGATGTCACATGGAATGAGAGTGGCCTGCTGGTTTTTAGTCCTCTGCTTCAGCTGCTGCCATTCAACCTGCCAATCTGCTCCAGGTGTCCAATCTCCTCTGGCCTCTGATAACAGACAGCTGCTATGGCAGGACTGCCAACAGTCGGCCTACACCACAGTACAGTGGTGCCCTTGTCTGACCTCCATGCCTTTTAGGATACCAGCGTCTTCCTTTACGATTCCTCTGAAAGCTTCTCATTGCCTGCTCCTTGGTCCCTAGTTCCCTTTCTCTCCGGGGAGAGTTGAGATAGGCTTGTTTCCAGCTTGTGAAAGAGGTGGGCTCTACAGCAGAGCTGCTTGTGCTTCTAGTGATGCTACTCATTCTTTTTATTGCAACTCTCTACTTTCCAGGACAAGTGTTCTAGGGAGTGGGGAGGAAAAGGAGAGCACAGACTCCCATTGTCTTGGGAACCACTGTCTCCTCCAGCCCCCACCCCTCACCACAAATCTGGCTCATTCTGGGCAGGGCTCTTGCTCTTTCCCTTACTGCTCCTGGGTTCTCTGAAAATCAGAGGTGTAGCTTAAGTGCTACTGGTCACTACATAATGAGGAGTTACCCCAAATACTTCCTGATAGACAAGGGTGGTTTTCTTTTTTCTTTTTTTTTTTTTGAGACAAAGTTTCGCTCTTGTTGCCCAAGCTGCAGTGTAACAGCGTGATCTCGGCTCACCGCAACCTCCACCTCCCAGGTTCAAGTGATTCTTCTGCCTCAGCCTCCTCAGTAGCTGGGATTACAGGCGTGTGCCACCACGCCCAGCTAATTTTTTTGTGCTTTTAGTAGAAATGGGGTTTCACCATGCTAACCATGGTCTCAAACTCCTGACCTCAGATGACCCATCCGCTTCAGCTTCCCAAAGTGCTGGGATTACAGGAGTGAGCCACCACACCCGGTCATGGGTTTTTTTCTACCCATGGCACCAGAAGGTCTCTGGGTGGGGTGACTTGTTGCTAACTCTATTCCCTGACCTAAGGAAGTCTAAGGCCAGGCCATCTATCCCATATCTTTAGGGAGTGAGATTTTATCAGTGTTTTTGAGACAGAGTCTTGCTTTGTCACCCAGGCTGAAGTGCAATGGCATGATCTTGGCTCACTGCAACCTCAGCCTCCTGAGTAGCTGGGACTACAGGTGCTCACTACCACACCTGGCATGGCAGTGTATTTTTAGTAGAGAAGGGGTTTTGTCATGTTGGCCAGGCTGGTCTCGAACTCCTGGCTTCAAGTGATCTGCCTGTCTCAGCCTCCCAAAGTACTGGGATTACAGGCTAGAGCCACCGTGCCTGGTCTAGGGAGTGAGGTTTTAAAACCAAGGTGGTTTTATTCTAGTGATTAAATGTATTCATGTTAAATAATTTTTATTTACCATTAACAACATTTTTTCATTGTAATCTCACTTCCAGGAAGGTATTTTCTTAGCTTACATTTTCAGCCCAAACAGGTAAATTCGGTGCATTCCTTGTGTAAATGCTCCGTGTGCAGTGACAACTGATATATTATACTCCTCTTTTTGTGGCTACCTAAAAACTAGAATCTAAAGCAGTCAGAAGGGTGAACGCACTAAGCAAACGTCTGGAGTCCTAATCTACCATTTCAGCAAAATAAACCTCTGAGATTCTCAGCCACATTTACTACAGAACTCTTTATTCAAGTTAATAAAGTGCAAGTAATTAGAATCAGATGAAAAAAAGTCCCTAAAAAATCCTTCCCTATCTCAAAATTGTAAAGATATTTTGCATTTTCTTCCACAGTATTTAAGTTTTGAACTTCCATATTTAAGTGTAAGATTCATCTAGAATTTGTATTTGAAACAAAGATCCATTTTTTTTTTCCTTCCATGTTAAATGACTATCCAAGCACCATTTACCAAACCATCTAGTCTTTCCCTCACTGATCTGCTATGCTAGCTCTATTACATATACCAGGATGATAAATTTTCCTTTTCAGTAGGCTTTATCTCTTTCAGAAAGTCTTATTATTACACTCTTTTTTTCCCAAGACTTATTCCTAGGTATGTGACTTTTGAAAAGTGACTATAAAGATCTTCCCTCTCAGTTTTAATTGCAGTTTCTGTCTGTTGATGATACACAGAAATGTAATGGGCCGGTTTTGTATACAGCAGCCTGGCCAAACTTTCTTATTCTAATAACTTCTACAGGTTTTCTACAGAGACGATCATGTCATCATATTTTGTATTTCTGAGTTTTATGTGTATGTGTCTGGCTGTGGCCTCCAAATAATACTGAATAAAAAAGATAACAGCAGGCACCTTCTTCCTGATAAGAACTGTTTTAATGTGTTATTATCAATTAGTTTAAGTTTTAACCAGATTGCTTTCTTCTATTTGTGATTTGCTAATGCATTAATTGATCATTCTCAATAACTGTTTAATTTTGTTGAAATGTTTAAAATCTATTAGGTTGACCATATGGTTTACTCCTTTATTCATGTTAACATAGTGAATGATGTTTACAGAATCATAACATGGATCCAATATTTTCAGATTCTGACTAATTTGCTCTCTGTTAGTATCATTTACACTGTATCGGGAGACACGGTTGAAGTAAATATCAGTATCTTTACCAAATAAAACAAGTTGGGTAAAACTGCTAACAAGTTAGAAGATTAGAGCTCAAAATAAACATAATAGATTAGGTCCAAGCGTAGAGAATTGCTCCTATGGAATGTGGCCAAGATGGCAATAAGCTCTGTAAATAAAAACCTGACTACAGTATGGTGTCAGCTAAACAAAGCAACTTGATATTTTCTGGGAAAAAAGTACCACAGAAATGAAGCTGGTGAGATTTTAACAGCTTCTACATTAAACTTCTGTTGCATGGCTAAAAAAGAAAATAATGGTTGAAAAAGCTTGTTCTACTTTACAAGAAAAAATTAAGCTGGGATTTAATACTTTCTATGGGAACAATTTGTAACATTCTCTTTTCCCAATTAAAAAAATATACATTCTCTCTTAAAAAAATGTTTTATAATATATATGTTTCCCACGTCTCCCTAATTTTATGTATGTATTTCCCAGGGCATACTATTGGTGGCATGGGGTGAGGAGGAAATGCAAGGTTTCTATGGGAAAGTTAAATAAATAGTAAGTAAATATATTTTTTAATATTAAAGAAAACAAATCTATGACAAGGACAAATATAATTTTCACATGTATTTTAAAAATAAAACACAAGGCCGGTACAATGGCTCACACTTGTAGTCCCAGCACTTTGGGAGGCTGAGGCAGGCAGATCACAAGGTCAGGATTTCGAGACCAGCCTGGCCAATACAGTGAAACCCTGTCTCTACAGAAAATACAAAAATTAGCCGGGCGTCATGGTGCACATCTGTAGTCTCAGCTACTTAGGAGGCTGAGGAAGGAGAATTGCTTGAACCCGGGATGTGGAGGTTACAGTGAGCCAAGATCACGCCACTGCACTCCAGCCTGGGCAACAGAGCTAGACTCTGTCTTAAAAACACACACACACACACACGAGTCAAATAAATTTCTTGGTCAATTCAGGCCAATCTCCCAGGTCATATAGCAACATATGCCTGTTTTTCTAAAACATAACCCAAACTACTATGAAGACAAATTATTCTTACCCATATAAAAATTGTCTATTATAATCACAGATTATCCATTATGCAATGTAGGGTACAGGCAAGAGGGATGTGATAGCACTGAATACCCTTTTTTCCTATTTTAAAATTAAACTTTTAAATTATGTGTGGCATATGCTCTATTGATTTGATTAGAGAAGAACTTTATGAAAAGAGGATTTTTTTTTACCTTTTTTTTTTTTTTTTTAAAGATGGGGTTTCACCATATTGGTCAGGCTGGTCTCGAACTTCTGACCTCAGGTGATCTGCCCACCTCAGCCTCCCAAAGTGCTGGGATTACAGGTGTGAGCCACTGCGCCCGGCTTGAAAAGAGGATTTTTTAAAAACTCCTATGAAAGCTACTTTTTAAAAACAGGAAATTATGTTTTCCCACATATTAGGCTGCTGACAATTTCCTAAGTTTTCCTCTTTCACCCTGAATAACTGAAGAACATCATATTACATTTATAGGTTTAATAAGATGCATCTCATTTATCCGTTCAACTTTTCTGGTTAGGTCACCTAGTTTCTTTGTATTCTTCCTTAGTGACCTGTCCTGATTGCATTTGTTTTTGAAAGTTTCATCTCATCTTAACTTTCACACTTGTACCATTCTGGGTTTGACTTTAGAACACAGAATGTATGAATATGGTATAATTCTGTCAAATGCAAAATAATTACTGTCATGATTATAGCACACATACAAAAGAACTGCCAGACCCTGACAAGCAATAAAGAAATCCCCTGTAGCTACAGCAGAGGACAGCATCTAAGCACAATGCCTTTTCTGATATTAATAATACTAAATATGTGCATATTTCTTTGAACTTTCCAAAGATTTCACCTGTGTTCTCACCAGACTGGCATGGTGTATGTGTTAAATAGTTAAACACTATCTTCTCTTTAGAGATGGGTAAGTCTGCCAAGTTCACTGTTAAGTATTTCATGTTCTAAATAGAATTTTGTACTGAACTCCAAAGAAACTGATAGTAACTACAGAGGAAATCAGGAAAGGCATTCACTGCTGGACACATACTTTGTCATTATAAGCATGTTTAGAGGATAACCTCTAACCCAACAAAAGAAAACTCTGTTTTAATCTAGTTGGATACCTAAAACTCACTGATCTTTGAAAAATAAATACAAATTGAGACATTTTTGTTAACAAAGGGAAAATACACATAAGCCAGAGAAGTGATGCACACATTTTTTTCTAGAACAGTAGTCAAAACCAGTTGTGGCCAGAATCATAGTACAGAAATGGAATTAGAGTTACACAACCTACAAATATTAAACAAAATACTACCTTCCAGAAATTACCATTAATAACTCCCTATCCAAAAAGTAGGTTTTACAATGACAACAGGATATATCCTTCACTAATCATTTTATAAAATATTTTACTATATGAATACTAGCAGGCATATACGCCACTGTCTCTATAAACTTGGGCTGAAATCAGAGAACTGTGGGTATCCATTACGTCTCATTAATTTGGGACAATCTCTAGGACTAAGCAATCAAGGGGATAAAAACATCCTAATGTTATTAGACAGTATAAAACAGGTATGTTCAGCAACTTCTGGTCTTCATAAACATCTTTAAGTTTAACTAAACTGTATCAACAGGCTGGAAATACTGCCATTCATTCTTAATAAAACCAACTAGAAGATCAAATGACCAGAAACTAGAATAGCAATGCAAGGCAGAGTCATAAAAGATGTATGATGAGAAACAGCGCATCGGATCAGTTTCAATAGGTAGTTCTGAATAACCTTTCTAAATCACCAACTAAAGGATTTACACGCCCCTCTAAGAACATGGTTGCTAAACCCAAGTTTTGTACTCTGTTCTTGCAATTATAGATGATTCTCTTAAATGGACAGAGGAAAAGGTACTTAAGTTAAATGCTTTCTTTGAGGTGACAGAGCAATATAAATCCCCTACATAGGGAAAAATGAAGACAAGGCACACATTTCTTTATGAATCCAAATGTACTTTATCATTAAAAAAAAAAAAAAAAAAAGCAGCAGTGACAACTGTCAGAGGCGATCCTACCTGTGTTTCTTGATGCCGTTGGAGAGAGCATCTCCGCCACCACAATCTTTTTCTTCGGACATTCTGTGTTTTCTACTGCCCAAATGCTCTCCTTCCTCTTCAAAGGAGTGTGCTGTCACTGCTTCCAATCTACTCAGGGACCGTTCGGACTCAGAATCTGTGGCAGAGCAGGTTCATGGTTAATGAATTAAACTTGGGTGCGAGGCTTCGGTAACAATGGATCCCTCCCTTCATGCATCAGGCTTTGAAATATAAGCAGCCTACTTTGTCCCTCAACAATCCATCCGTTAACTACCTCCTCAGGGATTTCACAGAACCTGCACCCAATAAGGCTAAAGTGGATTTATCAAACAGATGTACACTTATATAAGCTTACAAGTAAACAGGTCTGACATAGTAAAAGACATCTCTGAAGCTTACCCAGTTCTTTAAAAAATCATATTCAGCAGTTGCCCCCAAAATTTCCACCTCTTTCTTCCCTCACAAAGCATCTTAAGGATAACTTCCAAAAAAATTTAATTTCTAAAACTCATGTATAATGAAAAAGCCGTAGTAGCTAGCTGTCCTTATGAGAAGTTTAATTTACATCCAATACTGTAGACATAAAAGCAAAGTAATTTTAAAAATACTTTAAAAAGGTTGGGTCAGTGGCTCACACTTGTAATCTCAGCACTATGGGAGCCTGGGGCGGGAGGACTGATTGAGGATAGGAGTTCAAGACCAGCCTGGGCAATATAGCAAGACCTCATCTCTACAAAAAGTTTTTTTAAAAAATAACAGCCAGGTGTGGTGGTGTGCACCTGTAGTCCCAGCTACTGGGGAGGCTGAGGCAGGAGGATCATTTGAGGACAGGAGTTGAGACTGCAGTGAGCAATGATCACATCACTGCACTCCAGCCTGGGCAGAGTGAGACCCTGACTCTATACAAAAATAAATAAAATACTTTTAAAAATACTTTTCCCAGGATGATAATACTTAAATTTTCAAGGACAAAAGCCTGAAGCATCCCCACAGTAATTGTCAGGCAGGCATTCTTAGGATAGAAATATCACATTTCCAATTGGCTACATATTCAGAGTGGTGCCATCTGCTAGTTTGGGAAGAAGACAATGCATTTTTGTAGATGACAGTAGAATTTCCAGGCGCTTTCATATTCTTCATCTCTTTTGAGCATTTCAAGGATGCTTTCACAGAGGTGAGGGAGGACAATGTGGTTATTAACAAGGGCTAATGGTCTCTCATGGCTTGTGACACTATAAAATGGGTATGTTCGGTGAGTGGGCGAAACAGGATTTGAACCCAGGTTTTCTGATTCCTTGTTTAATGTTTCATGTATTTCAGCTCCAAACAGCAGTCACTCCATTTCCATCACACTTTAAATAAGTTTTTATTAAAGTGGAAATTCAAGATGACCTCTAACTTCCCATCTTGAGCACAGGACAAGCCTTCATCCTCAGCTCTAGGAAAGCTCTGACACACGTTCCAGCAAACTTCCTATTTCAATAAATTTATCAACAATCTGCTAAATTTGTATTATAGCAAAACTGGTCAGGAAATAAAATGTTTTACTGCTTTCTTTCCCCACTACAGCATTACATATTTCAACAAAAATCACAGAACATTACCTTTACCACATTAGGCTGACTCAGGAGAATGACTGCTGGGCTAGCCCAAGTACAGGTTGGATAATGCACCTTGAACTACCCTATGACTCATCTAAGTGACTTGCAGAAAGGGTTTTAATGTTGGGAAAGTTTTGTTTTCTGCAACTATAACTTTAGTAAAATTTCTGAAAATATAGTTTTGTTCTGTCCTATACCTTATAACAAAAAAAACCAGAGTTTTTCTTTTTCTTTTGAGTCTCACTCTGTCGCCCAGGCCAGAGTGCAGTGGCATGATCTCAGCTCGCTGCAACCTCTGCCTCCTGGGTTCAAGCGATTCTCTTCCCTCAGCCTCCTGAGTAGCTAGGACTACAGGCATGCACCACCATGCTCAGCTAATTTTTTGTATTTTTAGTAGAGATGGGGTTTCACCATGTTGGCCAAGCTGGTCTCAAACTCCTGACCTCAGGTGATCTGCCCACCTCAGCCTCCCAAAGTCCTGGGATTACAGGTGTGAGCCACTGCACCTCGCCAGAAACAGATATTTTAATAATACATTTAAAGAGACATTTATTATTCATTGTCAATTTTGGCAGAAAGAAACATAATATCATTGAAAAAAATTAAAGACCAACTAAATAGTCAGTAAGAGGGGAACAGTTGCCTGTCAGATGAAATAAGTTGTTAAAATTATGTTTACAAGAATAACTTAATGAAATAGAAGATTGTTTTTAACATACATAATGCTAAGACAAAAAAAAATCAGGATAATGCTTTGAAACTCTAAAATACAAGCAAAGAAACAATTTCTATCTGCACTGAAGAAAGATCAGTTTGGTTCAGGTAAGCAGATGTCTAAAAAAATGGGAGCAATAGGCCAGGCACAGAGGCTCACACCTGTAATCCCAGCACTTTGGGAGGCCCAGGCAGGCAGGTCACAAGGTCAGGAGTTTGAGACCAGCCTAACCAACATGGTGAAACCCCGTCTCTACTAAAAATACAAAAATTAGCCAGGCGTGGTGGGGGGCGCCTGTAATCCCAACTACCCAGGATGCTGAGGCAGGAGAATCGCTTGAACCTGGGTGACAGAACACGAATTCGTCTCAAAAAAATAAAGAAAAAGAAAAAGAAAAAAAGGGGGCAATATAATGACAGAAGTTTGTTTAGCGCACATGTGGAAAGAGATCAGTCAGTTTTCTGGAGGAGGCACAGGGTTGTGAGGAAAGGCTGCAGAGGAGAGATGGTGCGATGGCAAATCTTTAAACAGTGGAACTGGTGCTCAGGCAGAGGTGTGGGACGTGCTGGAGGGGGCAGGAACAAGACCTGAATCAGAGATGTAACAGCCATCTTGGGGTGGGGGGTCGGGGGTGGGTGCAGTTCCACTTACGCATTGTGAAGTTTGTTTCATACGAGAAAAATAAAAACCAGAAAGTCAAAAAATAATTTTGTCTGTACTAGTCAGTATTATTTAAGATGCCGTATTAGTTTATGATTCAGATGTCATGAAAATCATAAAGCAACGAAGCAAAATACCTCAGGCATTTATGCACGGGATAGTGTGTTTGCAATTTAAGAGACACAAATCATAAGGCAGGGACGTGACCACCTAAAAAGAATTTATTTTGCAAAAGCAGACAGAGTAAACAAGAAACACTAAGAGCTTCTATGAAGCAAAGACAGACTTAACAGAACAAGATTTCAACTCAGTGACTATACAAGCTGAAGATTGATGACCCTCGACCTCATCAGTCACATTGAGAACTCTCGCGCGGACCACTGCGCTGACCCCTAGGAATACTCCATCAGATGACAGTGCACACCCTGTCCTCTGTGATTAGCAGCCTCTGACTTACCCCCTGCCCCTCTCTTTGTCCTCATTCTTCTCCCTGTCTCCCTACTGCTTTCTTCCCCCTCCCACTCCTGACCCTTATTCCTCTCCTCTCTACCTTGCTCCCTAACTTCTTGCTGTAAAATATTCAGGCTATCCCCACCCTTCCCCTGAAAGGCTCTGAGAAAGGTCACTAATTACTTCCACATTGCAAAGTCTAATGGTCATTTTTCAACTCTTAGTTTGACTCATCCACCACATCTGATGCTGCTTAATTAGCCCCTCCCTTCCTTGTACCATGTGCAAGGCCTGTGAAGTGAAGGAAGCATAAAATCTGGTCCCTGCGCATGGTCCAGCACAGGGGAAGTGTGAACAAATGAGTTCAGTAGATTTCTCTAGGTGATAATAGAAGTCTGAATGGGAGCAGTGGGCCACAAAGGAGGCATTAGTCAATTCTGTAGAGTGGAGAACAGAGTATCGGGAAAGGACTGTGGCTGATGATTGAGCTGAGTTCACTGACAAGGAGTAAGAGTAGGGATGAGGACAGTCACAAGACAAGAGCTGTCCCAAGCAGTAGGAACAGCATGGGCATCACAGCGAGGAATGGAGTATGCAGTGGGATGGCAGCAGAAGGCACAGTATGGGTGGACATGAAGCTGTGAGTCAGTCTTAAAACTGACTATGTAGGATAAGTAAAAATCAAATGCAGGCCAGGCAAAGTGGCTCATGCCTATAATCCCAGCACTTTGGAAGGCTGAGGCAGCTGGATCACTTGAGGTCAGGAGTTCGAGACCAGCCTGGCCAACATGATGAAAACCCATTTCTACCAAAAATACAAAAATTAGCCAGGCATGGTGGCACTCACCTGCAATCCCAGCTACTCGGGAGGCTGAGGCAGGGAGAATTGCTTGAACCCAGGAGGTGGAGGTTGCAGTGAGCCAAGATTGTACCACTGCCCTCCAGCCTGGGTAAGACAGCAAAACTGTCTCAAAAAAAAAAAATTTAAAAAAGAAACAAACAAAGAAAAAAGAAATCAAAAAGCAGGTAGTGGGGGAAAAAAATGAAGCTAGGGATGAGGTAGTCTCTCAATACATGTCATGAGGTTCTTTACATCACTAGAGAGAAATCATAAACTCTGAGCTGTCTAGTTTCAAAGGCAAAGAAGGAAACATCAATTATATGATTCACAGTGCCTGTGAAATAAAAACTAACTAGCTGCTTAAAAGCCAAAGCTCAGCGATTTCCAGTACAATGAATAGAGAAATGTGGAATGTATACAGTGTGAAATAATTTGGGCTTACTCTGTCAGTAACAGAGAACCATTCTTGAGAGATTATACCTTCAACGCCTTGGTCACACCAGTCGATCTCTAGTATAGCGTCATTTCATGTGGACACTTGTAGTTTTAGAGTTATTTAAGTTTAAAAATGTTTAGCTCAATACCAAAGAGGGCACAGCCACTGCGGAGGTTACTGATGGTCAAAGCCTATCCATAGAAGTTATTTTCAAGTCTCCCTGTAAAACAAATCAGTGCCACATCTCAGTGTCTCTGAAGTGATAATTTAATCCTTTTTTTGTTTGTTTGTTTTTCTTTGAGATGAAGTCTCGCTCTCTTGCCTAGGCTGGAGTGCAGTAGCACGATCTCGGCTCACTGCAACCTCTGCCTCCGCGTTAAGCGATTCTCCTGCCTCAGCCTCTCGAGTAGCTGGGACTAAAGGTGTGCATCACCACACCTAGCTAATTTTTAGTAGAGACAGGGTTTTTTTTTAGTAGAGACAGGTATTTTTAGTAGAGACAGGGTTTCACCATGTTCCCGGGCTGGTGTTGAACTCCTGACCTCAGGTGATCCACCCGCCTCAGCCTCCAAAAAGTGCTGGGATTACAGGCGTGGACCACCACGCCCTGCTGATAATTCAGTCTTAAAATTGTGGTTCTTCACTGTTGCCTAGACACATAAATATCAAAATGTTAGTGGGCTATAATATAGTAATGCCTTAGTAGAAGGCATGAAGTAATGGGGAGAGGGGCATCCTGCCTCCCACGTGCTGGTTACAGTGCTCTCTTGCAGTAGGGTGAAGCCACAACACCCGGGCTTTCAAAACAAACAAGGGGAGGGAAGAGGGAGGAATGGGGAGATGGTAATTAATGGGGATGGAGTTTCAGTTTGGGATGATGAAAAAGTTCTGGAGAGAGACGGTAGTGATGGTTGCACAGGAATGTAAAGGTACTTAATCTCACTGCACTGCACACTCAAAAAGGACCACGTTGGAAAGTTTATGTTATTTACCACAGTAAAAACAACAAACAAACAAACAAAAACCAAGCAAACATGCAAAAACCTGTCACTCAAAAGCCAGCGAGCTGTCATGTTGGATGCATGAACTCTGCCTGGTTAACTCTTACCCCACTGCCAGGAACAAAACATGGCCACATGGAAGGAAAACTGGTCAATTTTTCTAAAGCTGTTTTTCAATGCAGCAGAAGGAAGTTTTTTTGTTTGTTTCTTTTGCTTTTTTGAGATGGAGTTTCGCTTTTGTTGCCCAGGCTGGAGTGCAATGGTGCCATCTCAGCTCACAGCAACCTCTGCCTCACGGGTTCAAGCGATTTTCCTGCCTCAGCCTCCTGAGTAACTGACATTATAGACACCCACCACCACACCCGGCTAATTTTCTATTTTTAGTAGAGACGGGGTTTTGCCATGTTGGTCAGGCTGGTCTCAAACTCCCCACCTCGGGTGATCTGCCCACCTCAGCCTCCCAGATGCTGGTATAATATGCATGTGCCACCGCACCTGGCCACAAGTTATTTTCACAATATACATAACTAGGTTTCAGACAATGGCAGCCTATCATTGTTCTTTTTATTTTCCACTGCATTTTCCCCTTAACAAACATACACGTTTCTATAACAGGCAGGGCCACTCAAAAATTTTAGGATATTTCACTGACTCCTGAAAAACAGCATAAAAGATTTATGAAATAGCCCTACATTATTTACCGAACTTTTGATGAGCACTTAGGAAAACCTGTATAGCACTGAGTAATGATGGGAAATTGAATACTTGATAAGCACTTATTTGTGGGTTTGTTTATTCCCATCTAGTTCCAAAAGGATTCAAGTGACTCAATTGATAATTATATTTTACAGAAAAACCATCAAGCCATGCGCAGTGGTGTGCACCTGTAGTCACAGCTGCTTGGCAGGCTGAAGTGGAGGATCACTTGAGCCCAGGAGTTTGAGACTGGGCAACAGAGCGAGATCCTGTCTCTTAAAAAAAATTAAGAAGTGTCAGAATAACACTTTGAAAAACAGACTATATTTTACAAGATAAATGCTCTAGTTTATAGAAGCATTGAAGGTGGACAGAATCTTTACCTGATTAATTTCTCAATTAAAACAGCAGTATTAATAGAACTAAAATTTAAAACCCCACTAAGTTTGCTTTAATGTGATAGGTCTACAAAGGCCCAGATCTTTAAAGTTCTTTTTTGTTTGTTTGTTTTGAGACAGTCTTGCTCTGTCGTCCAGTTGGGAGTGCAGTGGCATGATCTCGGCTTACTGCAACCTTTGCCTCCTGAATTCAAGTAATTATCCTGCCTCAGCCTCCCTAGTAGCTGGGATTACAGGTGCCCACCACCATGCCCAGCATTTTTGTATTTTAGTAGAGATGGGTTTCCCCATGTTGGCCAGGCTGGTCTTGAACAACTGACCTCAAGTGATCCACCCACTTTGGCCTCTCAAGGTTCTGGGATTACAGACATAAGCCACTGCATTCAGCCTCAGATCTTTGAAGTTCTGTCCATATTAGAACTCAGAATTATTTTAAACACATTCAGATTGAACACAGTCTCCTTTCTCATCAAAATAGCTTGGAAGTCAACAAATGGCTATCATTGGGTCATGGTGACTTTAACTTTACTCCAGAATTCAGAAGATCCTGACCGCTGTGCTCCTTTTTTTACTGAGTAGGAGAACTATCCAAGTGTTGATTTGTTAATTTTTTTCTACTATGAAAAGGCTGAAAGAAGAGGCCATAAAGTTCACAATATAAACATGCCAACAATTCTTGTAAGTTATCCTCATAAGCACTTTTTTATTCTGACCTTTGGAAACTAGCCTGAGAACAAACAGTACACAAAGCAGCAAGATGCGGAAGAACTGTGGATAATATCCAAGTCACTCTTCCTCCTGTTACTGAAGGTAACAGAAGACAGCCAGGAAATGCACACATGCTCAATTTAATACCTTTATTGTTTATGGTTTCCCACGTACCAGGCATGTTCTGAAAATGTCCAAAGCAACCCAAGGTACAGCTTAAAATACCAGTGCCAAATTTTTATTTAGCCTTGAGGTATAACTGCATAAACTCAGAAATAGCACAGTAAATATGAAGAACGCAAGGAAAGTAAACATAACCTATCACATTTAAAATAAATCATAAACTGAAAACCAGGATGAGTCCAGAGGGGATTGGCAAGAGACCGCTACAATAATTTACTAAGGAAGTGACAAACGCTTGAAACAGATTCTTGGCAGCAAGCAACAAGAGTCGGAGACATTCTACACAGATCCTCTCTGAATGATATCCAAGGTCAAAATTAGCCAAATGGTAGAGTATTGCTTGTGACAGAGTTTCTGAAAAGTACCAGCTTGTCCCCAAGCAACTAAATCTACTACTGTTTTCTACAACTGGCAAAATCTGTTCATGTGATTGAAGGTGAGGAGTTATACAAACCAGCGTGTGGGCTCCTGGAACTGTTATGTGGATCTATTTGAGCTACCAAATCCAGAGCTTCCCAATTTCTCTCGATTTCTCAACCTTATTTTTAGGAAGGTCACATTACACGTTAACTCTACAAAGAAAATAATTCTAGAACTAAAGCCACTTGCAGAATAATCCATAGTTCGAAAACAAAGTATTTTCCTGTGGCTTGGATTTAGTAAGTCAACGTTTACTAAGTACCTACCACACATCAGGTCAAGCGCAAGTTGCTAAAGCAGTTTGGAAAGATGAATGAGATATGGCTAGTGCCCTCCATGTATTCAAGATTTAAAAGACAAACTCTTATGACTGCTGAGAAATGCTAAAACTGGTTTCAATTTCATGATATAACTATGTATTGGTTTTGCCCATCTACGCTGTCGGATTTTATGCATTATTCATGCACATTTCAACCAAAATAGCATTAAGGGGAAAGCTTAGCAAGAAAGCCTTTCTAGAGCAACTGATCTCAACATGTTTCTAAAATGGAATATGAACACACAGTAAGAGCAGTAATGCATTCTGAACTTACAATATTCAAAGAGCAGGAATTTTCCGTGAAACTGCTCTCACACTAGTACTAAAGAACAACCATTGTGAAATTATTTATTTAACTGGTAGTAAGTGTTTCAAAGACAACTCCTTAGCAGATTATTAGAGATTCCTGAAGTCATGCACCTTTAGTTTTCTCTCCTTTAACTACTCTTTATCTGTCCCCTCCCTGGTATCAAGTCTCCTATCTCCAAATTGATTGTAAACTCCTTGGGAACAAATGTCATTTTCTAATATTAATGCTATCTCATCCCTGCTTCCTCCTGTGCTACCCATCCCTACTCTCCCCTACAGAATCCAAAGTGGTAAATATAGATGCATAAACTCACCATGCACTCCTGATTATCTTAGGCTCATTATTGAAAACCAGTATAATTTTAGGGAGGACAGAAATATCAATGATATTTGTTCAACAACCTGCATTTGACAAGCATTTAGAGAACTCTGATTCTGTGCTATGTACTTCAGAAATATAAATAGATACGGTCTCTATTATCTTTTTCTTTCTTTTCCTTCCTTCCCCCCCCCCCCCCCATTATCTTTTTCATTCTTTTCCTTCCTTCCTCTCTTTTTTTCTTTTTTATTTTTTTGGGAGACAGTCTTACTCTTTCGCCAGGCTGGAGTGCAGTGGTGCTATCTCAGCTCACTGCAACCTCTGTCTCCCAGATTCAAGCGATTCCCCTGCCTCAGCCTCCTGAGTAACTGGGACTACAGGTGCGCGCCAGCATGCTCATATATTTTTTTGTATTTTAGTAGAGACAGGGTTTCACAATGTTGGCCACACTGGTCTTGAACTCCTGACCTCAAGTGATCCACCCACCTAGGCCTCCCAAAGGGCTTGAATTACAGGTGTGAGCCCCTACAGGGTCCTATTATCTTAGAGACAAAATGCAAGGAGGCTATAAAAGAGGTGTAAACCAAGGAAACACTAAAGAAGAAACTAATTCTGCCTGGAGGAGTCAGGAAAGGCTACCCAAGAGAAGAGAGATTTGAGAGCCTTTGTAGACAAAGTAAACACAAAGAAAAAGTAACACTGATAGGGTAGAAATATATACGAAGAGCCAGGCACAGTGGCTCATGCCTGTAATCCCAGCACTTTGGGAGGCCAAGGCGGATTGAGCACCTGAGGTCGGGAGTTCGAGACTAGTCTGACCAACATGGAGAAACCCCGTCTCTACTAAAAATACAAAATTAGCTAGACATGATGGTGCATGCCTGTAATCCCAGGTACTCAGGAGGCTGAGGCAGGAGAACTGCTTAAACCCAGGAGGCAGAGGTTGCAGTGAGTCAAGATCGCACCATTACACTCCAGCCTGGGCAACAAGAGCGAAACTTAGTCTCAAAAGAAAGAAAGAAATATGAAGAACGACTTTCTTCTTGTATTAAGTATTTCTATAACTTTATTTGCAGAATAGTTTATTCACAGAACTAGTGGTTTCTCATGAAATCTTTTTGCTTCGATGCATATGAGTGTCTAGCCCTTTCCCAGGAAGTGTTCCCTTACAGTTATATCCGAAATTTCACTTGACATAATCATTTCATTCTTTAAACACACCCACACCCACACACACATTGAGGACAAAATGTCATGCTTCATTAAACTTATCTCCTTTTAAATAAGTTTACACAATGGAATTTAATCAAATCGTGGGGAAAAAATCTGTGTGCTTTATGTAGTTTTATGAAATGTTTAGTCACTGAGCATACTGGAAAAATAATTTTCTCAAGCAATCCCAGGGGGCTGGAAAAGTTCTTATCCTACACTGCTGGCTCTGCAGAAAGGCTCGTTTCGCTTACCGTATGAGTAGATTTCCACTGATCTTGCTTATCTGAAAAAGCTTAAAGGGATATGATAAAGGGAAACAGGAAACCATATGGACTTTAGATCTAATGAAGTTATCCCTTTATTTTAAAGTAACATGAGTTAACAACTTTTTTAAAGATTAAACATTTAGTGAAAATGTTTTTAAAATCTTTTAAGAAAAGTAATTTGAAATAAGCCTTTTTTTCATACCTTCTCAATATCAGGATACTCTTGATTTCATCTATCGTCATGATTTAGCGGTTAAAATGAAGCTTCAAATGAGGTGGAAGTTTGTATACTTATCCTTGCTCTTACCTAACTGTGCATCCAACTGTCTGACTCACTACTGCATCTGCAGCCTGGAGGCGGCACTGGTGCATTAAGTGGAGGGAACAAGGGGACAAGATGAGTGTGAAGAGGCAGCAGGGTCTGGATCATGTCGAGAGCCTTGGACGTCTGTGAAGGCGTCTGAGTTTTATTTTAAGTGCAATGAGAAATCACTGAAGAATTCCAGGTGAGGGAATGCGACGATGTGATTGTCAACAAAGGACCACCATGGATGGTGTGTACACCAGGATGAACTTCAGCAGGCTGAGGCCATTTATATCTCCAACCATTTATATCTCTTTATAAAAGGGAAGGAGCGGGCCAAGGCTAGAAGCACCAAGACAGTTAAGAGGCCAGACAAGGGAAGGTACAGTGAGGGTGACGATAACAAGAGCTAACATCTGCCAGCCCCTTAGTGTGCCTGGCACTGATTTAAGTACACTACAAACGTATATTGGTGAATTCTTTGCAACGATCCTAGGACCCATTTGCAGTTGACGAAATGAGGCACAGGACAGTGAAGTAACTTTCTCAAAGGTAAGGGAATTGGTAGAGCTCTGACTCAGCAGGAGCCTTCAGCTTGAGCACCTATACTTTTTTCTTTTCTTTTTTTTTTTGTGAAACGAAGTCTCACTCTGTTGATAGGCTGACATGCAGTGGTATGATCTCGGCTCACTGCAACCTCCACTTCCCGGGTTCAGGCAATTCTTCTGCCTAAGCCTCCCAAGTACCTGGGACTACAGGCCTGTGCCACCATGTCTGGCTAATTTTTGTATTTTCAGTAGAGACAGGGTTTCACCATATTGGCCAGGCTGGTCTCAAACTCCTGACCTCATGATCCACCCGCCTTGGCCTCCCACAGTGCTTGGATTACAGGAATGAGCTACTGCACCTGGCCCCGAGCACCTATACTTTGCTACCCTCCATTAGGAGAACACAGATGAATTCAAGGTATGATTTGAAGGCAGAATGGCCAGGCCTCGATTCTGTTTCTCACAGGAATTTCACGGGTCACTCCTAGTTTCTGGCTTTAGGAGATGAAAGAGGTGCCATTTACAAAAATGAGGTCAATTCTAGGAGAAATAGGATCTGGGAAGAAGAGCAATATTTATTTTTTACATATAAAGCTGACAGCTCAATACGTAAGTCTCTAGCAAGAGATCAAGGTTGGAGATATAAATTTGGGGACTGTGGCGGTCAGGACAAGGGCTCCCCAAAGACATCTATGTCCTAATCTCCGGAACCTGTGAATATGTTACCTTTCACAATAAAAAGGACTTTCCAGCTGTGATTAAGTTACGTATCTTGAGTTGGGGAGATTATCCTGGATCATTTGAGTAGGTCTAATGTAAAGCCATGGGTCTTTATAAAAGGGAAGGAGCAGGGCCAGAGTCACAGGCAGCCAGAGAGAGACTGGAAGATGTCCCACTGCTAGCTTCCCAGATGAAGGATGGGGCCATGAGCCAAGGAATGCAGGCAGGTCCCCAGAAGCTAGAAAAGGCAGGAAAACAGTCTCTCCTAGAGCCTTTAGAAGAAACATAGCCCTGAAGACACCTTGATGCTGGAACTTCTGACCTCCAAACTATAAAAGAATATATTTGCATGGTCCACCATGCCACTAATTTTGTGGTCATCTATTATAGCAGCAATAGCAGACTAATATAGAAACTTTTAGTATTTAAAGTTGTACAGTATTGAAAGTGTAGGTGAAGGAAGCAATAACTAAACAAAAGTCTCCTTGAGAAGTTACAAGGAGACAGGTACCAGGACAAATGAGGAAGAGATGGCCTTAATGAGAGGCTACATCTGTTCTCTTGTAACAGAGTGAAGGAGGAAATGAGGATGGAGCCTAGTGTGTAGAGACTACAGTGGCAGGAAGATGAAGTCATTCCCACATGATGGCTTTGATGATTTCAATGAATTGGGTGGCTAGGTCAACAGCAAGTCAGCACTTGACAGGGCATCTGACTCTTAATTTTAATGCAGTTTCTATATTGTGTCAAATTGTTCCAAGATTTTTAGTAAGAAATAGTGGGAGTAGCCACAGAAGGGCTACTATGTTCATGCAAATGTAACAAAACTCAGGTGTGCTATTTGAGGCAAGGAGGAGAAAATGCTTGGCATCTGACCCTCACTCCATTTCCTATAGCCAAGGCAGGATGTGCTGATCAGCCCAGGCATGTGGACTGAGCCTCAGGATCCTTCTCAACACAGCAATCCACAAAGCAGCAGATCCTGCAAACCAATCTGAATTGGCACTTGAGGTGAAATTTATTTGCCAATCCTGATCTAGGGACTATAGTTCTTTTTCTCTCTTCCTCCCAGAGGAATTAATATTAAAATATTACTGAGAGGCCACGAGCGGTGGCTCATGTCTGTAATCCCAGCACTTTGGGAAGCCAAGGTGGGCGGATCACCTGAGGTCAGGAGTTCGAGACCAGCCTGACCAAGGTGGAGGAAACCCTGTCTCTACTAAAAACACAAAATTAGCAGGGAGTTGTTGCGGGCTCCTGTAATCCCAGCTACTCAAGAGACTGAGGCAGGAGAATCGCTTGAATCCAGGAGGTGGAGGTTGCAGTGAGTCAAGATCACCCCATTGCACTCCAGCCTGAGTGACAAGAACAGGACTCCATTTAAAAATATATATATCACTGAGAAACAGAAAGATAGTGGCTGCTAGATGTCTATCAAGAAGAGAAGGATTAAGGAAACTGTGCCATCATTATATTACGGACTATTATGCAACCTTGAAAAAGATGAGCTAGGGCTTATAACACTGACAGGAAAGATTTCAAAGACAAGTTGTCAGGAAAAAGTAGGTCCAGAGCAATTACACTGCTCCTTTCATTCATGACTTAAAAAAATGTGTATATATGCAAGCACATATATACGTGATGCTCAAAAAAGGTCTGTAAAAGAGTATATCTGGCTGTTAATCAGAGCCTCTGAGGAAGAGGAGTGCATGATTAATTGGGATACGGGGTGAAGAGAATTTCACTGGGTTCTCACATACTTTTATATTGACTTATTTAGAACAAACATGGGGTTCTTCAATAAGATTTTTTAAAGGTGTTTTTGTTTGTTTGAGACAGGGTCTCATTCTGTCGTCCCCATGCTAGAGTGCAATGGCACAATTACAGCTCACTGCAACCTCTACCTCCTGGGCTTACGTGATCCTCCCACCTCAGCCTCCTGAGTAGCTGGGATTACAGGCATGCACCACCAAGCCTGGCTAATTTTTGTATTTTTAGTACATGTTGCCTGGGCTAGCCTCGAACTTCTGGGCTCAAGAGGTTCTCCCACCTCGCCCTCCCAAAGTGCTAGGATTACAGTTGCTCAGCCACCACGCCCGGCCAAAAAGTCTTATTTTTAAAAAAGAACATATAAGACGAGCAAATGAAGTATCTGGGCTCTTTTACATTCCAAGCTCTATCCATTTAGACCTAGACTCCCTCTTGCAATTTTCCTTTTTGGATGCTCCCCATAGAAGAAGTGCCGCTGGACTTGGCACAGGGTGGACATGTAATAAACGTCAGCAGTCTTAAGTGTCACTCATTCTCTCTCCAACCTCCCTCAGATATGCTAAATGCTTGTCACTCATTCCATCGATCCCAAATCCTACCTTCTCTTCCCAACATGAGTCACTCTGTTCACAAATCCCATAACTAACTGACAACACCATCATCATTATAATCTTGTTTGTCCAAATGTTATCAAATCTGGCTTTGAAGATTACTTTTTCCCTTTCTTTTACTACTAGCAAAACTCTACTTAAAAAAAAAAAAAAAGAAAAAAGTAAAACAAAACTTTTCCCCTTTCTTCTACTGCTAGAAAACCTCTACTAATAATGTTCCTATTCAATTGTTTGACTTCATCAATTAATTGCTTCCCCATCAATCTACATCCTACCAACATCATTTTCCTTGTCCTGTATTATCATAGCATTTTAACTGCCTTAACCTAATCTTCAGTTCTCATCTCTACTACCTCTCACCATGCTTCCTCTCTTTCATTTCCTATTATGAATTTGAGCCTTCACTTCAAATACACCAGGATTTCCTGTGTCCATGATCAAGTGTTGTGAAACTCGGTAATTGTATATGCTCACCTATTATATATGCATTTAATTTTCTCCCATACAGCAATGAAGTTTTCTCAGTCTCGCTGATCTCTAACCACCCCCTTCCATGTTCCTTTCACCTCTCCTACCCACACCTGCCTCAAAAAATTTGAAATAAATTCCAAAAAGGTCAAAACTATTTAGCAGTACCTCCTCTCATCCTCGAATCTCCATATACATTTCCCATTTTTTAGCACTGAGTACCACCAGGCACTGTTCTAGCCACTGTCTAAACAGACAAACTCATTTAGTCATCATACAACCTGCTGAAATTGACACTATAATGATCCCATTTTAAATAGGAGGAAACTATGAACAGGGAGGTCATGGAACATGCCCCAGGTCACACAGCTGGCTAGTGACAGGCTCTGGAGTTCATGTTCTATGCAGAAATGCTGTGCTGCCCTTTAGCGTGTGCTTCTGAGGCAAAGTTAAACACGTTTTCTCTGCTCCAGACACATCGTGGTTACACCTCTACTGTTGTACTTAGCATACTATGCTATCACCAAGCACTTGCGCTTGGTTACCTGTATTCTTTATTCAAAGAACTCTTTGAAGACAGAAACTGTCTTGTCTGTCTCTCCTTAGAATATGTGCTAGCTCCTGGCACTAGGAGGTATTCAAGAAATGGTCACTCAATAAAGAACAAATCAAACATGGGCAGTTTTAACAGCACTCCAATCCGAGCCTAGCATACATCTTCAGAATAGGCAGACTGTTGATGAATTTCATTCCAAACTTTCAGAATCTGGCCTTAATAACATGACACACAAAAATACATAGTCTGGGGAGCTATACTGATACATCGCTTTCTGTTTATTACCAGAAACTCAAGGTGACATCCACTCTAAGGTAGTGGACTCAAGAGGACCTTGCTTATTTAGCTGGTGGGCACTAAATCACCAACGGTGCAGAGGGAAGGATGCCAAAGTTACCTGACAGCGCATCATAGAACTCGTCCTCACTAAGGATGCTGGCGGGTGGAGATCCTTTCACCAGAGACTGCTCTAATTCATGATGTTCAGTGGCTAGCGTCTCCAGCGCCTCTGACAAAATTTTGTTTTTTTCTTGTTCTTGTTCCAATTTAAAATTCCTCACCTAGGAGAAAACAGATATATAAAAAAGATTTCAGAGTGACAGGAGACACAGACTTACTCAGAGGATGTGAAAATTATTTGCTTTTGATCCTGTTCAATTGCAACGTCAGAAATGAAAACAGTCGTGTTACATGCACATGGATGAATGAGCAAAATTACTAAACTAATTTTGTTCTTCCCATGGGGCCTTTTCATGCAACAGCTTAGCTAATGAAAATAGATTAAGAACTAGCAAACAAATTCAGCTCAAATGATCAGGATCCTGGTATAAGAACATCAGTCAATTCAGAAATCATATAAATTTTTTAAACATAAAGAATATTTCTCTCTCAACATTAAGTACACAATTCAAAAAACAGTTTCGGCATGTCTTTGAACAAATTTTTTTTTTTAATTCTAGATATTAAAAAGCAAACCACATCAAAGCATGAAATAAAATCTCTCAGTTTACTTCCAAAATAGTTAATAATACTTGGTATACCAAAGGAAGGGAAACAGGTTGCCTGGTAATGACTATAAACATTCTATTTTCATTTTTCTTTTCTTTTCTTTTTTTGACACAGAACTTCATTCTGTCATCCAGCTGGAGCACAGCGGCGCAATCTCGGCTCGCTGCAACCTCCGCCTCTTGGGTTCAGGCTTTTCTCATGCCTCAGACTCCTGAGCAGCTACGATTACAGGTTTGCACCACCACACCTGGCTAATTTTTATATTTTTAGTAGAGACAGGGTTTCACCATGTTGGCCAGACTGGTCTTGAACTCATGACCTCAAGCGGTCCGCCCACCTTGGCCTCCCAAAGTGTTGGGATTACAGGCGTGAGCCACCACACATAGCCTATTTTTCATTTTCCAATTCTATATTTTGGTTTCAACTCCACATTTTATCTTTAATTTAGTATACTAAAAAAAAATTAAAAGATTATCAAAAAGGCAAAGCCTGGTTTGATTTTTTACTATTTGAAGTTACAATCTATTCCTCCTATCTGATGCAAGAGCATGTGAACCTTTGTGTCTGAACAAAACCCTCTAGAATTCAAGTCACCTAATCCTTATAAAATAGCAATGTACTGGATTTCATACAGATGGTTTTTGCCTATTTTCGTATCAGCAGTCTGGAAATCCCTACTATTCCTTGATCTTGCTGGACTTCCAGAGCCAACGTGCACTACAGACAGAGAGGAGCAGGAAAGCAGGGATCCACTGTAGGTAGCAGCAGAGTCTTCTCAAAAGTCTCTTGTTCCTTAGTTTAGGAACAATTAGAGGTTTCTACTATCACCCAATAATCTAATCACAAGTCTTCAATTCAGTGGTCTTCAAACTATTTTTTTTCAATTGAGCAACAGAACCTATTTCTCAAGTATAATCCCAACATATAAAATAGATGTTTTCGAAAGCAGTTGTGTGCTGGGTGGCGCTGAATGGAGAAGCCCCACTCCTTTGACTTTCCCCTCCCCTCCCAGACGTCCCCTCTAGGGCCCAAACCCAGGGGATATTCCAAGTTTACATGGTACTGGTACCAAAACAGATATATAGACCAATGGAACAGAACAGAGGCTTCAGGGTAATATCACATATCTACAACCTACAACCATTTGATATTTGACAAACCTGGCAAAATCAGCAATGGGAAAAGGATTCCCTATTTAATAAATGGTATTGGGAAAACTGGCTAGCCATATGCAGAAAACTGAAACTGGATCCCTTCCTTACACCTTAGACAAAAATTAACTCAAGATAAATTAAACACTTAAATGTAAGACCTACAAACCATAAAAACCCTAGAAGAAAACCTGGGCAATACCATTCAGGACACAGACATGGGCAGACTTCATGACTGAAACACCAAAAGTAATTCCAACAAAATCCAGAATTGACAAATGGGATCTAATTAAACTAAAGAGCTTTTGCACAGCAAAAGAAACTACCATTAGGGTGAACAGGCAACCTACAGAATAGGAGAAAATTTTTGCAATCTATCCATCTGACAAAGGGCTAATATCCAGAATCTACAAGGAACTTAAATTTATGAGGGGAAAAAATAATCAAAAAGTAGGCGAAGGATATGAACAGACACTTCTCAAAAGAAGACATTTGTGAGGCCGACAAACATATGAAAAAAAGCTCATCATCACTGGTCATTGGAAAAATGCAAATCAAAACCACGAGATACCATCTCACACCAGTTAGAATGGTGATCATTAAAAAGCATGGAAACGGCCGGGCGCGGTGGCTCACGCCCGTAATCCCAGTACTTTGGGAGGCTGAGGTGGGTGGATCACGAGGTCAAGAGATTGAGACCATCCTGGTCAACATGGTGAAACCCCGTCTCTACTAAAAATACAAAAAATCAGCTGGGCATGGTGGCGCGTGCCTGTAATCCCAGCTACTCAGGAGGCTGAGGCAGGAGAATTGCCTGAACCCAGGAGGCAGAGGTTGCGGTGAGCCGAGATCGCGCCATTGCACTCCAGCCTGGGTAACAAGAGTGAAACTCCGTCTCAAAAAAAAAAAAAAAAAAAATGTATGGAAACAACAGATGCTGGAGAGTATGTGGAGAAACAGGGAAGCTTTTAGTCTGTTATGGAAGTATAAATTAGTTCAACCATTGTGGAACACAGTGTGGCAATTCCTCAAGGATCTAATACCATTTGACTCAGCAATCCCATTACTGGGTATATACCCAAAGTAGTATAAATCATTATACGGTAAAGACACATGCACACATATGTTTACTGGAGCACTAGTCACAATAGCAAAGACTTGGACACAACCCAAATGCCCATCAATTATAGACTGGATAAAGAAAACGTAGCACATATACACCATGGAATACTATGTAGCCATAAAAAAGAATGAGTTCATGCACTTTGCAGGGACATGGATAAAGCTGGAAACCATCATTCTCAGCAAACTAACACAGGAACAGAAAACCAAACAATGAGTGTTCTCACTCATAAATGGGAGTTGAACAATGAGAACAAATGGACACAGAGAGGAAAATATCACACACTGGGGCATATGGGGTGGGTTAGGTGGGGTGGAGTGCTAGGGGAGAGATAGCATTAAGGGAAATACCTAAAGTAGATGATGGGCTGATGGGTGCAGCAAACTACCATGCCACATGGCACATGTAAATCTATGTAACAAATCTGCACATTGTATCCCAGAATTTAAAGTATAAATAAAAAAAAAATTAGGGAAAAAAAAAAAAAAAAAAGCACTGGATGGAATGACAACCAAAACCTCCTCCAGGCCAAACTTTCCATCTCGAGGTTTTGGGAGCTGTGACCCCTCTCACAAATCCTGCATTACTCACTGCTGAATCTAATCCTGTTACCTCTTGACACTCCCTCTCCCATGCTCCTCCCCACAGCCCCTAAGGACGAAGGTTCTTCTTTATTCTGGGGCCCTGAATTCCTGCCAGCTGCACATCAGGTACAACACTCCAAGAGTCCTAGATATAGCTTAAAATACAGTTTTACTGAAATGTTAAGTTTATAGCGCAAACAGCGTTAAACCCTTATTATCTTGGGAAGAGTTCTAGTCCTCAGGCACTTTAGTGTTTATCAGTAGAGCAACCAGATTATTATTATGAGAGCTGTCATAATGAAATAAAAATCGCAATAAATGATAAGCAATCAAGACCAGAAGAGACATGAAAAACTGAAAAACAAATTACTCATGTAATTATAATTTTTAGAAAATCCGAAAAATACTTGCAAATATTCCTATACTGTAAATTGTATTTCCAGAAGAGGAAATAAGCATACTAAGGCTAGAGTCAACTTAAAAAATAAAAATAAAAAGCTGTCCTACCTCCATCTGATGGATTCAACAATTCATTTTCTCTATTATATAAACAAAGACTACATGAGGCAGGCAAATCACTTGAAGTCAGGAGTTTGAGATCAGTCTGGCCAACACAGTGAAACCCCATCTCTGCTAAAAATACAAAATTAGCTGGGTATGGTACCAGGAGACAGTAATCCCAGCTACAGAAGGCTGAGGCAGAAGAATTGCTTGAACCAGGAAGTGGAGGTTGCAGTGAGCCTGGGATCACGCCATTGCATTCCAGCCTGAGCAACAGAGCAAGACTCCATCTCAAAAACATAAAAAATAAAAAATAAACAAGGAGTACAAAATTGAGCAATGTCCAAAATGATCCCTTCTTTGAAAAGATCACTCAGCACTGTTATATTTGTAGACTCTAAAATCAACACTGCAAAAAAATCCAAATTCTTCACCCCTGCCTACACCATCTCTTTCATCTTGTTACTTTTCCAGTATCAAAATGTAAATGTGCTGTTGACACCATATCTTTAAATATAAGAATTAACTAAAGTATCCTATTTAACAAGTACTTATATTTTAATACCTAAATTCATCTAGTAGATTTCAGCAAAGTAGCAAGATAAATGATAGAGGCCCATAAATATCCAGTCCCCTCAAAAAAATCTTATTCAAAATGCAATCTATCCTTTACCCATCTAAAATAAGCATCACTTCACTGCCGCCACATTCACATCTATTCTCACTTGTTCTTGAGACAGAGAGTAAAAGGGGTTGGAAGGAGGAGAGGAAGAGACTGAGGCGCTAACCACATTCTATTTCTTACCTTGTTTTCATCTTTCAATTGATCTGAGTGTACTTTTATTAGCTTCAAGCCTAACAGGATTTTCTGCACTGAAGATACCTTATTATAAAATACCCACAAAATGGCAGTTTCTCCCATCATGTAAGTGATGTGTATGAGACAGTAACTACACATCACAGAAAATGCACTGGTAATGAGCTTTCTTGTTACATTAGAGAAACATCTGAAAGCATACTCAACCGCCATTAGTACTTTTTGGTCAGAGGGATCACTGGAACAATCCAATTCCAGATCCTCTACAATCTCAACGTTTCAGAACACCTAAGGGAAATCCTGCATTAAAAAACTGGTTTAGAACTGCTAAGAAAGATATGCAGAGTGCAACTTCATAAAATATTCACCAAGTTCTTAGTTGCTAGCTTAGAAACTATGTTGTAACAGAAACAGTGCCTTTTGCACAATCTCTTAATCTCTTTGTAATTCCAAGCACAATGCTTCATTTATATTACATATCAATAAGTGGATATTGATTACTAGATTTTTTCAATTCTCAAACTACAATAATCGTCCTAGTTATTACTAAAGGAAAAAATAACTTCCTTCACAGAACTAGTGGGTCCCAACAGATGTGTTTATAATTATTAGATTATAATTGTATATATGTTTATACATTAGAACTTTTCTAGAATAAGGCTGACATTTTTACCTTTCAAATTTGCATGTGAAATATACACCCTCAGTCCAATGACTTTCAAAGTCAACATACATTAAAGTGAACAAAAACGTTGCCCTTTTTTATAAGGAAAAGCTTAAGGACTGAGCCACCATATGCTTAACTGTAAACACATGCATTGATCTGTGTCTGTAGCCCCTTACAGGACAAATTTAAGCCTTTCCAATAATCTGTCTCCTCAAACCACTTCAATATGGCAGTCTCTCATTTCACTCCCTTTCAGGCCAGAAGGCAAAATCCATAGTGCCTACTTCCAAAATGAATGGGTGCCAGCAAGAGAATGCAAAGTTTTGAAAACAGTCATGTGCTAGCCAGCTATGACACATTCATCTACACTCTCATTCTAGAAAGTGCCCATTACTTACCTATGTTTCACAGGGGTTACATAGGAAAGAGGTTCAATCTGGCAAAGACACAGCACTAAGTGGGGAATAAATGATTAATATTCACAGA
Organism: Sapajus apella; assembly: GCF_009761245.1. NCBI lineage: Eukaryota > Metazoa > Chordata > Mammalia > Primates > Cebidae > Sapajus > Sapajus apella. The sequence goes on along the minus strand of NW_022436969.1, from coordinate 7,405,002 downwards.
ACAGTGTGTGCAATCAGCCAGTTATAAGACAGGTACAATTCTGGCCTTGATGGTCAATCTTTCAACTGGCCACACTCTGGTCAGTTCAACAGGATGAGCCTTACTCTTTCCTCTTTCCTACTGCATGGATGGCTACAATTAACAAAATGTATTAGTTTGAGACTGAGATACTAGATTTTTTTTTTCTCAGACAGGTTCTCACTCTGTCACCATGATGGATGCCGTATGCCATCCATCATGGCTTGCTGCAGCCTCAAGCAATCCTCTTGGCTCAAGTGATCCTCCTGCCTTGGCCTCCTGAGTAGCTAATTTTTTTTTAAATAGAGATGGGGATCTCTCTATGTTGCCCAGGCTAGATTCAAACTCCTAGCCTCAAGTGATTCTCCCGTCTCTACCTCCCAAAGAGCTGAGACTACAGGTGTGAGCTACTGCACCTGGTCAATGCTTAATTCTGTGGCTACAGGACCAACAATGTTCTCACTTCAAAACTTTTTTCAAGGTATTTGCTTTTAGGTGACTCCCTGCTATTGCCACACAGCTGTTAAAAAGTATGGCTCTGATGATTTACAGCTAGTAAGAGCTCTTCTGCCCACAAGTCTGTTATTTTGCTTATGTGGAGGAGGATGGAGCTCCCATGTGGATGCAATGGACAATGTTACTTCTGGAACCACAGCCAGGCTGAATCACATTCTCACCTCCAGGGTTCAGGAAGGTGAAGCTTTGACCTTGTGTCTCAGGCAGGATCAAGCATGGACATATATCTTCATGACTATGTAGTATATATTTGCTTTGTTTTATAGATTTACAAAACACCTTTGCTCACATTAAATTTCAAGGTTTTTGTTGACTCTCTAATGACCTCCTTCCATGCCATCTCATCACTGCCTTTCCTAATGCAATTGATTTCTCTATGCTCCTGAAACTCTTTTCAGTTCTTCCTACCACTAAATAATGACATTCATTTAAGAATAAATATTTAGGGGCCAGGTGCGGTGGCTCACGCCTGTAATCCCAACACTTTGGGAGGCCGAGGCGGGTAGATCACCTGAGGTCAGGAGTTTGAGACCAGCCCGACCAACATGGCAAAATCCTGTCTCTACTAAAAAAAATACAAAAAGTTAGTCTGGCATGGTGGTGGGCTCCTGTAATCCTAGCTATTTCAGAGGGAGGAGAAACATTTGAACCTGGGAGGCAGAGGTTGCAGTGAGCCGAGATCCTACCGCTTCACTCCAGCCTGGGCGATGAGAGCGAAACTTCATCTCAGAAAAAAATAAATAAAATAAATAAATAAATATTTAAGAATAAAGACTAAGAACTAAGAAGAAAGCCACCTGAGGCATCAAGGCAGATTTACCTGGTAGGAGGAATTTGAGATGAGCAAGGGATGTGCACAGGGCTTGCAAACCACAGCAGAAACTTATGAGTGAAAGGGGAAGCCAGTGGAGAAGGGGTAGAAGTAACATTATTTGATTTACTTTTTAATATGATCTCATAGTTATAATGCTGAAAAGGGGATGAAGGGGCCAAGAGTAGAATAAAGTCAGATCCCAGCCGGGCACAGTGGCTCACACCTGTAATCTCAGCACTTTGGGAGAAACGAGGTGGGTCAATCACTGGAAGCCAGGAGTTCAAGACCAGCTTGACCAACATAGTGAAACCCTGTCTCTACCAAAAATACAAAAATTAGGCAAGTGTGGAGGCATACACCTGTAATCCCAGCTACTTGGGAGGCTGAGGCAAGAGAATCACCTGAACCTAGGAAACGGAGGTTGCAGTAAGCCAAGACTGCGCCACTGCATTCCTGGGCAACTGAGTGAGACTCTGTCTCCAAAAAAAAAAAAGAAGATGATGATCCCTTTAGAGGCTGCTTCAATTCAATAACTAGAATAAGAGATGGGTAAGAGATAGCAAAGCAAGTGTTGAGAAGTGGTCAGATTCTGGATATATTTTGAAGGTCCAAATGATTTGCTGACAGACTATGTGATATAAGAAAAAAGGGAAATCAAGGATAACTCCATGTTTTGGCCTGGGAAACTACAAGGACTGTCTCAAAAAATAAGTAAGTTTTTAAATTAAATTTTAAAAATAGAAATAAATAAAATTAAAAGACCAGATAGCAACATTAAGGGAGAAAGTTGAGACAGAAATGTGAACAAAGCCATGGACCGAGCCCCAGTAGAAATGCTGAGAAAGAGCCAGCAAAGGAAACAAACAAACAAAAAGTGGGGGGGTGGGGAGAGAGAGGGTGCACGAGAAAGGAGGAGGAAGGGAGGGAGGGGGGAGTAGGCCAGTTGTGTGTGGTGTCCTGAAAGCCTAAAAGAGGTATTTCAACAAGGAAAAAGTGATGAACTGTCAAACACTGATGAGAGATCAACTTCAAGAACTAAGACAAGGCCACTGGACTGGCGATGTGGAGGTCAACAATGAACTTGACAAGGGCAGCTTCAGTGGCGTGCTGAGAGGATGCTCGAGGAGATGCCCTGACCGTGAGTCAAGAGAGATAAGACAGAATGAGTCCAGCCTGTTCTTAAGAAGGTTTTGGTTGGACAGGAGATATGTGTTTGTTTGTTTGTGACACAGTCTTACTCTGTCACCCAGGCTGGAATGCAGTGGCGTGATCTCAGCTCACTGCAACCTCTGCCTCCTTGGGCTCAAGTGATCCTCCCACCTCAGCCTCCCGAGGAGCTGAAACTACCAGACATCACCATGCCTGGCTAATTTTTTTTGTATTTTAATAGAGACAGGGTTTTGCCATGTTGCCCAGGCTGGTCTTGAACTCCCGGACTTGAGCAATCCACCCACCTTGGCCTCCCAAAGTGCTGGGATTACAGGCATGAGCCACTAGGCCCAACCTACAAGAGGTTATTTCAAAAACTAAAAAAAGAATAAAATTCTTTTAAAAGAATAATTGTTGCTCAAAAGAGGAGGAGAAAGGTGGGGCAGTTTCTGGAAGGGGTTGTGGAGTCAGTGAAGTCTTCATTGTGGAAGACAACCCAGATTGCGTTTACATGGATAGGAAAGGTTCAACTGAAATGGGATTACGATTGCAGAAGTGAGAGGGGAGAATTGCTGGAATAATGTTCTTGACTTTGCCGAAAAAGGGAGGAGATCTAATCCACCAGTATACAGTTGACTTTTGCTAAGGGCTCAGACAATCCATCCTTAGTTGCAGGAGAAATGCAGTGAATATGCGCACAGATTCAGATAGGTAAGTATGTGTAACAAAGTTTTCTTCTAATTGCTTCTGCATTCTCAGAGCATATAAAGAATGTAGAGAATAGGAAACAGAGAAAGATGTCGTCAGCCTAATTGGTTCCAACATATGATGCAGTAAGAAGCCTCTAGTCTCTTGACATTATACATAAATTCATCCTGAGATTAAAAATGAAATGAGTCTCAAGGCCCTACAAAGCCTCATGCACACTAACTTGATCAGCTCAACACATTTCCCATTGGTTATAGCTGACTGTGACTGGCTTGTGCCACCATCAAAAATGCCCCTTTCTTACAGACACTGTCATCTTCACTCTAGTTCAAGCAAAGAAAAAGAAACACCACTCAGAATGACCTTTGCATCTTTCTACACGCAAGCTCCTCCATGGGAAAGACGGTAAGAACGTATCTTGATTTCTGATTTACGGACCATGCTGTAAGTAAAATGGCCTCAACGAAGCTTGTTCCACATCACTTTCTACTAACAATCTGTTAGGCCAATTACTTCCAAACTGTATCTTCAGGCATTTAAATCAGGGTAGAATATGGAGATAACCCCAAATCTAGGACAGAGCTCCTAAATACTTGGCGGAACAGAAAAAAGACTTGGTAAAACAAATGGAGCATTTTATAGGCAAGGTGATAATGGTACTTGGAAGGATCAATACAAACCCAGAATATTTGACTTCTTTTTGTCAGAATGATTTAAAAATAACTTCTCATAAAATCAATGGAAGACTAGTGCTATACACAAATGACAATTTAACAAATAAGTTTTAGTTTTTACATGTCTTTTATAAAGCAGATAACATGAACACGTCTTCTGAAACAAAAGTAGTGTGCACTCCTGCAGCCATGCTACCAATGGTGGATTCAATACACATTTACTCCAATGCTTTGTTAGTGGCTCTGGGATTTAAAATAATTTGATGCAAATCTCACAACAATTTGCTTTTCTTTTTTTTTTTTTTGAGACGGAGTTTCGCTCTTGTTACCCAGGCTGGAGTGCAATGGCGCGATCTCGGCTCACCGCAACCTCCGCCTCCTGGGTTCAGGCAATTCTCCTGCCTCAGCCTCCTGAGTAGCTGGGATTACAGGCACGTGCCACCATGCCCAGCTAATTTTTTGTATTTTTAGTAGAGACGGGGTTTCACCATGTTGACCAGGATGGTCTCGATCTCTTGACCTCGTGATCCACCCGCCTCTGCCTCCCAAAGTGCTGGGATTACAGGCTTGAGCCACCGCGCCCGGCTAACAATTTGCTTTTCAACTGCAAAGCTGAACCACTTAATGCTGACTATAACTCTCACATAAGGAACTTTCACAAAAACTTAAAATTTTCATTATCATGTGGCGAAGCTTGCCAAGAAACTCAAGTTCTGACCACTGGGATGGGTGATTCTCTGACCAGAGCTGGTCCAAATGCTCCGTGTGTGTGGGTGCTGGCTGAGCTCGGCATGGCTTTGCTGTCCGCTATGACAGGGGAGCACTGAGATCAATGTAATGTCCCCCAGTTGCCATACCCTGCAAGTGCAGAGGCTCTCCATGCTGTACCACTGCTGCCAGGGGATGGGGAAGGGTTGATGTTGGTGATTCAAGACCGTCTGTTGGATCCTCCTCGACATCTTCTTCAGAGATATGAAACCAAGTACTGTGATTGCTCACCTGATTTTTGGTTCTTGTGATGGTGCTTTTCTGTGTGCAGATACCTATTAAAATTTGGTGTTCTTCTAAGGGGTCCAAAGGGTGTAAGCTTCTATTCCACCATCTTGTTCTGCCCACATTGTTCTTTAATTTATATGATACATAAAACCCTTCTGAATTTTTAAATACATAATGCCATAATCTGAATTAATTTGGAAATTACACATGGATGTACACAGTACTTTTAGAAATATCATCCTGTATGTCCTACTTCTGGATTGTACAGAAGTACAATGGTACTGATGGCAAAGGGGCAGACAGCTAGGGAAAACCCTCGCTCCACCCACCAAGGGATGTAGACTCCTGAGGCCTAAGGCAGAGGACAATCCGCCAAGACTGGCAACCAGCCAGGCCCCTGTGCTCATTGAAGTCAAGCCTGGGGCTCAGCCAGTTAGGCAAAAGCAATATCCAGTTCACCAAGAAGCCCTAGAAGGCATTCGGGTCCACCTAAAACACTTAAAGGACTATGGAATTATAGTTCCTTGCCAGTCTCCATGGAACATACCCCTCTTGCCTGTCCCTAAACCAGGGACCAAAGACTATAGGCCAGTGCAGGACTTGCGCCTGGTTAATCAGGCCACAGTGACTTTGCACCCAACTGTACCCAACCCATACACGCTGTTGGGATTATTGCCAGCAGACGATATTTGGTTCACCTGCTTGGACTTAAAGGATCCTTTCTTTAGCATTAGACTGGCCTCAGAGAGTTGGAATCTATTTGTTTTTCAATGGGAAAATCCAGAAACAGGAGTAACCATTTAGTACACCTGGACCAGGCTACTCCAGGGGTTCAAGAACTCTCCCACCATCTTTGGGAAGGCACTAGCCCGTGATCTCCAGGAGTTTCCCGCTAAGGACTTAGGCAGCCTGTTGCCCCAATATGCTAATGACCTTTTACTGGGACACCTCACGGCAGTTGGGTGCGATAAAGGAACAGATGCCTTACTTCAGCACCTGGAGGACTGTGGGTATAAAGTCTCTAAAAAGAAAGCCCAGATTTGCTGACAGCAAGTGCGATATCTGGGGTTCACCAACCAGCAGGAAGAGCGCAGCCTAGGAGAAGAGAGGAAACAAGTCATTTGCAACCTGCCAGGACCCGAAGCTAGAAGGCAGATAAGAGAGTTCCTGGCTGTAATCCCAGCACTTTGGGAGGCTGAGGCGGGTGGATCACAAGGTCAAGAGATCGAGACCATCCTGGTCAACATGGTGAAACCCCGTCTCTACTAAAAATACAAAAAATTAGCTGGGCATGGTGGCGCGTGCTTGTAATCCCAGCTACTCAGGAGGCTGAGGCAGGAGAATTGCCTGAACCCAGGAGACGGAGGTTGCGGTGAGCCGAGATCACGCCATTGCACTCCAGCCTGGGTAACAAGAGCGAAACTCCATCTCAAAAAAAAAAAAAAAAAAAAAAGAGAGAGTTCCTGGGAGCTGTGGGTTCCTGTAGATTGTGGATTCCAACTTCGCAGTACTGGCCAAGCCCTTTTATGAAGTCAGTAAGCAGGGAGACAAGGAACCCTTTGAATGGGGATCTCAGCAGTGGCAGGCCTTTCAGGAACTGAAAGAGAAACTTATGTCAGCCCTGGCTTTGGGGTTACCTGATTTAACAAAGCCGTTCACGCTGTATGTGTCAGAAAGAGAAAAAAATGGCAGTTGGAGTTCTAACACAAACAGTGGGACCTTGGCCCAGGCCTGTAGCTAATCTGCCCAAGCAGCTGGATGGAGTTTCCAAGGGATGGCCCCCGTGCTTAAGGGCCCTGGCAGCAACTGCTCTGCTAGCACAAGAGGCTGATGAGCTCACTCTGGGGCACAACTTAAATATCAAAGCACCCCATAAAGTAGTGACTAATGAATAGCAAAGGACAAGGACGTCGCTGGCTGACAAATGCTAGGTTATCCAAACAGCAGAGCCTGCTATGTGACAATCCCTGCATCACCACTGAGGTCTGCGACACCTTAAACCCCGCCACTCTGCTCCCAGTGTCGGAAGGCCTGGTTGAACACAACCATGTTGAAGTATTGGGCTCAGTTTACCCTAGCAGGCCCAATCTTCGGGATCAACCATGGGCAGTAGTAGACTGGGAGTTGTACGTGGATGGAAGCAGTTTTTTTAATCCACGAGGGGAAAGGTGTGCCGGCTATGCGGTAGTAACTCTGGACACTGTAACCGAGGCCAAGCCACTGCCTCAGGGTGCTTCAGCTCAGAAGCCTGAACTTCCTGCTCTGACCTGAGCCCTAGGACTGAGTGAAGATCTCCAGGTAAATTTCACTGAAATGCCCAAGTGTGGGGGACATAAGTATTTGTTAGTTCTGGTGTGCACATACTCTGGGTGGGTAGAGGCCCTCCTGACTAGGACTGAAAAGACCCATGAAGTAACCCATGTGCTTCCTCCAGATCTCATCCCTAGGTTTGGGACTGCCACTGTGCATCAGCTCAGACAACAGACCAGCGTTTGTGGCTGATTTGGTCCAGAAAACAGCAATGGCATTGGATATCACTTGGAAGCTGCACGCCGCCTACCAACCACAGAGTCCTGGAAAGGTGGCGTGGATGAACCGGATCATTAAGAATAGCTTAGGGAAAATGTGTTAGGAAACAGGATTAAAGTGGGTACAGGCACTTTTCTTGGTGTTATTCAAAACTAGAGGTACTCTAAGAAAACAGGACATTCCCCCTATGAAGTCTTATATCATAACCCCCCTCCCATACTGCAGACACACCCGGGAACTCCTCGGGAGTGGGGAGAGATTGAACTAGGGCGACAGTTACAAGCTCCAGGAAAAATCACTCAGGATATTTCAACCTGGGTAAGTGAAAGATGCCTGTAAGCTTCTTCTCCCCAGTTCACCCTTTTTCACCAGATGATTGTGTGTGGATAAAGGACTGGAATGCAGTCCCTCTGAAGTCACGACGGAAAGGACCCCAGACCGTGATCCTGACCACCCCAACAGCTATAAAGGTAGAGGGAATTCCAGCCTGGATCCACCACAGATGCGTAAAGCCTGCAGCAGCTGAAACTTGGGAGGCTAGGCCAGACCCAGACAACGACTGCAGAATCACCTTGAGAAGGACAACAAGCCTTGTCCCAGCCACAAGCTGGCTGGTCCACGCAGGGCTGAAGCATGAGGAAGCTCATCGTGGGATTTATTCTTCTTAGAATTTGGACTTACACACAGTAGGGACAGGAACTGATTTTGGAGAATGCTCTCAGTGCGTGCACCAGGTTACTGAGGTAGGATGGAAGGTTACTGCCATTCTTTTGTTCTACAGTTATGATGAATGCACAAGGACACAGAAGGGAACCTGTTTATATAATGATACTCAGTATTAGGCGTGGAATCCAGGGGATGGACAATCTGATGTCTGCTATGATCCATCAGAATCCCCTATGCATACAACTTTTGAAATTAAACTCCTAACAGGGCAATGGAACAGCCCTACTAAGTTAATAGCTAAAATAGAGGATCAGGAAAATGAGAATGAGAACGACAACTCTCACTAATGTTACAGGTGAGATTCTCAAAGCGGGGAGTGAGGAAAGAGACCCTTAATTCTCTTAAGCTTCTAAGAGCCCTTCCCCCTAGACTTCTACATTGTATTTCAATAGGAAAAATAAAAGTTGGCAGACAGGGCACCACCCTTAATTGCACACCTATAGATTGCAGGCATGGTATGGAGGAATCTTTCCGGAAGGCACTGTTTTGCTTAAACATGATCAAACTCCCATCTAGTCACGTAGCCCATGCCTACTTCATGGATCAAGACCCTCTCTTACGTAGTTTCTAGAATTGTAAGCCTTAAAAGGGCAAGGACTTTGTCGAGGAGCTCGGCTGTTAAGGTATTTTTACCTGCCACAGCTCCCTCCCAGCCAAATAAATCACCACTTCCTTTCTTCTTTGGTGTTTGAAAGGTTTGTCTGTGGCTGCTCCTGCTTCACTATGACCAACTATGTGCCAATCAATTGGAAAATCTACAGGAAATGGATAAATTCTTAGACCTATACAACCTACAGCAAGATTGAACCATGAAGAAATCAAAAACCTGCATAGATCAATAGCAGGTGTCGAGATAGAAGCTGTAACAAAGAGCCTCCCAGTAAAGAAAAGCCTGGGACCTGAAGGCTTCACTGCTGAATTCTACCAAACATTTAAAGGAGAACTACCATCAATCGTACTCACACTATTCCAAAAAACAGAGAAGGGAATACTTCCAAACTCACTGCATTACAGCTATGAAAGGAAAATAATCTTGGGGCCCCCAAATTACTAAACTAATGGGAAAAGTCAAGCTGGGAACTGCTTAGGGCCAGCCTGCCTCCCATTCTATTCAAAGTGTCCCCTCTGCTCACTAAGATAAATGCCTATCTGATTGTCTCCTTTGGAGAGGCTAATCAGAAACTCAAAGGATGAAACCATTTGTCTCTTATCTACCTATGACCTGGAAGCCTCTTCCCTGTTTCCAGTCTTCCTGCCTTTCCAGACCCTACCAGTGTTCATTTTACATATGTTGACTGATGTTTCATGTCTCCCTAAAACGTATAAAACCAAACTGTGCTCTGACCACCTTCAGGCACAGGTCAGAACTTCTGAGGTCATAGGTACAGATCCTCAACCTTGGCAAAATAAACTTTCTAAATTTTTTTTTTTTTTTGAGACAGAGTCTCACTTTGTCGCCCAGGCTGAAGTGCAGTGGTGTACTCTCAGCTCACTGCAACCTCTGCCTCTCAGGTTCAAGTGATTCTCTGGTCTCAGCCTCCCAAGTAGCTGGGATTACAGGCATGCCCCACCATGCCTGGTTGATTTTTGTATTTTTAGTAGATATGGGGTTTTGCCATAGTGGTCAGGCTGGTCTTGAACTCCTGGCCTCAAGTGATCCACCCGCCTTGGCCTCCAAAAGTGCCGAGATTACAGGCATGAGCCACCATGCCTGGCAAAAGTTTCTACATTAACTGAGACCTGTCTCAGAGTTTTGGGATTCACATGTTGATATCAAAACCAAAGACATATCACAAAAAGAAAACTACAGGCCAATATTCATTCTTTGATGAATACTGATACCTAAATGCTTGATAAAATACTAGCAAACTGAATTCAACAATATGTTAAAAACATCATTCGTCACAACCCAGTGAGATTTATCCCAGGGATGCAAGGATGGTGCAACATATGCAAATCAATCAGTGTGATACATTATATCAACAGAACTAATAGAAAAAATCATACGATCATTTCAACTAATGCTGAAAACATATTTGATAAAATTCAACATCCCTAAATGATAAAAAACCTAAAAAAAACTGGGTATAGAAGGAACATACCTCAAAATAATAGAAGCCATAGGACAGTCCCACAGCTAGTATCATACTGAATGAGGAAAAACTGAAAGCCTTTAAGATATGGAACACAACAAATGTTCACTTTCACTACTATTATACAATATAGTACTGTTAGTCCTAGCTAGAGCAATCAGACAATAGAAAGAAATAAAGAGTATCCAAATTGGAAAGGAAGAAGTCAAATTATCCTTGTTTGCAGATGAAATGATCTTTTATTTGGAAAAACTTACAGATTCTACCAAAAAAACTATTAGAGCTGATAAACAAATTCAGTAAAGTTGCAGGATACAAGATCAACACACAAAAATCAGTAGCATTTCTATATGCTAACAGTGAATAATCTGAAAAAGAAACTTAAAAAGTAATCCCATTTAGAACAGTCACACATAAAATGAAATACCTAGGAATTAAGTTAACCAAAGAAATGAAATATCTCTATGGTGAAAACTACAAAACATTGACGAAAAAAACTAGAGATGATGCAAAGAAAAAAAAAGGAAAGATATTCCAAGTTTATGGACTGGGAAAATAAAATAAATACCGCTATAATGTCCATACTACTGAAAGCAATCTACAGATTCAATGCTATCCTTATCAAAATGCCAATGACATTCTTCAGACAAATAAACAATTCTAGAATTTATGTGGATCACAGAAGACCCAACATATCCAAAAGTATCTTGAGCAAAAAGAACTAAACTGGAGGAATCACATTAACTGACTTCAAATTATACCACAGAGCTACAGTCACCAAAACAGCATGGTGCCAGCATAAAAATAGACACACAGACCAATGGAACAGAATAGAGAACCCAGAAACACATCCTCACACTCACAGTGAACTAATTTTTGGCAAAGGTACCCAGAACATATATTAGAGAAAAGACAGTCTCTTCAATAAATGGTACTGGAAAAACTGGATATCTATATGCAAAAGAAAGAAACTAGACCTCTATTCCTTGCCATATCCAAAACTCACATCAAGACGGATTAAGGACTTAAATCTAAGCCCTCAGACTATGAAACTACTACAAGGAGACACTGGAGAAACTTGCCAGGACATTGGTCTAGGCAAAGATTTCTTAGTAATACGCCACAAGCACAGACAACCAAAGAAAAAATGGACAAATGGAATTACATTTGTTAAAAATGTTTAAAAAGCTTTCGCACAGCAAAGGATACAATCTACAAAGTGAATAGACAACCCACAAAAATGACAGAAAATATCTGCAAACTACCCATGTGGCAAGGGTAACCAGAATATAAAAGTAGCTCAAACAACTCTGTAGGAAAAAATTCTAATAATGCTATTAAAACAGGAGCCAAAGATTTGAATAGACGTTTCTCAAAAGAAGACATACAAATGGAAAACAGACATAGGAAAAAGCACTCAACATCACTGATTAAAGTAAATTAAACTACAATGAGATATCATTTCGTCTCAGTTAAAATGGCTTATATGCAAAACGTAGCAAATAACAAATGCTAGTGAGGATGTGAAGAAAGGGGAACACTTGTACACTGTTGGTGAGAATGTAAAATTAGCACAACCACTATGGAGAACAGTTTAGAGGTTTCTCCAAAAACTAAACATAGAGCTACCATATATGACCCAGCAATCCCATTGCTAGGTATATTCCCAAAAAAGGGAAATCAGTATACAGAAGAGATATTTGCACTCCCATGTTTGCTGTGGCGCTGTTCACAATCGCCAAGATTTGGAAGCAACCTATGTGTCCATCAACAGATGGATAAAGGAACTGTGGTGCTTACACACAATGGAGTACTATTCAGTCATAAAAAAAAGAAGAAGATCCTGTCATTTGCAACAATATGGATGGAACTGGACATTGTCATTATGTTAAGTGAAATAAGCCAGGTACAGAAAGACAGACATTGCATGTTCTCACTTACTTGTGGGAATTACAAATCAAAACAATTGAATACACGGAGATAGAGAGGAGATGGCTGGTTATCAGAGATTAAGAAGTGTAGTGGGACAGGGTGGGGGGAATATGGAGATGGTCAATGGATAAAAATAATAATAATAGAATAAATATCTAATGTTTGACAGCACAACAGGGTGACTACAGTCAAAATAATGTAATTGCACACTTTATAATTAGATTGTTTGCAAGACAAAGGATAAATGCTTGAGGGAATGGCTATCCCACTTTCCATGTGAATATTATGCATTGTATGCCTGCATCAAAATATCTCACATGGCCCTTAAATGTATGAAACTGCTATGTACTCACAAAAATTAAGAATTAAAAAAAGAACAGAATGCTAAATTGCCTCATAGTGGTATATATTAAATATATTGCCAATATATTAAATTCTAAATCAACCTACTTGTTAAAATTCTGTAATTTTTAAAAGTCTATTTTTAAAATTACATCTTTTTAACTCTATATTAAATATTTGTGCACAATTGTATCCTAGTGCCTGGAATGGCCCCTTGGAACATGCTCTACTTAATCAGGATCTCCAAGAATGAACAAGGCCTGTGCATTGTGACAAAGACTGCTAATTTCCCCCAGTATCTATTCTCCCTTTTGTCATTAGTAAGAGCCCCAAGTTTTACCTTTTGCCCTCCAGCTAAAAGGCCCTATTCTCAGTCTCTCTGTCAGCTATAGCCATATGACTAAGTTCTGACCAAGAAGAATGGAAATACTGTGCAGGGGATACTAGATCTAATTAAAGGGAAGGATATACCCCTTTTCTGCCCCTTCCTCCTTCCTGCTAACTACAATTTGAAAATAGGAACAGTCCCTAACACCTGAAACTGCCATACAGGCCCAGCCTGTCTGCCTCTCATCTTTACAGTGAAAGAAATATAAATCTCTAATTTAGGCTAATATTATTGGGTTTGGGGTTTTTTGCTTGTTAGATGGTAATGCACTGATACATGTAATTTTTTTGTTTGTTTTTTGAGACAAAGCCTTGCTCTGTCACCCAGAGTAGAGGGCAGTGGTACGATCTTGGCTCACTGCAACCTCCCTCTCCCAGGTTGAAGGGATTCTCCTGCCCCAGCCTCCTGAGTAGCTGAGATTACAGGTGCATACCATCACCCCCGGTTAATTTTTGTATTTTTAGTAGAGACGGCGTTTCACTATGTTGGTTAGGCTGGTCTCGAACTCCTGACCTTGTGATCCACCCACCTTGGCCTCCCAAAGTGCTGGAATTACAGGCGTGAGCCACCACATCCAGCAATGTAATGTTTTTATAAAGCACCACAGACTATTCTGATAGGGCTTTTGGATAAAAGGTAATTTAGAGAAATTTCTGTTTAGTTAAAAAAAAAACATATATCAAAAGCACAAACAACAAAAATTTAAAACTTTGGTGCATAAAAGAACACGATCAACAAAGTAAAAAGACAACCTAGGGAATGGAAGGAAATATTTACAAATCATATATCTAACAAGGGTCTAGAATCTAGAATATATACACGATTACATAAAGAACTCTACACTCAACGATACGATGACAAACCATCCAATTAAAACACGGGCAATGGACTCAGACATTTCTCCAAAAAAGACAGGCCAGCAGCCAGTAAGCACATGAAAAGATGAGTTCAACAGGTGAAAGCAAATCATAACCACAATGAGGCGCCACTTCACACCTACTAGAATGGCTATAATTTTAAAAAAGAAAAGAAAAGAAATGTCCACAAGGATGTGGGGAAAGTGGAACTTTGTATATTGCTGATGGGAATGTAAAATGTAGCAGCCACTGTGGAAAACAGTACGGTGGCTCTTTAAATTAAACATGGAAACACGATATAACCCAGGAATCCTACTCTTAGGTATATACCCAAAAGAACTGAATATAAATGCTCAAAGACTTGTAAAAACATTCACAGCATCACTATTTGTAACAGCCAAAAGGTAGAAACAACCCAAATGGCCATAAATGGACGAACAGATACAATGTGATATATACATACCATACTTCTTAGCCATCAAAAGTAAAGTGCTTATACATGCTACAATGCACATGAACCCTGAAAACATTAGGCTAAGAGAGAAAACCAGACAAGTAAGCTCACATATTGTATAATTCCATTTACATGAAATATTTAGAAGCAGATTAGTGGTTTTCAGGGACTGGGGATGGGGTACCAGATGGGCAGAGAGTGTTTAATGGGCACAAGATTCCCTTTGGCATGATGAAAATGTTTTGGAAGAAGACAGCGGTGATAATTGCACGCTGTGAATGTATTAAAAGTCACTGAATTGTATGCTCAAAAGAATGAGTTTTATGTTAGGTGAATTCTATCTCATTTTTTCCAAAGTTAAAAAAAAAAAAAAAAAAAAAACTCAAAAAGAGACAAACATGGATTTATCATATAACCTGATCATTCTACTAGGGATTTACCTAAGAAAAATAAAAGCTCATGTCTACACAAATACTTGTATAAACAAATATTCATAGCTTTATTTATAATACCCCAAAATTGGAAACAACCTAAATATCCCTAAACAGGTGAATGAATAAACTGTGGTACAGCCACAAAATGAAGTGTTGTTTAGCAAGAAAAAGGAGTTAACTATTGATACATTAAACAACATGGATGAACCACAAAATAACTTTGCTGAGTTAAAGATGCGAGAACCCATCCCCAAAAGTACACACACGATATGATTCCATTACTACAAAATTTTAGAAAATTCCTACCAATGTCTAGTGATAAAAAGCTGACCAATATCTGCCTGTAGACAGGTGTGGAAGAAAGAATAAAATTACAAAGAGGGAGTAAGGAGCTGTTGGAAGAGAAGTATTCCTTATCTTGATTGTGATGACAGTTTCACCAGCGTAAACACATGTCAAAACTCATTCAGTAACAGTTTAAATATGTGGAGTCTACTGCACATCAATTATTCCTCAATAAAGCTATAAAAACGATAGCGTTTATCAATAGGAAGTGCATAGTAAAAAGATCACTCATATACTGACAATGGAAGTTACAACAATACATTTCATATGCAGTCTTAAAAATATTTCGGGGCTGGACACGATGTCTCTGTCATCCCAGCACTCTGGGAGGCTGAGATGGGCAGAATACTTGAGCCCAGGAGTTTGAGACCAGCAACACGGCAAAACTCCGTCTCTATAAAAAATACAAAAATGAGCCAGTGTGGTAGCAGATGCCTGTGGTCCCAGCTATGAGGCTGAGTTGGGATGATCATCTGACCCAGGGAAGTTGAGGCTGCAGTGAGCTGAGATCTCTGCAGTGAGCCAAAATCATGCCCCTGCACTCCAGCCTGGGTGACAAAAATGTTAAAGAAAAAAAAATTCAAAGAATAGCTCTTTTTCAAAGAAAAATACTTACTGTGATATTACTGAAAATGATGTAAGAAATTAAATAGCAATGTACATTGTATTTGCGTTTGCACACCCATATGAATAAGCTAAGACACACCAAAATCCTGCTGGTGGTTGCTGGGACGTGGTTTTTATATTCTCTATATGCTCTAAAATAGCTTTCTGTATACTCCTGTGTATATCTTCCATATATAGCTCATAATTCTATAATTAGTAAAATATTTTAAAATATGCTTACATAGGAACATAGGAACTGATATTTACATCATCAAATTTTGTATCAGATTTGCAATGCATCAGATGCAAAACAATGTTTGCAAAGTCCTCTTAAATACTGCAGAACACACGACGTTCTCAGACGTCTGGTATGGGAGTCCAATCCGAGAATTTAAGCACAATCCTGTCTCATCATGGTTGCAAAGCTTCTACCTAAAAATAGCCTACTCTTACATAATCACTTGCCACAGATTTGTATGTTTTACATATCCTCAAAATAAACAGGTTTTTGTTTTTGAGATATGCCACTAGAGGTAAATAATCACTCTTAAAAGCAGGGAAGTTTAATCATAATCTAAACACAAATCTTATTTTCCGAAGTTATTCAGGGGCTCTGCAATTGATAGTTTTGCTGATGAAAATAACTAGAAACATTTGTATGTAACAGAAGTTAACACCATAGCAACTAATTGTCTAAATGAACTTTATTTGAATTATATATAATACCTCCATTTTAAGTGTATGATGCATTTTTACAAATATATACCCCATGTAACTAGCACCACCATCAAGATACAGAATATTTCCATTACCTCTCTCCCCCAAGTTCACAGTCACTCTCCCACTTCTCTCCACCCCCACCCCCACCCCAGCAACCACTGCTCTGACTTCCATAGCCACAGTTTAGGTTTGTCTGGTTTTGAACTTTGAATAAATGGAATCATGCAAGACGTGTACTCTTTTGTATCTGACTTCTTTTACTAGTATAACATTCTTCAGATTCATCCATATTGTTGGAACTATAAGCAGTTCTGTCCTTTTTAAGAAGGACCATTCCACTGTCCAGTTGCTTTATGATTTCCAACTCCACTTTTTACATGACTTAAGCTTTGCTCTGAAAATAGCTTTCTGTATATGGTAAATATTGTTATGCCCAGAAAGACAATCACTTTGCTTTTTTAGAATTTTGATATTTTATTCTGCTTTGACAAGTGTTTCCTGGTTCTCAAACTGGGGTAAAAAATTAAAATGTGTGGAATCACAACTTAGGCTATATGTCTATCTGAAGAAGACCCTGCGAATATGTTAACGCAGTGCTTCCCAAGTTTTGTCAGTACATATGTTTACTTTATGCCAGGTGCTATGCTAAATACACGGTGTATCAGCTCATATAATCCTCTCTACCCACAATCTTGTGAGGTTTGCCGCTGAACAACACCCTTAAAAATGGCTAAGGCGGTAAATCATATATTTTACCAAAAACAGAAAAAATAAAAGATTTTCTCCAAATACTGGACTAAAATATATAGTTCGGATGACTCATATTAACACACCAATAAAATCCCAAAACCCTTCCATTGCAATATTTGCCATGTATTTTTACTTGGGTCCTTGACATTATCTGTAACAAAGTCACTATCAAAATGTATATATTCTTGACATAAAATAAAACCATAGCATAAGGTAACAATATATTCCCAACATCTTTTCTTTGAAATGGAGTCTCACTCTGTCGCCCACCCTGGAGTGCAGTGACATGATGCTCACCACAACCTCTGCCTCCCAGGTTCAAAAGAAACTCCTGCCTCAGCCTCCCGAATAGGTGGGACTACAGGTGCATGCCACCATGCCTAGCTAATTTTGTATTTTTAGTAGTGATGGAGTTTCACCATGTTGGCCAGGCTGGTCTCGAACTCCTGACCTCAAGTAATCCGCCCACCTCCACCTCCCAAAGTGTTGGGATTACATGCGTGAGCCATTGCGTCCAACCCATTCCTAACATTTTAACAACTATTTACTTAATACTACTTGCAGAAAAAATCCCAAAATGTAATCAGCATATGCGAATGCACCCTGGGGTACAATCATATTGAATTAATTCACAAGAGAATGTTGTAATCTAGTGATTGCCAAACTATGAGACTATGAAAATACAGAACAGTTCCAAATTGGGATTGAGGCAGGACCTACCATTGATGAAGCGTACACAGAAACTGTGGATGAACCACAAATCAGGCTTTGAATTCTCTTAAGGCCAAAACAGAAAGATAAATACAATCAATTATGCCCTTTTAATTGTCCACCAGGAAAAAAAACCACCAATTGTTCCTTAGAGAAAATAAACTCCCCCTTTGCCCTTAGCTCTAATTTCTTATCCAGGATTATATAAAGGGGAATACAAGTATTAGAGGGCAAAATAACCATGTCATTAAGGCTAATAATTTTTGAAATGCCTTTCAACAAAAAATTGAGGGCATTAACTCCAACTTACAATTCAGTCAGGGCCATTTTCCTGAAAAATCAAGAAAACATAGTCCAGGCTGCAGCATTCTGACAGTTCAGCTTCACATCAAAATAAGGAATCTTAGGAAATAGGCTACTTCTATGTTTTCCCAAAATGCGACTTCAACCAAGCAAATTCTTCACAAAAAGATGGAAAGCAATTTCCTATTGAAAACCTGGAACACAGGTATTCTGTGCAAAATCGGAGAACATTTCAATATTCTCGGCCATCTGCTATCTTACTTCTAAATTTGGCATCCCTTGGTCAAATTAAGAAAGTAGCTTATAGAGATGACCACATCCGCTTGGGCTGTCTAAAGAATTTTCCTGTTCTTCGGCATTAAATTTGGAGGCAGAATCCTGGATGTAGCTCTGAGTTTTGCCCGCTCCTAGCTGGCTACGTAAGCTTGGGCAAGTAAATGATACTCTCCTGCTGGTCCTAGCTTTCTCTATAAAATAAAGAGCAGACCACTCTCAAACTGTTCTGTGGAGGTGCTACAGTGGATGAACAGGTGCTTTTACTTTCATCGGTCTTGTATACTGGTATCCATGTCTACCTCCACTGCCGGTAAAACCTTTGAAGACTTCCAGACCAGATGTTCTACAATCTAAGAACAATTCTGTGATTTTGAGATTTTAAACAACTAATCCTTAACACAAATAACACAAATAAATAAAATATTCAAAATTAAATAATTTCTAACACAAGTAAGAAATTTTGGCCGGTTGTGGTGGCTCACGCCTGTAATCCCAGCACTTTGGGAGGCCAAGGTGGGTGGATCACCTGAGGTCAGGAGTTTGTCACCAGCCTGGCCAACATGGTGAAACCCCATCTCTACTAAAAATACAAAAATTAGCTGGGCATGGTGGCGTGCGCCGCTAATCCCAGGTACTTAAGGCTGAGGCAGGAGAATCGCTTGAACCCGGGAGGCAGAGGTTTAAGTGAGATGAGATCATGTCATTGTACTCAACAGAGTGATACTCTATCAAAAAGAAAAGAAAAGAGAAAAGGAGGCGGAAAAAAAAGAAATTTTACTAAGAAGTATATACTCACAAATCATTTCCAATCAAACTGTTCAGAACCCAGAAAAACAAGAAAATCTTCCTCACAGAAACATTATTTTGAGGGCTGATTTCTCAAGTAAACTCAAAAAAGGCCCAGTGTCCTCAATGTAGCAAATAATTAGGCAAAATAACAGGTGATGTCCCCAGAGCACAGCATATTGTCACCAGGGCATAGCCTCTCCCCTGCCACTGTATGTAACAATGTGTTCGTGTCTGCAGCCTGGGCGGTTATGAGCTTCCCTCTCCCAGGGGAAAGACATCTCCCCAGCATCTCTCTTGACCACTGAGCACAACCACTGTGCTTCTTGTTATTTCCATCACCACCTACTGCTTCCCACTGGGGTTCCTCTCATCCAACACACCATACCACAAACCAGTTCTGCTCCCTTTCTCTCCCTGAATTGTGCACAAGTTCCCTTTAAGATATTTTCGTGAGAATAAAGCATGGAAACTGATGAGTTTCCCCTTATTGCATCTGAATGTCAGAGCAACCTGGGATACAGAAAGAAAGGGTCTGTGTTAACGACTCTGTGTTACACAGAAGAACTTGGAGTAAGTTGCCCACAGTCAAAGAGCAAGAAAAGGGTGTCTGCTACTGAAACCCATGTGTGAGGACCCTACACAACAGCAGGCTTGTGTTCCATCATTTATGCCTTCTTCCCTGGCTTTCCCGCCCTCTCCCTGGCTCTGTCTTCAACTGGACTGCATATAGAATAACAAAGATCACGAGGTAAACAATGGTGAACCTTTGAGCATCTAAAGAAAACCAGATACGGGTTATCCTGGCTTGTTTCTCTTCGGTGTTGGGCCAAGGTTCTGAGAAGGAAAGGGGGAGACGAATATGTTGGGCAGACGATGGAAAAATCCTCAAAGTGTAGGACAGAGAAAACAAGGGAGAAATAAAAAAGCTGGAAAAGGGAGCAAGGGAATGAGGTTCATTCTTCTAACACTCAAGGATAGAAAAGAAAGTATGAGGGAAAAAGAAGGTGAGCAGCAGGTGAGGGAAAGAAATTGAAATGCCAAGCAGTGGAAACAGGACGAGGTGGCTAAGAAAAAAAAATCTGGAAGTCATTCAAACCTTTCGTACATTTTGGGTGTTTTAAATGTTAGGGGTATAGACTCTACTCATAAGCAGTCTTCAGGCTGGAAAGATGGAGTCTACAAAAATACATTATTAGAGTCTATAAAATAAAGCACTGGCCAAAGCTAACAGTGATACATTCATGAAGTTACAAAATACTAGAACTACAAAATATCCAACTAGAAATCCGGAAAAGAAAAATTTTGAATTATCCATGTTCAAAAGACAAAGGATAATAAATGCATAGATCTAAAGAAAAAAATGAAACTCAAAAAACTGATACGGATAATTGAAAATTTAATTTTAAAAAAGATGCAATAGATAAGAAACTAAAGACTATTTTTTGAAAAGTAATCAAAAAAAGCTTTAATGAGACTTATAGGGAGTGACTTAGATTCATATGAAAAGAAATTTATTTGGAGATATCCAAGTCAGGATTAGAAAAAAGAAAATGAAAAAAGTTTAAAAGATATATAATTACAGATACAACCTGTTTTTAAAAAAAAAGAAAGAAAATTATGAATACATTTATAATACATTTCAAAACTTAAATGTAAAGAATTCCTAAAAATATATAACTTGTCAAAACTGACCCAAAAAGAAATAAAAAACTAAAATAATCCTAGAAACATTAAATACATGTAGTTAGTAGTTTAAAAAAAACTTCACAAAGATAAAATGTTCTTATAAGAAAGTTCTAAATTTTCAAGGAACAGATCACTTCAATTTTATACAAAACAGCAAAAGAGGGAATACTCCTAAATTCACTTTATGAGGTCATTATAACCTTGATGTTAAACCCTGATGAGGACAGTACAAAAAAAGAAAATTACAAGTCAGTCTTACTTATAAACACACATACTAAAATAGATACTAAAATCCAAAGGAAACCAAATTGACTAGAATGTCAAAGATAATACATCATAACCAAATTAGGTTTATTCCAAGTAGACAAGGATGGCTGGCTTATCACTATAAAAAGTCCAAATACATCATTTACCAGCTTAACAAATTTAATAAACCATACAACCCTTTAAATAGACACCAAAGAACATCTGATAAAACTCAACACGCCTTAATGATAAAAAAAAAAATTTAACAATATAAGAATGAAAGGAAACTTTAAATCTAGTAAATCATATTTGTTAACTACCATTCTTAACAGGGAAGCAATAGAAGTTAGAGGTATGCCTTTTTTTTTTTTTAAAAGAAATCAGGGATGAACATGAATTCCCACCATCTCAGCTTCTATTCAACATTGCCCTGAAGGCCCTAGCCAATAAATTAAGAATAACAAAAAGAAATGAAAGGTATAAGAATGGAAAGAAAGGAATAAAATTACAATCATTCACAGATTATGAATGTCTACAAAATCCGTCTTCATCATTTGTTTCCTCACTCCCCTCACATTTACTCCTTTGCACACTGCAGTCTGGCTTCTTCCTATGTCAAGCTTCCCTGTTTTGTGTTTATTTTTAAGACTGGGTCTCTGCTGTGCGCTGTGGCTCACGCCTGTAATCCCAGCTCTTAGGGAGGCAGAGGCGGGAGGATAGCTTGAGCCCAGGAGTTCGAGACCTGCCTGGGCAATATAGCGAGACCCCGTTCTCCACAAAAAGGAAAAAGACAAAAAAAAAAAAAAAAGACTGGGTCTCACTTTGTCACCCAGGCTGGAGTGCAGTGGTGCAATCTCAGCCCACTGCAACCTCCCCTTCCCAGGCCCAAGTGATCCTCCCACCTTAGCCGCCCAAGTAGCTGGGACCACAGGTGCACACCATCACACCCAGCTAATTTTTTGTAATTTTTTGGTAGGGACAGAGTTTCACCATGCTGCCAATGCTGAGCTCAGGAGATCCACCTGAGCTCACAATCTCCTGCGCTAAGGAGATCCACCTGAGCTCACAATTGCCTACGCTCAGGAGATCCACCTGAGCTCACAATCTCCTGAGCTAAGGAGACCCACCTGAGCTCACAATTGCCTACGCTCAGGAGATCCACCTGAGCTCACAATTGCCTACGCTCAGGAGATCCACCTGAGCTCACGATCTCCTGAGCTAAGGAGACCCACCTGCTTCAGCCTCCCAACGTGCTGGGATTACAAATGTGAGCCACTGCACCTGGCACTATGTGAAACTTCTAAAACTTCTGTCAATGACCAACCACCATGGCACATGTATACCTATGTAACAAACCTACATGTTCTGTAAATGTATCCCTTTTTTTTTTTTTTGAATTAAAAAAAAAAGATTCTAATGACCACCTGGCTACCAAATACAATGGACACGCTTCAGTTCTTACCCGTCCTCTGGGTGGCTTGTCTCCCTTGACCTCCCCTGTTCTAGAGCTCCTCCCACCTCTCCGGGAGCCTTTTCCCAGTCATGTCCACTGGCTCCCTTTCTTCCATTTGTCTTTCAAGTGTCATATTCAATCTTTTGATTTCAAACTTGTCCAAGTGTCTTCTCCTAGGTGAGATTATTCATTCCTTTGACCTCAATTACCACGTTTACTTACATGACTCCCAATGCTAATGATTCCCAAATTTTTATCAGACACCTAAGAACAACCTTACTTGAAAATCAGCATGTCCAAAGGCAACTCATCTTTCCACATTCCCTTAATTCCCTGCCTTAATCACCTTCTAATCAGTGTGACTTGTGCCATAATCCTGGGTGTCACCTATGGCTCCACCTTCATTCCCCACATTCCCTGCAGTACCAGCTCCTGGCCATGTCATGTGTTTCTGAAGCATCTCTCTGCTCTCCAACCTCCTTCCCTTCCCTTCTCCAGGCACTAACTTTGTTCAGTACCTGATTATCTCTCATGAGTTCCTGTACCTGGTTGTCCTGTTTGCAGGCCAGTGCTCCTCTCTAATCCTTCTCATAAGGAGCAAATCTCATTAAATCTGATTAAAACCTTTCAGTGACTCCAACTGCCCAAGATTTTGAACTCTATAAGCATACTTTACAAAGTCCTTCAAAAGGACCCTGCTTCTAGCTTTTAGACTGGACTGTCTCTTTATTCTTTCTCTCCATTCCAGTCTTAATAAGCGATTTGCTAAAATTTACCCTCTTCTGTTGCTTCTAGATATGGCTTCTGTAAGAATCTATTAGTCATCTGACTTATAGAGGAGTCAGGTGACTAAATAGATTTGTCATCTAGTTTGATGAAGACAGACTGGTCTAGCAGTCTCTTATAAGGTAAACAATCTATAAATATTTATCAAATGACTCAAAAAAAAGTCACAGACCGTAATAAATATCAAATCCTCAATGGTCCATTATAAAAATGTATAGGGGTTACACCCTTAAGACTCTGAAGTTAAAATGAAAGAAAAATTATGTCTGCCTATATAACTCACGCAAAATTCATCAGCGTACAAGCCAGGCACTGCATTCCACGTTGGGAACATGGTAGGGAATAAGACAAACACAATCACATGCAGATTATAGTCTTGGTATCATTGTGAGATACAAAAACTTATCAGGATAGATCTTGAGTCACATCAAGCATGACAACCTAACACGCACGAGAGCGTGCGCGCGCGCACACACACACACACACACACACACACACACACACCATGCTAATTAAAACCTTATGTAAGGTTTTATAATTAGCATTATGAATCTTATGAATTTTTGTTCAAAAATTCCCCAAAAGTTATCATAATGAAATCCAGCCTCAGTTCACATAAACTTCAATTTATTTATAACTTATGTTCTAGCTGCTTCCAAAATTAATTTGTAACTATATCTCTGGACTCTATATAAAATAAACTGAAAATTTTAGGAATATGTTGAATAATGTGGACTGAATCACAATTCTAAATTTCTATTAGCGGAATTAAAATATTGATTATAATCCTCAGAAAGCTGATAAACAGTCATATATTTGAATGACAGAAGTGGTAAGTTTAGCCAACCTTTTTATAAAGAATGTAAATAATAAATGTCAAAAACTGTACATAGAGCTTAGATTATGATGTTGCATATTTTCACAGTTATGCACAATATTTAAAACATGTTCAAACTATTTATAAACTACCTTGAATATTAGTAAGACCTTTGCTTTAATATGGAAAACCTAACAGGCTTTTTCACTTCCCCCCGTTTTGCAGGGCACAAAACTGGGGGTAAAGAAATTATATGGGTCACCTTCACCTTCAATACCACCTCCTCAATTTAACCTTTAAAGGGTTTCTAAAGAGGTGAGACTAGAGTCCAACAGCTATATTCAGATTGATACAAGTTCCTTTAAAACTCGTCTAGCAAAAGTAGCACTGGGACAGAGGCTGAAATAGCTACCTGGTCTTTATGCTCAGATTAATTACATGCTAAACAGAAATTGAGTTACCTTGCCAAAGACATCAGCTTAGGAGCTAAAAAATCAAATGTGATTTGGAGGGGAGATTAACTTCGGTGTGTCCTCAAAATGGAAAGCAAATTTACATTGAGACACCCCCCCCACCACGCCCCGTATTCCAGCCTACACATTATTCCACCAACACGCATTTCAAACATTTTTCTCTCTCGAAAAAGATTCCTGCTAAGCAATGCCTTAATTCAGTCTTTGAACCAAATTAAAATTAAGAAACTTTTAAGAGCATTAATAACTCAGAAAAGCTGTACTAAGCTCTTCCCTGGCATCTTCCTCTCCTTACCACCCTCTCTCCAAACCCAGAAAAATCCAGCACAACGGAAGGCACAAAACAACTAGCCACACGCTCTGAATGCTAGGAAACATGATTCCCCACTGGTTTAGGCTACAAAGAAAGCCTGTGAGTAATCAAAAATCCTTAATCAAAACATTAAAGTTAAAAGCCACCTCCCCATTCCCCAACACAAATAGAATTTCCCTTTCTCTCCTTAATCCGCTCGGCACTTCTTGTATTCTTGGAATTTCATCGGCCTTTAAACAGCGGCTGGTAAGTTCATCTCAATGTCAGCCGGAGCAGAACCATGCGAAAAATCACTAACTTGGAAGGTTATTTAGGACAATAATGTCTTTCACTGTCTTACTCCTCCCACTCCAGCCCTACTTGACCTAATACTAATATTCAACTAAAAAACACATCGGTCCACGGGCTTTTTCCCCAGAGGCTCTTCCTGCAGGAACCCCACGGCAAGGAGACCCGCGCTGGGAAGAGAGCCGGGTCTCCCGGCTGGTGCGCCCCTCCCCACGCGCCCGCGGCTGCACCCCGTTCTGCACACAGACGTCCAACTATTCTTGGATCTACTCACATCCCTGGATCAAGTCTGGCCGCCCTCCCCGTGCCCTCCCTCGGCGTCCTCCGTGGCCCCAGGCTGCCCCGCAAAGCCGCCGAGCTGCAAATACACCCACCCACCTGGGCCAGATCCGTGGACCCTGGCTGGCGCGCTCCACCCAGCGCTCCTCGCTAGCTCCAGCGCGAATGCGCCCGGCCTCCTCCTCCTCCTCCTCCTCCCCTCCAGTCGAGCCGAGCCGATCCCGGAGGCGCGACCCAGGGCGGCCCGCAAGGTCTCCCTAAGTCACCTTCGCGCGGCCCGCCCCTGGCTCTGGCTGGGCAGTAGCGCCCGCCTCCCCCAGCGAGGTCGGGCAAAGGTGGGGCCCGCCAGCGGCCCAGGACTCCCGCGCCGCGCCCGCCCGGGCCGCAGAGGTCCGCGCTGCCCCTCGGCCGCCGCTGGCTCGGCCGCAGACCCGCCCTCCGGGGCTCGCGGGGAGAGCGCTGGCAGGCGGCGGAGAGGCCTGCGGCGGGCGGCTCCCTGCGCGCGGCTGGCTGCGTCCGGGCCGCTCCTCCCCTTCCCCAGCGCCGCTGGCGGGCGGAGGCGCAGGTAGGGACAGCCGGGGAAGCCTGCACGGCCCTCGGAGTAGAGAGGTCCCGGACTTCTTGGGCTCTGCGCGAGCGCCGCGGCGAGGCGCCTGCGAGGTCCTAGAGCGGCTGTGCGCTCGGCCCTCTCCTGGAGACACCGGCCCTGGCAACTTTTTTTTTTTCTTTTTGCCAGCCCGCCCATCGGGAAACTCTGGAAAGCAAAGGAATCTTCTCTCCAGTCCTGCCTGTCACTTACTCAGGCTTATGCTGAAGCGTTCGCGTTTAGGGTTCCAAAACCAAGACTGAAAGGCAGTCTTTACATAGTTGCTTATACCATAGTTGGGACACTGAGCAACGAGGAAAACAACGGTATTAATCCTACTACCATGAACCTACTTACATAAAATTATTCCAGCCAAGCTTGAAGGGCAAAGGTTCAGGCGGCAGGAAAACCCAACACCCAAATACCATACTTCAGTGCAATGTTCAGGTTAATGAAATGTATGGTTAACTATAACATTCCGACAGAAGGGAAAAAATCTTTTTGTTCCAACATGTTCTAAACCTTTCACCTTACTAAAATATATAAGTCTGTCCTTATACTTTAGGGAGTTCAGAGTAAAAATTGACAAAATTAAATACTTCCTTCACAAGATCCTACGTACTTTAAGTCCCACCGTCATCGGTGCTAGCTGTAATGGTTCTACAGACCTAGAATGTGTTAAAGACCATTCCAGGCCATGCTGGGAAACTGGGGAATGAATGTCAGTGAGGTTTCATGGCATCTTTGTTTTTATTTTTATTTATTTATTTGGAGACAGAGTCTTGCTCTGTCCCCCAGGCAGGAGTGCGGTGGCTCAATCTCAGCTCACTGCAATCTCCACCTCTTGTGTTCAAGCGATTCTCATACCTCAGCCTCCTGAGTAGCTGGGATTACAGGCCTGCGCCACCACGCCCGGCTAATTTTTTGTATTTTTAGTAGAGACAGGGTTTTGCTATCACCCTGGTCTCCAACTCCTGGCATCAACCAATCTGCCCGTCCTGGCCTCCCAAAGTGCTGGGATTAGAGGTATAAACCACCATGCCCAGCATCATGCCATCTTTGAAAAGTCCGTTCCTTTCTCTTTTTTCACTCTCAGTAATAACTGTTACTGTATTTGGAAAAACCACATATGGAAAGAGGAGTCCCTGCTACAGAATCTCTCCCAAGGCCCTGAAAATTAGAGAATGAATTCAGTTTATAAAAGTAGTACTAGGTAGCAAAACAATGAATAACAAATTACCTTCTTGTTTTAAAAGGCAATGTACAGAGCCCCTAAATGTACCAGGTATTGTACTGAAGCACCTCACATAAAATGACACATGCATATGCTCAATTTCAGATTTGGAAACAGAATTCCTAAACATATATGGATTTGCTTAAGGTCGAGGTAGCAGAGTTTAGATCCAGATTGGTCTGATCCAAAAGCCTGAATTTTTCCCTTTGTACATTCATTATTCATTCATTCAAATATTTATTCAGCATCTACCACATGCCAAGTACCAAGCTACAAAAATAACTACCATACAGTTGCTTCCTTAGGGAGCTCCAGTTTGTGAACATAAAATTATACAATATGATAAATGCTCTGACAGCAAGGAACTTATGGAGCAGCAGGGATACCTCACCTAGTTTGGAAGGGTGGAGCCCGGATGAGGAGATGGCCACAGTCATCCAGCAGAGCAAGCTTGAGAATTTATCTCACAGAATAGCAATGGGGAACTGCATGCTGGGGTCAGGGAAGAAAGAATAAAGGGAGATAGGCAACCAAGATATAAAAAAATCAAATTGGGCTGGGCGTGGTGGCTCATGCCTGTAATCCCAGCACTTTGAGAGGCCGAGGCAGGCGGATTGCTTGAGGTCAGGAGTTCTAGACCAGCCTGGCCAACATGGTAAAACCCTGTCTCTACTGAAAATACAAAAATTAGCCAGGCATGGTGGCAGGCATCTGTAATCCCAGCTACTCGGGAGGCTGAGGCTGGAGAATTGCTGGAACCTGGGAGGTGGAGGTTGTAGTGAACCAAGATCGCACCACTGTACTCTAGTCTGGGTGACAGAGCGAGACTTTTTCTCAAAAAAAAAAAATCAAATTGACAGGACTTGATTAAAGATAGGGAAGAAGAAGGAAGAAGAAGAAAGAAGAAGGATAGACCAAAGCCGGTTCCCACAATCCTGGCCTGAATTACTGAATGGGTGGCAAGTCTATGAGTTGAATGGATAACTCAGTTTGAGACACATTCGTTTTGAAATGCTTCTGATATAAGCATATGTAAATGTTCAAAAGGCAGCTGGATACTCTAGATTAGAACTCAGGAGAGGTCTGAGGTAGAGACATCTGAGTCATCATGGAATTCTAGTTAAAGGAGTGGGCGAGATCAACCAGGGAGAATGCAAGGAGTGAGAAGGCCACTCACAGAAACCTAGGGAATACTAATATATAAGGCATAGGCAGAAGAAAAGATGCTTTAGAAGGTGACTGAGGCTAGGCATGTGGCTCATACCTGTAATCCCAGCACTTTGGGAGGCCTAGGCAGGCAAATTACTTGAGGTTAGGAGTTTGAGACCAGCCTGGCTAACATGGTGAAACCCCATTTCTACTAAAATACAAAAAATTAGCTGGGCGTGATGGCATGTGCGTGTAATCCCAGCTACTTGGGAAGCTGAGGCAGGAGACTCACTTGAACCCAGGAGGCTGAGGTTGCAGTGAACCAAGATAGAGCCATTGCACCCCAGCCTGGGCAACACAGTGAGACTCCGTCTCAAAAGAAAAAAAAAAAGGTAACTAAGAGGGAGCTGCTACAAAGGAAGAAGCAGCCAAAAGAGACGGCATTGTGAAGCCACTGTGGAATTCCAAAAAGCAGGAAGCAGTCACATGCCAGGCCCTTCAGAGGACAAGCAAGACAATTTTTAAATGTCTTCTGATTAGCAATAAGGAAATACTGGCAAGAACAATTTCGGTGGACTAGCTGGGAATGAAGAAGTAGAAACAGAAAGTATCACATTTTCAAGAATGGCATTGGAAAAGGATGCAGGGAGATAGACAAAAGCTATAAATAAGAGGGTAGAGAATTCCAAAGAGAGGAGCTATTTTTTGAAGCAAGGTCCCCAGAGAAGCAGAATGGAAGGAGACAGATGCCTCCAGCAAAAGGCAAGAAGAAAGGATAAGAGCAGATGCAGATGAAAACTGGAGTGAAGGGAGTGGAGCCATATACAGTGACTGGCTCATGTTTAACAAAGGAATTCTGCTCGGAGTGGAAGGAGATCTGAGTGGACTGCAGAGACAGAGGGCCAGAGAGCCATGTGGGCCCAAAAGAGCTGTTAAGAACACTAGGAATCAAAAGAGATCAGGGTCACAAAATGACTACAGGACTGCCTGAGAGCACAGGAATTGAAATGAATGGAAAAGATCATGACTTTGTAGAGCTGTAAGTCCACATGAACGCATGATTTCGCTTCAAAGATATTAGCGTCTGGTCCAGAGAAGCAGCATAGAATTCTAACCCTTCAGATAGTTCCAATGGCACATGGTACATATACCACAAAATTAGTACCACTCTCTTTTTTTTTTTTTTTTTGAGATGGAGTCTCGCTCTATTGCCCAGGCTGGAGGGCAGTGGTGTGATCTCAACTCACTGCAACCTCTGCCTTTTGGGTTCAAGTGATTCCCCTGCCTCAGCAGCCTGAGTAGCTTGGATTTTAGGCACCCATCAAGCCCAGCTAATTTTTTGTATTGTTAGTAGAGATGGGGTTTCATCATGTTGGCCAGGCTTGTCTCAAACTCCTAACCTCAGGTGATCCATCCACCTCATCCTCCCAAAGTGCTGGGATTACAGGTGTGAGCCACCACACTCAACGAGCACCACTCTCATTCCAGTCATACAGTTGGGTCACAGCTCTTCAGCAGTCAGGAGATTTAACATGAAATATGTATAAAACACTTGATAAGTGAGCTTATTACTAACTTTACATGGACGGTTCCTACCTTGGAAAAATTGGTATAACTAACATCAGGGAAGCCTGATAGTACACAAAATGAGGAGGGCATCCTCTGGCAAGGAACACTACAGAAATAAATATAATTCCAGAAACCAGTTTCTGGCCTTTCGAATGGAACTCTCAGACCAGGGTAAGAAAAGACACAGCACTCACATTCTGTTATACTGTTTCCAAGAAAACCACCCTAAAAACAGTATCAGGTTTTTCTTTAGTAGAGCAACCACAAACTTTATCAATTATTTTTTATATTGCCATTTTCTCAACAGCATAAGCAGTATTGTTTGGTTTTTGTGTTTTTTTTTTTTTTTTGAGACGGAGTTTTGCTCTTGTTGCCCAAGCTGGAGTGCAATGGTACAATCTCAGCTCACTGCAACCTCCGCCTCCCAGGTTCAGGTGATTCTCCTGCCTCAGCCTCCCAAATAGTTGGGATTATAGGTGTGCACCACCACACCCAGCTAATTTTTTGTGTGTTTTTAGTAGAAATGAGGTTTCACCATGTTAACCAGGCTAGTCTCAATCTCCAGACCTCAGGTGATCTGCCCGCCTTGGCCTCCCAAAGTGCTGGGATTACAGGCTACTGGACCCGGCCGTAAGCAGTTCTATTTACAAATAAAATCTGCCTGCAATATTGCCTCATTTATTTATAGCTCCCATGAAAACCTCGATTATGTAGGTCATATCAGTACATCCTCAAATAAGCAAAAAAACACCCACATATCACAGAAATAGAAGGCATGAAGGCCTGCGCAGACTGTAACCCCCCAAGATTCTCACAGCCAGTTTACTCTAGCTGGACATAATTTTATGGAGTTTGGTTATCTGGTTTTCTTTTAGATAGGAGATTAGAAAGAGTAAATCAGAAGGCATCAGTATTCCACTGCTAGAGGCAAGTACACAGTTAATTCGAAAAATCAAGAGGGTAATTTTTAAAAACCTATAAAGAGCAAACAAGAGTTCAAAAAGCATTGGCAGGACCAGGCTATTTAGTAGAAAAACACGGACTCATATAAACATTATCCCCTGAGGGCACCTCTGTATTAAGGCACAGAGTAATTACTGACATACAAACGACCAATCTCGAGACACACAGAAAACATAAAATTCTGGCCTGACAAGGGCTTGTTAAAAAAAAAAAAAAAAAAATGGGCCGGGCACGGTGGCTCAAGCCTGTAATCCCAGCACTTTGGGAGACCGAGGCGGGTGGATCACGAGGTCAAGAGATTGAGACCATCCTGGTCAACATGGTGAAACCCCGTCTCTACTAAAAATACAAAAAATCAGCTGGGCATGGTGGCGCATGCCTGTAATCCCAGCTTCTCAGGAGGCTGAGGCAGGAGAATTGCCTGAACCCAGGAGGCGGAGGTTGCGGTGAGCCGAGATCGCGCCATTGCACTCCAGCCTGGGCAACAAGAGCGAAACTCCGTCTCAAAAAAAAAAAAAAAAAAAAAAAAAAATGAAAGAAACATAAAAGTAAGTTTTAAAATTTTAGGTTAAGATGTGAAACATTTAGAATAACTGCCATCAAAAAAGACTAGAATAAAAACAGCGTTGCTGCTGGGGGGGCTATTGGATCCCTGTTTTGTGCCAGGCCCTACAGAGGTGTTTCACCAACATAATCTCCTTTACTCTTCAAAACAATCCCTTTTGGGTGGTCACCATTTTAAAAAGGAGACTGTATTTTAAAACGGAGTCAAAGAGAGTAAATATCGCAGAGCCAGGAATTAAAGCCAGGTCTGGAGGACTTCAAAGATTATGCCTGCTCTTTAAATAAAATTTCCAGATAATAGAAATGTAATTTACAATGCCAGATAAATAAGGCATTACAGCACATAATTACACCACTCTGACCTCGATTATGCTATTAAATTCCTATGTTGTAATCCTTATGCATTTGAAAGACTAACTTCAGAAATGCTACTTACCTTTCAAATATTTTGTGGTGGCTTCTCACTGTTTATCTTATTGTTGAGAAGGAAATCCATGGATTCTAAGTGTTTCATGGAGTTAGTATTTCATATAATTACAGAAAAGATATCTTAGATACTCCAAAAGTTTGAAACATTAAATGCTAGTTACTAAATGGAATACTGTGTTCCACGCAGTATGCTAACATAATCTATATATGTATCATTCATCTACATATAGTTGATGCCCACGCCCAACTCAGAGGTGTTTATTTTCATTTTACAGAAACTTGTCCCACAGTTGGAGACAAGTTAGAGAAAGACTGAGATTTAAAACAGGTCCATCAGACTTTCAGAACAGTGCTTCTAACAGCTTGCTATATGGTCTCCCTTATTTAACAGATGAAGACAGCAAGGTTCAGAGAAGTGAAGTAGCCTTGTCATTTAAATAATAAGGATGGAAACACAACACGATCATCTCAATGGTAGTGGTCAAATAAAAGTTCTTTAGACAATGCTACCTCTTCCCAAAACAAGATAAATCCAAAGTTACACAAATAAAAGCTCCAAGATACTATCAGAAAAGAGAGGCTACAAATGTTAATTAGATAAGATCTTACGATAACCGTTGACTTTTATTCAGAGCTTACTATGTGTCTGGTATTATGCTAAGTATTTTGCTTATATCATCTTATTTAATACTCATTAAGAGGCTAAAAGAAGTCAATTAGTCTAAACTTTAGGCTAACACTCTTACACATCTAGATTTTCACAAAAAGAAAGAATTAGGCTATTTTTTAAAACAGATAGTTTAAAAAATAGAATAGTTTGATTCCTCCAGAAATTAAACATGCACAAAATTCACACATTACTTCCAATCTAATGTTCAGCCTTAAAACCATACATCTCTAGAACAAGAAAGCTATCAATACATTTATCAGATGCCACATGAGACATGAGTGAAATGTGGTTTTACAATGTACTAAATATTTCATGAATCCTATGACATCATAATTTATTAATTTCAAAGATATTCTGAAATGTAACCATCCTCTCCAGATTTATTTAGAACATGAAATCACCTGTTATTTAAATAAACTTGCACATGAAATTTGCAAACCACCAAAAATAGAAGTGCTGAGGAGGGATATTTTCAAACAGTATTAAAAAATCAACCATTTTGCAATGTTTAATGAACAATTATGTTTTCCTGTGATAATTAATAAAATTCTATTAAAAGACTTTTGGTAAGTTTGTTTTAGATGATTATTATTTCCATATTTGTCTTATTCTCCAAATAAACTAATATATGGAATTTATACTACATATAGCAAACACAGCATTTAAAAATTTGTATATGCTCGCCATGGTGGCTCATGCCTGTAATGCCAGCACTTCAGGAGGCTGAGTCAGGTGGATGGCTTGCATCCAGGAGTTCAAGACAAAGCTGGGCAAAGGCCCCATCTCTTTAAAATATATATATATATATATTAGCTGGGCGTGGTGGTGCATGCCAGTAGTCCCAGCTATTTGTGAGGCTGAGGTGGGATGATCACTTGAGCCTGGGAAGTTGAGGCTGCAGTGAGCTATGACTGTGCCATTGTACTCCAGCCTGGGCAAAAGAATGAGACCATATCTCAAAAAAAAAAAAAAAAAAAAAAACACTGTATATGAATTCATAAGGATCCTTTTGTAATCACAAGAAAATAAAATTTTAGATCTTTACATATTAGAGGAACGTATATAAAACCGTTCCATCTATCTTCTTTTACTGAAACCTGATCTCTAACCAAAAGGTACGAGTAAACTATAACGAGAATAAGAAATCTGGTATCTTAACTAAAATACTGAGGATTAGACATATATATATATAAACAAAATGCAAAGAAAGCCTGTTGACACTTGACTTACATTAAAGTCACAGAAATGAGGGGAAAAACCATAAAACAAGAAAAATCCTAGTTCTGGCAACCAAAGCATATCCTTACAACTTTTCAGTCCTTTCAAAAACAATCAGTAATAGCTCAGCATAGCACTGTTACTCATATTTGGTTTTCTTTTTCTTTTTTTTTTTTTGAGACAGGGTCTCACTCTGTCACCTACACTGGAGTACAATGGCGTGATCTTGGTTCACTGCAGCCTCTGCCTCTTGGGTTCAAGTGATTCTCAGGCTAATTTTTTTTTGAGATGGAGTCTCACTCAGTCACCCAGGATGGAGTGCAGTGGCGCAGTCTTGGCTCACTGCAACCTCTGCCCCCCAGGCTGAAGTGATTCTCCTGCCTCAGCTTCCCTGGGAGCTGAATTACAAACACGTGCCACCATGCCTGGCTAATATTTGTATTTTTAGCAGGGACAGGGTTTCATCATTTTGGCCAGACTGGTCTCGAACTCCTGACCTCAGGTGATCTGCCTGCCTTGGCCTCCCAAAGTGCTGGAATTACAAGCATTAGCTACCGTACTCAGCCTTACTCATATTTAGAAAAGCAAATGGCAAACAGTTAAAGGGTAAGAGAGTGAGGGGAAAGAACACTAAAGATATTTAATCCATTGAGCTTAGCTTACATAGATAAGTATGATAGCACTCTATTTTCTAAATAAAAGTTTTTTTAAACATAAAGCCCTTCTGTCTCTAGAATATTTTCTCATCTCTCTTATTGAAATGTTACAACAATCCTGATAGATCAATTTTAAATATACCTATTAAATACGGCCACATCAACAAATTCAAAAGACATGAACATAAGTTATTTCATCCTGCTTAATCAATAATGAACAAGTTCTAAATTTTGGTGACAAATGAAGCTTTCATTTTCTTTGTTAATACTAATTTTTTCCTACCTTTGAACAATCTGAAAGCAATGACTTCATGAACAACCACACAAGTAACATCCAAACAATTATTTTACAAATTCAATTCTGAACTACCTACCCCTTCTTGTTTAGTGAAGAGATTAAGGCAATCACTCAAAGCTACACAAGTCTCTCTAGAGGCTTCTGAGACAACTTCAACTTTCTGAAGAAATGATGGAAGCATCTCTATAAATAAATAAAGAAATATAGTGAGTGTGATTTTAAGGAATCTTAAGGTAAACTAAGACCACAAAAATATTCTTAATATCTATTAACCTCATCTTTCCATCTAGCTATCTTAAGCAAAAGATATCATATGTTTCTTTTTTTTTTTTTTTTTTTCTTTTGAGATGGAGTCTCACTCTGTGGCCCAGGCTGGAGTGCAATGGAGCAATCTTGGCTCATTGTAACCTCCACCTCCAGGTTCAATGGATTCTCCTACATCAGCCTCCCAAGTAGCTGGGACTGCAGGTACAGGCCATCACGCCTGGCTAATTGTTTTCTTATTTTAAGCAGAGACAGGGTTTCACGACATTGGCCAAGCTGGTCTTGAACTCCTGACCTGAGGTGATCCGCTCACCTCAGCCTCCCAAAGTGCTGGGATTACAGGCGTGAGCCACCAAGCCGGGTCTCATATGTTTCTTGGGCATCTTTATTAAGTACACACTTTATTTGGGGCACATAAATTGGTACAGAAAAAGAAAGAATGGAGTCTTCTCCTAAAAAAGGCCTATACTCTACAACAGGAGTTCCCAAATCTGGGTGCAGTTCTGTTAGGAACTGGGCTGCACAGCAAGAGGTGAGCAGAGGGTGAGTGAGCATTACCACCTGAGCTCTGCCTAGTGTCAGATCAGTGGCGGCATTAGATTCTTACAAGAGCACGAATCCTATTGCCAACTGTGTATACAAGGGATCTAGGTTGTGGGCTCCTTATGAGAATCTAATGCCTGATGATCTGAGGTGAAACCGTTTCAGCCCGAAATGAAACCATCTCCCCACTCCCACTCCCACCCCTACTCTTGAGTCCATGGAAAAACTGTCTTCCATGAAATCAGTCCCTGGTGCCAAAAAAGTTGGGGAGCGCCACCCTACAAGCACCAAGACTAAAAAAAAAGTTTATAGGAATTAAATAACAATGTAATGTTTAAGAAGAACAGCTGACAGGAAGGACTGATAGCACTCCTTATAAGACATTAACATTTCCTTTATAGATAAGTAATTTTATTCAAAAGCAAGTGCTAAAGAAACAAAAATAATTCCGTAGTTGACACGGTGGCTAACATATCTGAAGACGGCATTAACTCTACTTCCTGTTTGGACCATTGTTTGGCAGAAATAGGTCTTTCGCTCTCAAAAATGTGTTCCTATAAAGGTCCAGTACCACTGAGTATATATTTAAGTTGGGAATAAAGAAATGGTAATATCAGTATCTGCCGTGGTCCCCCACGGAAAGTCTTAACCCGTTTACTCATTAAAAAAAACAAACAAACAAACAAACAAAAACCAAGCAAAATGTCATGTCCAGATTAATGCAAAAAAAAATGTACTTAGTTGAAATGGTTTCTGATATTTTGTTAATTATACATTAAGATCCTTTAAATCTGTCCCTTCCATCAAATAAAAATCTTAACATTTAAGACATCTTTTCATCAAAAAATAACTAAAAGGTGGGGATAGAACAAGATTTGTTAAAAGATACAATATTACAGCTAGGGCCAGGCATGGGTAATCCCAGCACTTTGAGAGGCCAAGGTGAAAGGATCACTTGAGGCCAGGAGTTCAAGAGTAGCCCCAGCAATAAAGCAAGACTCCATCTCTACCAAATTTAAAAATTAGCTGGGCATGGTGGTGTGCACCTATAGTCTCAGCAACTTGGGAGGCGGAGGCAGGAGGATCCCTTGAGCCCAGGAGTTCAAGTTTCTATACTATGGCTCAAGACCAGTAATGGCCAACATGGTGAAACCCTATCTCTATTAAAAATACAAAAATTAGTTGGGTGTGCTGGTGGGTGCCTGTAATCCCAGCTACTCGGGCAGCTGAGGTAGGAGAATCGCTTGAACCTGGGAGGTGGCGGTTGCAGTGAGCTGAGATGGTGCCACTATACTCCAGCCTGGGAGACAGAGCAAGGCTCCACCTCAAAAAAATGTGTGTGTGTGTGTGTGTGTGTGTGTGTGTGTGTGTGTGTGTGTGTGTATGTATATGAAGGCAAAATATTATATATATTATATATATGTGGATATGAAGGCTAAATATTTTATATATATTTTATATATATATGAATATGAAGTCCAAATATTTTATATTTATATATATATATGGATATGAAGGCCAAATGATATTTTTTATATATATGGATATGAAGGCCAAATGATATTTTACCACAGTTTACATCTTATGAAATATATCTTATGGAATAGTTTTCTCTTGTTAGCTATTCTTAATAAAGCCCAACTAATTGAAAACTACCATATTTTAAAACAAATTTGACTTTACAGACTTTATTTTTCATTTTGAACCTCTGATACACATTGTGAAGATTTATTCTCTACTTAGTTGCTAAATAGCAAAAGAAAGTACCATATGCTAGGTGCCATATGACTTAAATAGTGCCTGAACAGATGTCTCACACGAACTGTGGACTGAGTACTGTGAGGAGATGTACCAGGAGACACACACGCAGCCTATGCCTTCCATACATTTTCTGAGTAATCTAGTAATTTTCCACTTTCAGGGCATAAATGACAGGAAGATGGAAGCATAACCATCCATAGATATAGTGCTTGTATTAAATACCATCGTAAGCTTAATATCCTGTTTTTGTCTGTTTTAGATATTTCATAAACATTAGATACTTGTTAACATGAACAAACATTAATTGTCTAAATACATGCTTAGGAATACTTACAAGTGTTTGAAAATACTGGTAATGCAAGGTTTCAAAAAATATCCCAAATATATATATACACACACACACACACACACACACACACATATATACATATATATGTATGTATTTTACATATATATGTGTATTTTACATACACACACACACACACACACACACACACACACACACACACACACACACGGAGTTGCCCAGGCTGGAGTGCAGTGGCGCATTCTCGGCTCACTGCAAACTCCGCCTCCCAGGTTCAAGCAATTCTCCTGCCTCAGCATCCTGAGTAGCTGGGATTACAGGCATGCACCACCATACCTGGCTAATTTTTGTATTTTTAGTAAAGACAGGTTTCACCATGTTGGCCAGGCTAGTCTTGAACTCTTGACCTCAGGTGATTCGCCCACCTAGGCCTCCCAAAGTGCTGAGATTGCAGGCGTGAGCCACCGCCCCCAGCCATAAAGAGAAGTTTTCATAAGAATCCACACTGAGAGAGTGTCGAATTCTTTTGTCCCAAAGAGTCAAATGTTACCTCATTTCTCTGACAAGCTAGTGTTAAAACAAGATTTTTGAAATGAACTTCCACAGGGGAACCATTTAAGAAATGCTGAACCTTGCCATATGCCACACTGCAATGTAGCACACCAGGGCCATTCAACTCACATTGGCATGCTTTTTTTGCTTTGTTTGTTTTGGAGACAGAGTCTCGCACCGTCACCCAGGCTGTAGTGCAGCGGTGCGATCTCGGCTCACTGCAATCTCCGCCTCCTGGGTTCAAGCAATTATCCTGCCTTAGCCTCCCGAGTAGCTAGGACTGCAGGGGCATGCCACCACACTCAGCTAATTTTTTTGTATTTTTAGTAGAGACGGGGTTTCACTATGTTGGCCAGGATGGTCTTGATCTCCTGACCTTGTGATCTGCATGCCTCGGTCTCCCATAATGTTGAGATTACAGGCATGAGCAACCGGGCCCGGCCTGGCACGCTTCTTATAGAATGTTTACATATTGTTACATAAAAAAAATAAAACTGCTAAGCTTCTAGAAAAGTGACCAACTGGGAATCACTGCAAATATGTTTTAGCCAGTTAATATTTAGAGACCAAACTGTTATGAATAAATGCAAAAAGGCCAGTATCTTGCTTTATTTGGCCTGCTGTAAGAATCTGATACTGTTGATTTTCAGGAAAATAGTTATTTTTTGTACTAAAAATGTTTTTTAAGTCATGAAAGCTGTTAGGAGATCATATTGGAAAAGCTTAACTTTAGACATAAAAAGCTCACAATCTGTCATTTTTCATGATTACACTGAACAATTTTTAATCGGGTTTTTCAAATACTTGTTTCTTTGTGTGAACAAATTAGCCTCTTGTACAGACAGCCTCCACTGTTCTCCTACTGTAAAAAAATAAAAGTCCACATTTCCTTAGCCTAACATTTAAGATGCCCAATAAACTAAATTGGTTTCAGCCAGACTGTTCTCCTGGAAATGTTTGTTTACCTAGAAACAGTCTTCAAAATGTTCCCACTTACTTGAATATTGGAAATAATAATTATTCATATTCAGAAGTTTCCCTACTTGACAAAAAAAAATCATTGTCTTTCAAGGCCTAGTTCAAATGCCATCCTCCCCCAGGAAGCCTTCCTTAAATATCACTGTGGAGGCTGGGTGCTGTGGCTCATGCCTGTAATGACAACACTGTGGGAGGCCAAGGCAGGAGGATCACTTGAGCCCAGGAGTTCGAGGTTGCAATAAGCTATGATCACACCACTGCACTTCAGCCTGGGTGACAGAGCAAGACCCTGTCTCTAAAAACAACAAAATATCACCAGGGCCCTGACAGCAGCTGCTCCTGGACTCCAACAGCAGCCACATCCACTTGTCACAGGGCCATGAAGCATCATATGGATGTTGTCTCTCTGCAACTCTCTGTAAACTCCAAACCTCCTTACCCGCATCCAAGCTCTGAGCTTTGCCAAAAACATAACCTCTCAAATATTTATTACATGAATAAGAAAACTAATAAAATACCTTATTCCATGCCTTGCTACCATAATTCTTTTAATGTAAAATATAATCTGAATCCAAATGGCTTCAAGTTATTACATTTTACCTTAAAAGAATTGTGGTTCTTTTCAGGTAAAATATGAAATAAAAACACTATCATTTATATTACTATAGATTGGTTGATTAGGGCAGATTGAGAAATAAGTAATTTTTAACTACATTTTGTTTTTTACTTGTGGTACAAGAAAATATATTTTGCCTGTTTTTCAACATTTTTTAACTGAAATATTCTCACCATTTGTGATGTTAAAAAAAATGCAATACATAATGGTGTTTAAAAAAATGCAATACATAATGACTACATACATGAAAGACCTAATCTAACCGGAATGAGCAAAATCTATTTTAAAATGGACTTTCATATCAGATTGGAATTATATAAATGCTTCAAAGAAAATCAGTGCTCTCTTTTCAAAACAAGGAACAAATATTTGCACATAAAAATCAACTAACCTTCTAAAAGCTTCTACTCCATAAAACTAAAACTTGAAAATATATCTATTTTTTGTTCAAATTGAAATGACTACCTTGAATATAATCATCCACTGAAGAAGTACCTCTGACCATTTTATCCGTAATATCTACATCTATATAATTTATATTCATTGCACTGGAGGATATAAAACACATAGCTCAAAGTGGCATGTATTCAATAAATAATAAAAAGATAACATCTAGGATGTTGTGACATACAACTACAGAGCACGTTGTGCATACTTTTAAAAATATTAAAATTTCAGGCCAGGCATGGTGGCTCACGCCTATAATTCCAGCACTTTAGCAAGCCGAGGCAGGCAGATCACAAGGTCAGGAGATGGAGACCATCCTGGCTAACACAGTGAAACCCCATCTCTACTAAAAATACAAAAAATTAGCTGGGCATGAGGGCATGCCCCTGTAGTCCCAGCTACTCGGGAGGCTGAGGCAGGAGAATCCCTTGAACCTGGGAGGTAGAGGTTGCAGTGAGCCAAGATCACACCTCGGCACTCCAGCCTGGGCGACAGAGCAAGACTCCATCTCAAGTTAAAAAAAAAAAAATTTCATTAAGAGATTCTACTCATGAAAAAATAAAATAAAATTTCAGAGAAGAGCATTATCATTATGGACTAGAGTAATCCACAGTTTGATGAAAAGATGTGGCACTTGAGCTGGATCTTAAGGAACAAGAAACGTTTTTTTATCGCCAAATATAAATCCAATAAAACAAACATCTCTAAAATAGAGTGCCAAAAATACTAGTCCTGAGGGAAGACAGTTTCAGAATATGATCAATTAGAACTCTAGCGAGGTGAGAGGATTTCATCTACCAGATATGGAGTGGCAGCTGCGTGGCAGACACCAGCTAGGGGCTGGAAAAAAAAGGGGTAAGTAGAACAGACAGTCTTTGTCCTTACAGAGCTTGCTGTCTAGCAAGGAAAATGGAAAATAAAACAATTCCTATTGAATGAATAATACTGATCAAAGAGAGACTTTAGAAGAGTAAGAGGAGAAGGATATGATTATCTGGAAAAAATGCAATGATTTACATTTAAAAATTTAGAGAAGAGAGGCTGGGAGGGTGGCTCACAACCTGTAATCCCAGCACTTTGGGAGGCCAAGGCGGGTGGATCACCTGAGGTTGGAAGTTCAAGACCAGCCTAACTAATATGGAGAATCCCCCACTGTACTAAAAATACAAAATTAGCCGGGTGTGGTGGCACATGCCTGTAATTCTAGCTACTCAGGAGGCTGAAGCAGGAGAACTACTTGAACCCGGGAGGTGGAGGTTGTGGTGGACCAAGATTGCGTCACTGCACTCCAGCCTGGACAACAAGAGTGAAACTCCATCTCAAAAAAAAAGAAAAATTTAGAAAAGAGAATACAAGTCACAAAGACCTGAAGTCAAACAAAACAGGAGAGAAGCCAGCAGAACTACAGGATGTGTTTTGCACTCCCTTCCAAATGAAAATGAAGTGAGGCAATAAGGAAGATTAATTTTAATCAAATTGAGTAAAATCTTTATCAGAGGGTATAATTGGATTTGCATCATTTCTGATTGAATTGTCCAGTGGGTTTGTCACCTTATGGTAATGGTCTTATGAGAAAAAGAGTTAATGAAGTAAACGGTAGCTAGGGTTGAGCCACATATGATCTAGAAAGGGCACCTGTGCCCAAGGTCAAGAGAGGAGTCTTGAGAAGGGCTGTGCCACAAAGAATACGGTGTAGAACTGCATGACATGTTAGGGTTAACCCAGTCTGCATGCTTGAGAGAGCTTCAGACAGAGCTTGCCTGTCTTCTAGACTTTGATAGATATAGGCTGGGTGTGGTGGCTCACCTCTGTAATCCCAGCACTTTGGGAAGTTGAGCGAGGCAGATCACCTGAGGTCAGGAGTTCGAGACCAACCTGGCCAACATGGCGAAATCCTGTCTCTACTAAAGATATAAAAATTAGCCGGGCGAGGTGGTACTTGCCTGTAATCCCAGCTGCTTGGGAGGCTGAGTCTGGAGAATCACCTGAACCTGGAGGCAGAGGTTGCAGTGAGCCGAGATAGTGCCACTGTACTCCGGCCTGGGCCACACTCCGTCTCAAAAATATAATATAACAGACTTTGGCAGAAGTAAAAGTGA
Organism: Sapajus apella; assembly: GCF_009761245.1. Lineage (NCBI taxonomy): Eukaryota > Metazoa > Chordata > Mammalia > Primates > Cebidae > Sapajus > Sapajus apella. Next base: position 7,362,628 of record NW_022436969.1, on the reverse strand, counting down.
ACAATACATCACTTAGTCTCATAGCCACACTGTCTCACCTATTGGACTCTTCAACCTTGCTGCCTGAAAGAGGGCTTGGACCAAAGACAGAAGCTCGCCCTCCGGTGCCCTGTACAAACAGGCCTGAATAGGGGCGACTGTTGTGGCCTGTACCTTTGCTTGCTCTTCCTGTCCCTTCTAACATCTGAGGAGGCAGGGCCTGCCCAGAGAGAGAAACGGAAGCATTACACTAAAGAGTGGTTAGTGCCATGGTAGAGAAAGTGCAGGGTAATCTGAAAACATTTAAGAACATTTGGCCTAGTGTTAGAGAAGTCAAGGAGACGTTTCTGTAACCTACATGTGAGATTTCATGTCTTGGAAACAACATATGCTAAGACCCAAATGCACAGGAAAAGGTCACTGTTGCTGCACAGAGTGTAGAAGGAAGGAAGGAATAGGTAAGACAGGAGGCTGCTGAAGTGAGTAGACACACAGGTCACAAACTCAGTGACTTAGAGTTCAGATTCTACCCTGAGGTACTGAATGCTTCTGTTAAGGCTGTGACAATTCTAATTTGTGTTTCAGAGGCATCTAGTACTCTGTGGAATATTCCATGTAGGTAAATGAAAGAATAAAAGAGTGGAGGCAGGGACGGGCACAGTGGCTCACGCCTGTAATCCCAGCACTTTGGGAGGCCAAGGTGGGTAGATTAACTAAGGTCAGGAGTTCAAGACCAGCCCGGCCAACATGATGAAGTCCCATCTTTACTAAAAATACAAAAATTAGCCGGGTGTGGTGGTGCATGCCTATAATCCCAGCTACTCAGGAGGCTGAGGCAAAAGAATCGCTTGAACCCAGGAAGTGGAGGTTGCAATGAGCTGAGATCGGCCATTGCACTCCAGCCTGGGTGACAGAGCAAGACTCTGTCACCAAAAAAAAAAAAAAAAAAAGAGTGGAGGCAGCGTGGCCAGCCAAGAAGCTGTGGTAATCAATGGGAAAAATTGTTATGGCCTATTTTAGCACAATGGTGGGGGAACATAGGAAGAGAAATAAAGCAGAGAGATATTAAAAGACAGAACAGACTATCTGTGGCCTGAACACACCCAATCTCCACTAATCTCGGAAGCTAAGCAGGGTCAAGCCTGGTTAGTACTTGAATGGGAGAACTGACCCACGAAATATATTTGGAGAAAGAAGAAGTACAATGACTTCAAAGTTGGGTCGTGGGAAATTGAGTGAATTAATGATGTATTTTTGTGGATGAAGAACAAAAAGAATAAAGACAAGAAAAGAGAAGGAAAAAAATGACAGCAAAAAAGGGCGATTTCTTTGTTGTGGAATGAAAACTCCTGCTCTACATCAATCCCACTCTACCCTTGAACTTCTGAATAGAAAACAATGAAGGTCTGAACACCACCTTAACTAAAACAGCAAAGCTAATGTAATTGTCTTCAACAAATTCTACTTTACATTGTAGATCTGGTTATAAATCTGCAAACTCCTCCTGTTCTTAGATCAAATGTGCAGGGGTCAACACTGAATTCTTGATATTCATTCCAGACTGCTTATTGTTTATTTTCTGTTTGATTTTGGGGTTTTTTGAGATGAAGTCTGACTCTGTCACCCAGGCTACAGTGCAATGGTATGATCTCAGGTCACTGTAACCTCCACTTCCCTGGTTCAAGTGATTCTCCTGCCTCAGCCTCCCAAGTAGCTGGGATTACAGGTGCACATCATGATGCCTGGCTAATTTTTGTATTTTTTAGTAAAGACAGGGTTTAGACATATTGAGCAGGCCAGTCTCGAACTCCTGACCTCAGATGATCTGCCCCCTCAACCTCCCAAAGCGCTGAGATTATAGGCATAAGCCACCATACCTGCCTGTTTATTGGTTAAGAATATACTCTGGAGCCAGGCTGCCCAGGGTCAAATGCTAACTCTGGTTTTTACGAGCTCTGTGACCTTGGGCAAGTTATATAAGCTCTCTGTGCCTCAGTCAACTTACCTGTAAAATGGACAGAATAGCTGTATACACTGCTTAGGGCTGTTATCAGGCACAACTAAGTTAATATAGATGATCCCCAACTTACAATGTGCTTATATCCCAATAAACCCATCATAAACTGAAAATACCACTTTCACAGTATTGTACAGGTGAAAAATTATAAGTTGAACCATTGTAAGTTAGGGACTGTCTATATATCAAATGCACAGAACAATGTACCAAAAAAGGTTATCTGGGGCTGGGTATGGTGGTTTATGCCTGCAATCCCAGCACTTTGGGAGGCCAGGCGGGTGATCAGGAGACTGAGACCATCCTGGCTAATACATCCTGGTTTCAACGCAGTTGAAACGCTGTGTCTACTAAAAATACAAAAAATTAGCTGATGTCATGGCATGCTTCTGTAGTCCCAGTTACTCGGGACATTGAGGCAGGAGAATCGCTTGAACCTGGGAGGTAGAGGTTGCAGTGAGCCGAGATCACACCACTGCACTTCAGCCTGGATGACAGAGTAAGACTCCACCTCGGGGGGAAAAAAAGGCTTTATGTATTTGTTTGTTTGTTTGTTTGTTTGTTTTTGAGATGGAGACTTGCTCTTTCACCCAGGCTGGAGTGCAATGACATGATCTCGGCTCACTGCAACCTCTGCCTCCCGGGTTCAAGCCATTCTCCTGCCTCAGGCTCCAGAGTAGCTGGGATTACAGGCATGGACCACCACGCCTGGCTAATTTTTTGTATTTTTTTTTTAGTAGAGACAGGATTTCACCATGTTGGCCAGGCTGGTCTTGAACTCCTAACCTCGTGATCTGCCTGCCTTGGACTCCCAAAGTGCTGGGATTGCAGGCATGAGCCACTGTGCCCAGCCTGTGTTTGCTCTATACTAGATAATACAAATTGTAGAGTACTGACATGTTTTACATTAGAAAGAGCATGGGACACTTGTGGTGCCTGGCAGACTAGGTTGATGGGACCATCTCTTCAATCACAATCCATAAAGATACTGAATAAAACAGTAAAATCACATAGTGCACAGTCTGAAAGAATAAAATACCCAGATATGTGAGAAAGAAACAAACAAACAAAAATCAAGGCTGATACAACAGGCCTAACCAGTGATGCCTGGTAGGAGGGTCAAGGATAGAGGTAGATGTCAGACAGAACATAAACCCAGAGGATTAACAGATGAGACTTTACAGCTACATGAATGGAAGGTATGCGGCTTCGGCCTCCCAAATCAAGGGAGTAGGGCCTGGTAAAGGTAAAAGACCCCAGTGACAGTGTGAGTGGAAAACTGCCCTTGTGCTCAGGGGGGTGCCGGGATGAAGGGCACTTTATTGCCTAAGCTCTGGGCAGGAAGCCTGAGAAACTGAAGCCCCTAGCTTGTGGCACGCCTAGATATGAAATCCAAATTTAAAACTAGTAGTCCAGAAGCACAGAAACCTTTACAGCCTCGACAGCAACACACACAGCACTATGTTATTGGGACACCTCCATAACCCAAGAAGCAGGAAAGATATCCCTCAAAATACATCATCAATTCACTCAATTTCCCAAGACCCAGATTGCTTGAACCCAGGGGGACGGAGGTTGCAGTGAGCCGAGATTGCACCAATGCCCTCCAGCCTAGGGGACAGAGAGAGACTCCCGTCTCAAAAAAAAATAAAACAAACAAACAAAAATCCCACAAGCTCCACTGAGGATGAGCTCTCCATAAAGTCGCAATCCATTGTGATAAACATTCGGCCAAAGAAACAAAAGACTTAGCTGTGCCACCACTTGATAAGAACATTCTGAAAAAGGCGTGAAATTCCTATGTCTGAAATTATTAGAGATAAAATTAGAAATACATATAATATAAAAGAACATGTCACTATGGGGAAAAATAACAAATTTTTTAAACCACCACTTAAAATTTCTAGAATTATAAAATACAGTCAACTAAGATTAGAAAGTCAAAAGATTAAGCAGAAAAGCTGACTAAATTGAGAAAGAAACTAAAGCTAGAAAATAGATCTGAGAAAAGTGCTCAGAATGCAACAGAAAGAAATAGAATGAGAAACGAGGTAGGAGGATAGAAACGGGAAGATCCAACATATGTCTATTAAGAGTTCTGGCAGAAGAGAATATAAAGAATGATGAAGTAAAATTGGAAGAGATAACAGCTCAGAACTTTTCTAGCTTAAAGAAAGATAATAAATGAGTCCTTGAATTAAAGAACAGAGTTTCAAGCAAGCTATAGAATCCAAACCCAGAGACAGAATAAAACTAGAGAATACCAAAGACAAAGGGAAAATCTTAGCAGCAACAAGACAGGGGGAAGAAAACCAGAGATTCCTTACAAAAGAATCATAATGAAAATATCAGGCCAGGCATGGTGGCTCATGCCTGTAATCCCAGCACTTTGGGAAGTTGGGGCAGGTGGATCACCTGAGGTCAGTTTGAGACCAGTCTGGCAAACATGGTGAAACTCTGTCTCTATTAAAAATAAAAAAAAATAAAAATAAAAAAAATTAGCCGGACATGGTGTCAGTAGCACCAGCTACTCTGGAGGCTGAGGCAGGAGAACTACTTGCACCTGGGGGGGTGGAGGTTGCAGTGAGCTGAGATCACACCACTGCCCTCCAACCTGGGCAACAGAGAGAGACCCCCATCTCAAAAAAAAAAAAAAGAAAGAAAACGGTAACTGAGGAGGATTTGAAAAAGAGATTGGTCACAAAGGTGAGAAGGGTTCAGTGAAGTAACAGACTGGCGTGCAGGACACAGTTACCACCCTGGGACAGAAGGGGAAAGGGGAGAGGACAGTATTTCTGAGCCCAGCAAGAGCTGGAGTCTAGAAAAAGACAATGGCCAGGTAGACGAACCGGGAATGAAGATGAAGTCCTGAACCTACTTCCCCTGGAGTCCCCCAGCGGGTCTCCGGACAGGGCCTCCCATTTGCTGAATCCAATCAGAAGCCCCAGGGCTGAGGCTGCAGTACACAAAGCAGGGCAGAGCGGACGGAGCAACCCAGTGCAGGAGGCCAGGAAAAGCCTCTGTGTGCAGGCACCTTTTGAAGAAAGGCCTAGGGAAGGAAGGAAGAGGGTAACTAGGCCACTCAGGAGAAGAGGCTTCCAGAAGAGGGAGCAGCACATTAAAGGCCCCTGGCAGGCGTAGGCCTGGCCTGTCTGAAGGACAGCAAGTGCAATGAGGCTGGAGAGGAGCCGCAGGGAAACTGGGAGGTGAGGGCTCAGAGGTTGAAGGGGCTGGAAGGCTCTGCAGGTCATTAGGAGGACTTTGACTCTCACTTCTCACAAGTGAGATCTGGAAGCCACTGGATGTTTCCAGCAAAGGACATCAATCCACTGACATTTTGGGAGGATCCGGGGCAGAGGCTATAAGGGGAAGGGTGAAATCTGGGGACACTGGGGAGGTTTTCAAGCGTCCACATGGGAGGCAATCGTGGCTTGGACCAGGTGGCAATAGAGAACATGGTAAGTGTTTACACAAAGCCCAGATTTTGAGGAAACAGTTTTAGGTAGGCTAAATAGAAGTGCTTCTCCTTTCAGATTTTTTTTCCGTTTTTTTTGAGTTTGACTATTTTGTTTTTATATTTCAATAGTTTTGGGGGAACAGGTGGTGTTTGGATTACGTTCTTTAGTGGAGAAGTCTGAGATTTTAGTGTGCCCGTCACACAAGCAGTGTACACTGCACCCAATATAGAGATTTATTTTATTTTTTTGAGATACAGTCTTGGTGTCTCGCCCAGGCTGGAGTGCAGGGACACGATCTCGGCTCACTGCAACCTCTGCCTCCTGGGTTCAAGCGATTCTCCTGTCTCAGCCTTCCAAGTAGCTGAGATTACAGGTGCCCACCACCATGCCCAGCTAATTTTTGTATTTTTTTAAATACAGACAGGGTTTCAACATGTTTGTCAGGCTAATGTCAAACTCCCGGCCTCAGGTGATCCACCCGCCTCATCCTCCCAAAGTACTGGGATTACAGGCGTGAGCCACCATGCTCAGCCCAATATGTAGATTTTAATCCCTCCCCCACCCCCAAAGACCATCATATCACTTTGTAAGTTTCTGCGTCTTCAAAGCTTAGCTCCCACTTGTAAGTGAGAACAGTTTTTGGTTTTCCATTCCTGAGTTGTTTCACTTAGAATAATGACCTCCAGCTCCATCTAAGTTGCTGCAAAAGACATTATTTAATTCCTTTTTGTGGCTGAGTAGTATTCCATGATGTATAAATTCCATTTCCTTTATCCATTCATTGGTTGATAGGTACTTAGGTTGGTCCCACATCTTTTGCAATTGTGAACTGTGCTGCTATGAACATGCGTGTGCATGTATCTTTTTCATATAATGACTTCTTTTCCTTTGGGTAGGTACCCAGTAGTGGGACTGCTGGATCAAATAGACCTTCTACTTTTAGTTCTTTAAGGACTCTGCATACTGTTCTCCACTGAGGTTGTATTAATTTACATTCCCACCAGCAGTGTAAAAGTGTTCCCTTTTCACCACATCCACACCAAAATCTATTGCTTTCTGACTTTATAATCGTGGCCATTCTTGTAGGAGTAAGGTGGTATCTCCTTGAGGTTTGAATTTCCATTTTCCTGATGATTAGTGCTGTTGAGCATTTTTTCATGTTTTTGGGCCAACTGTGTATCTTCTTTTGAGAAATGTCTATTCATGTATTTTCCTCACTTTTTGATGGCATTATTTGTATTTTTCTTGCCAATTTGTTCGAGTTCCTTGTAGATTCCGGTTACTAGTCCTTTGTTGGATCCATAGTTTGCAAATATTTTCTCTCATTCTCTGGTTGTCTATTTATTCTGCTGATTATTCCTTTTTCTGTGCAGATGCTTTTTAGTTTAATTAGGTCCCGCTTATTTATTTTTGTTGTACTTGCTTTAGGGATCTTAGTCATGAATTCTTTGCCTAGGCCAATGTCCAGAAGGGTTTTTTCAATGTTATCTTATAGAATTTTTATGCTTTCAGGTCTTAGAATTAAGTCTTTGATCCATCTTGAGTTGATTTTTATTAAGATAAGAGATGGGAATCCAGTTTCATCGTTCTACATGTGGCTTGCCAATTATCCCAGCACTTAAATTGGGGAAAGGACAGCCATTGAATAGGCTGTCCTTTCCCCACTTCATGTTTTTATATGCTTTTTCAAAGATCAGTTAGCTATATAATATTTGGTTTTATTTCTGGGTTCTCTATTCTGTTTCACTGGTCTAAAAGCCTTTTTTTTTTTTTTTAACAACAGTAACCATGCTGTTTTTGATAACTACAACCCTGTAGTATAAAGTCCAATAATGTGATACCTCTAGATTTGTTCTTTTTTCCTAGCATTACTTTGGCTATTCAGGTTCTTTTGGGGTTGTATATGAATTTTAAGATTTTTTTCTAGTTCTGTGAAAAGTTGTGATGGTATTTCAATGGGAATTGCATTGCATCTGTAAATTGCTTTGGGCAGTATGGTCACTTTCACAATATTGATTCTTCCCATCCATGAGCACGAAGTATGTTTCCATTTGTTTGTGTCATCTATGATTTCCTTCAGCAGTATTTTGTAGTTTTCCTTGTAGAGACCTTTTGCCTGCTTGGCTAAACACATTCCTAGGTATTTTATTTTTTTGTAACTGTTGTAAAAGGGACTGACTTCTTGATTTGAGTCTCCGCTTGGTCGCTGTTGCTGTATAGCTTTGCTACTGATTTGTATACATTGATTTCATAACCCGAGACTTTACTGAATTTGTTTATGAGATTTAGGAGTCTTTTGGATGAGTCTTTAGGGTTTTCTAGGTGTGTGATCTTACCATTGGCGAACAAAACTAATTTGACTTCCTCTTCTCCACTTTGGATGCCCTTTATTTCCTTCCCTTACCTGACTGCTCTGGCTAGGACTTCCTGTACTACGTTGAATAGAAGTGGTAAAAGTGGGCATCCTTTTCTTCAGTTCTTAGAGGGAATGCTTTCAATTTTTCCCTATTCAGTATGATGTTGGTTATGTATGGGTTTGGCATATATGGCTTTTATTATTTTGAGGTTAAGTCCTTTCTTTGCCTAGTTAATTAAGAGTTTTTGGCCGGGCGCGGTGGCTCACGCCTGTAATCCCAGCACTTTGGGAGGCCGAGGCGGGTGGATCACGAGGTCAAGAGATCGAGACCATCCTGGTCAACATGGTGAAACCCCGTCTCTACTAAAAATACAAAAAATCAGCTGGGCATGGTGGCGCATGCCTGTAATCCCAGCTACTCAGGAGGCTGAGGCAGGAGAATTGCCTGAACCCAGGAGGCGGAGGTTGCGGTGAGCCGAGATTGCGCCATTGCATTCCAGCCTGGGTAACAAGAGTGAAACTCCGTCTCAAAAAAAAAAAAATAATAAAAGAGTTTTTAACATAAAGGGATGCTAAATTTTATCCAATGTTTTTTCTGCATCTACTGAGATGATCACATGGTTTTAACTTTTAATTGTTTGTGATATATCATATTTATGGACTTGCATATGTTAAACCATCCCTGTATCCCTGGTATAAAATCCACCTGATCATGGTATCTTATCTTTTTGATATGCTGATGGATTCAATTCGCTAGTATTTTTTGAGGATTTTTACACCTATGTTCATCAAGGATATTGGTTTGTAGTTTTCCTTTTTTGTTATGTCCTTTTCTGGTTTTGGTATTAGGGTGATACTGGTTTCATAAAATGATTTAGGGAGGATTCCCTCTTTCTCAGTCTCTTGGAATAGTTTCAGTAGGATTGTTACCAATTCTTTGAATTCTGGTAGAATTCAGCTGTGAATCCATCTGGTCCTGTGCTTTTTTTAATTGGCAATTTTTAAATTACTGATTCAATCTAACTGCTTATTATTGGTCTGTTCAGGGTGTCTGTTTCTTCCTGTCTTAATCTGGGAGGGTTGTGTTTCCAAGAATTTATCTATTTCCTCTAAATTTTTTAGTTTGTGCATCTAAAGGTTTTCACAACAGTCTCAAATGATCTGTATTTCTGTGGTTTGGATTGTAATGTCTCCTGTTTCATTTCTAATTGAGCTCATGTGGATCTTCTCTCTTTTCTTTGGTAATCTCACTAATGGTGTTTCAATTTTGTTTATCTTTTCAAAAAACCAGTTTTTTGTTTCATTTATCTTTTGTATTTTTTTGTTTCAATTTCATTTAGTTCTGCTCTGATCTTTGTTATTTATTTTCTTCTCCGAGATTTGGGTTTAGTTCGTTCCTATTTCTCTAGTTCCTTAAAGTGTGACATTAGTTTGTCAATTTGTGCTTTTTCAGGCTTTTTAATATAGTCATTAAACTATAAACTCTCCTTTTAGCACTGCTTTTACTCTATCCCAGAGGTTTTTGATAACTTGTGTCACCATTATCATTCATTTCAAAGAATTTTTTAATTTCCATCTTGATTTGTTAACCCAAAAATCATTCAGAAACAGATTTAATTTCCATGTAATTGTATAGTTTTGAGCATTCCTTTTGGGATTGATTTCTAGTTTTATTCCACTGTGACCTGAGAAGATACTTGATATGACTTCAATTTTTTTTAATTTATGAAGACTTCTTTTGTGCCCTATCATGTGGTTTACCATGTGTTTCCATTTGCTGATGGGAAGAATGTATATTCTGCAGTTGTTGGGTAGAACTGTCAGAGGCATGTGAACCAGAGCAACTCCACCTTAAATAGGAGCTGGGTAAAATGAGGCTGAACCCTACTGGGCTGCTTTCCCAGGCAGTTAAGGCATTCTAAGCCACAGGATGAGATAGGAGTTCAGCACAAAATACAGGTCATAAAGAGCTGGCTGATAAAACAGTTTGCAGTAAAAGATCCGGCCAAAACCCACCAAAACCAAAATGGCAACCAGAGTGACCCCTGGTCATCCTCACTGCTACACTCCTAACAGCACCATGACAGTTTACAAATGCCATGGCAACATCATGAAGTTACCCTATATGGTCTAAAAAGGGGAGGCATGAATAATCCACCCCTTGTTTAGCAGGTCATCAAGAAATAACCATAAAAATGGGCAACCAGCAGCCCTTGGGGCTGCTCTGTCTATGGAGTAGTCATTCTTTTATTCCTTTACTTTTTTTTTTTTTTTTTTTTTTTTGGGACGGAGTTTCGCTCTTGTTACCCAGGCTGGAGTGCAATGGCGCGATCTCGGCTCACCGCAACCTCCGCCTCCTGGGTTCAGGCAATTCTCCTGCCTCAGCCTCCTGAGTAGCTGGGATTACAGGCACGCGTCACCATGCCCAGCTAATTTTTTGTATTTTTAGTAGAGACGGGGTTTCACCGTGTTGACCAGGATGGTCTCGATCTCTTGACCTCGTGATCCACCCGCCTCGGCCTCCCAAAGTGCTGGGATTACAGGCTTGAGCCACCGTGCCCGGCCTTATTCCTTTACTTTCTTAATAAACTTGCTTTCACTTTGACTGTGGACTCCCCTGAATTCTTTCTTGTGTGAGATCCAAGAACCCTCTATTGGGGTCTGGATAGGGACCCTTTCCTGTAACAGAGTGCTCTTTAAGTATCTGTTCATTTCATTTGTTCCACAGTGTAGTAGTACATTGTTTCTTTGTTGACTTTCTATCTCGATGATCTACCTAGTGCTGTCAGTGGTGAAGTTCCCCACTATTACCATGTTGCTGTCTATCTTATTTCTTAGGTCTAGTAGTAATTGTTTTATAAATCTGTGAGCTCCAGTGTTAGGTGCATATAAGTTTAGGATTATAATACCTTCTTGTTGGATCGATGCTTTCATCATTATGTAATGACCTTCTTTCTTTTTTAACTGTTATTGCTTTTAAGTCTGTTTTGTCTGATAAAAGAATAGCTAATCTTGCCTGTTTTTGGCTTTCATTTGCATGGAACAGCCTTTTCCACCCCTTTACCTTGTGTTTATGTGAATCCTTATGTGTTAGGCAAGTCTCTTGAAGACAAGATATTTGGTTTGTGATTTTTTTATTTGTTCTGCCGTTCTACAGCTTTTAAGTGGAGCATTAATATTAGCATTTGCATGCAATGCTAATATTGAGATACGAGGTACTGATTCATCATGTCAGTCGATACCAAGATACTTTGTTTTTTTCATTGTGTTATTGTTTTATAGGCCCTGTAAATTTTATGCTTCCAACAGGTTCTATTTTGGTACATATTGAGCTTTTGTTTCACAATTTAGAACTCATTTTGGCATTGCTTGTAGTGCTGGTTTGGTAACAGCAAATTCATTCAGTATTTATGTGTCTGAAAAATTACTCCATTTCTCCTTCATTTATCAAACTTAGTTTATCTGGATACAGAATCTTTGACTGACAGTTATTCTGTCTAAGGAGGTTAAAAACAGGACCCTAATCTCTTCCAGCTTATAAGGTTCCTGCTAAGAACTCTTCTGTTAATCATCAGGCTATCTATAGTCAACACAAAGGAAGGAATTCTAAGAGCTGTGAGACAAGAGCATCAGGTAACTTACAAAGGATTTTTTCTGTTAGATAACTGAAGTCATTCTAATTTCTTTAACCAAGGATTCACTAAACACATTTAGTAACATGCAATATAGTATATGTATTGAAGTTGGTATGTAAAGTAACATATCTTTTTTGGTGACTTAGATATATGTATCAACAGGCTCAAAAATGCATTTTCACCCACTAATCCCATCCTAAGAATCCTAAATTAATATGATCAAATATAAATGCACAATAAAATATTATTTATGTAGACAAAAATTGGGTACACAATGGTACATTTAAGGATGTGTGGAAGAAGGGATTGATAACATGGCCTTCAGGAAGACTTCCAAATGTTTCATTACTTTAGGTGACTTTGTTTTTGCAACCAGGCTTTTGATAAAGATAAAATGATAAAAATTTCAATACTACATTCTCTGAACCTTGAATTATGCACTGTCAACACTATATGTAGAAACTCTGATATTCATTCAGATAAAAATTAGCTTTAAGGTTCACTCAAGAAAATAAAAAGTGTATTTCAAAAGAGGACATTTCCGATCAGAGACACAATGTTTGGTCAAGGGTATTTCTAGGAATCATAGGAGAGAATAACTGAAGAGAATGCTGGAAAATTAGGTTGTGGCTAGACTATGAAAGTCCTTAAATGCCCAGGTAAGTCTGTGTTTTATTCTTTAAGATTTTATTTATTCTCTAAGATTTTATTGCAAAGATTTATAAAATATTTTCTTTTCTTTTTTTTTTTTTTTTTTTTTTTTTGTGAGACAGAGTATCACTCTGTCCCAGGCTGGAGTGCAGTGGCATGATCTTGGCTCACTGCAACCTCCGCCTCCTGGGTTCAAGCAATTCTCCTGCCGCAGCCTCCCGAGTAGCTGGGATCACAGGTTCCTGCCACTACACCCAGCTGTTTTTTTGTATTTTTAGTAGAGACAGGGTTTCATCATGTTGGCCAGGCTGGTCTAAAACTCCTGACATTGTGATTCACCTGCCCCGGCCTCCAAAAGTGCTGGGAATACAGGTGTGAGCCACCACACCTGGTCTAAAAGATTTTCAATAGAAAAAAAATTATGATTAAAATAAGTACCTTTACAAAAAATTAATGTGGCCGCAATAAATGCAGTACTTTGAAGATTCTGAGTTAGAAGAGTTCTGTAAAGGCTTCTGATTCAACTCCACCCAAGGATGGAATGCACAGGGTCCCAGGAGCCAGGGACTAAAGAGCAGGCTGCTGCAGTGCTCTGGATTTGAGGGGAAATAGAACTCAACAAGTACGGCAGAAGTTGAAATAAAAAGGAAGAATCTGGGTCTTAAAGTTAATGCAATTTTGTACTGAAATGTAAGACAACTAACAATTACAACTTTAAGTTCTGGATTCTGTCCACAAACATTTTAGTTTTTTATCTTGAGAAGTCATTGGCAGACTATGTAAGAAGTTTAGAGTAGAATACCCATCAGTTTCTTTCTTTCTTTCTTTCTCTCTCTCTCTCTCTTCCCCCACCCCTCAATCTAGGTTGGGGGGGAGAGAGAGAGAGAGAGACAGAGAGAGAGAGAGAGAGAGAGACAGACAGACAGAGACAGATAGGGTCTGGCTCTGCCACCCAGGCCGGAGTGCTGTCACATGATCTGGGCTCACTGCAACCTCCACCTCACGGGCTCAAGCCATCCTCCCACATCAGCCTCTCACCTCAGCCTCACCCTCCTGGGACTACAGGTGTGCACCACCATGCCTGGCTAATATCAGTTCTCTTTAATAAAACGCATGGCAGGTACAAGACTATCCTATATAAACCCTTGACAGTAAGGGCAGGCTCAGTTACATTCAACTCTCCAATTCCATTCATCAAATCATCTTAACCCTATTTGCTTATTATTTATATAAAATTGAGTTTATCTGTACTGATTTTTCAGAAAATTGTTCATAATTATCTTTTTTAGTACCAAATATTATTTGGTATCAAATATTATGCATATCTCTAAACAATGTTGATTTCTTCTCAGTTTCTCCAAATTGGATTAATTATCTGCTCAGTCATTGCTAATACAGATACGCATACCATCATTACGAATGACATGTCACACAGGCAATTTGGAATGAGATTTGACTCAAGATTTTTTTAAAAACTTAATTTGGTTGTAATTCTAATTTTGATATAATTTCTTGGTTTGGTCCAGGTTAAATGAATTAATCTTCATATTTCCTATCACTGAACTTTTCTAAATCTTTTAAATGTTGTTGTTTTCTACATCTTTAAAATGTTTCTACATCTTTTAAATCTTCCTACTTTTTGGTAGTTCTTGATGTGTTTTAAAAGCACATTGACAGTCACAGTTGTATAACTCTGTGAATAGTTATTTTAAAACCACTGAATTGCACACTTCACATGTATGAATTTTGCAATGTGAATTATACCTAATGATGTAGTTATCTTAAAGTCCATTGAGAATGAACAGTGCTAAGTAATATAATATTACAGCCTGCAACTTAGTAATCAAAATAACCTAATCACTGTCCTTCCCAAAGCTATCACTGCTGATAAAAATATATGTTTGTTCAACTGAGGTAAAGAGATGCTGTAGGTACACTTGGACAAATACAGAATATTTATGGTCCGTTTACTCTAATATTAACATTTCCTTACATTCCCTGGAAATATAGAAACTGAATATAGGAGTCTAGTAAAGGAAACTAGCATATGACTAGAAGAGTCAGTCATAAACTCACAGATAACTATATCATTCATACTTTAGTGAAGTCATTTATATATGCATCATGGCCAAAGACTAAGCAACTGTTAAGGGTTTAAAGTCTAAGAAACATGATAATTTTTTAATTTACAAAGAAATAGGCACCTTTTTCTGAATACTTAAGTTTGACTTGAAGGCTACTTTTTTTCTTTTTGTTGAGATAAAGTCTCGCTCTGTTGACCAGGCTGCAGTACAATGGCATGATCTCGGCTCACTGCAATGTCTGCCTTCTGGGTTCATGCGATTCTCCTGCTCAGCCTCTCAAGTAGCTGGGATCACAAGCATGCGCCACCACGCCCAACTAATTTTTTTATCTTTAGTAGAGACAAGGGTTAGCCATGTTGGCAGGCTGGTCTTGAACTCCTGACCTCAGGTTATCAGCCCATCTCCCAAAGTGCTAGGATTACAGGCGTGAGCCACTACACCCAGCCTTTAGTCAACTCTTGATAACTCATAATTAATAGAGAATGAAGACAGAAAAAATTATTACTGAAAGGGAGATTAAAAATTAGCTAGACAAGATCATATATACATTTATAGAATCATAAAAGGCCAAGGCCTAGAAACAATCAACTGCTTTATTTTACAAATGAGGGCACTAAAGCTTGCAAGAGTTAAAAGTATTGTTCAAAGTAACAGCCAGTAAGCAGAAGAGTAGGAAGAGTAAGGATTCAAGCCTAAAACATTCTTTTTTTCTTTTTTTTTTTGTGAGACAGAACCTTGCTCTGCCACCGTGGCTGGAGTGCACCAGTGCAATCTCGGCTCACTGCAACCTCCATCTTCTAGGTTCAAGTGATTCTCCTGCCTTAGCCTCCTGAGTAGCTGGGATTACTAACACATGCCACCAAACCCGGCTAATTTTTGTATTTTTAGTAGAGGCAGGGTTTCACCATGTTGGCCAGGTGGGTTTTGAACTCCTGACCTCAAGTGATCCACCTGCCTCGGCCTTGCAAAGTGCTGAGATTACAGACATGAGCCACCACACCCGGCCTTAAGCCTTAGACATTCTGACTCTAAAACCCAAGTCTTCTGGGATTCATAAGCAGAATTCTCATTCTGTAGCCAAAATTAATTTATAGACCAAAAATATTAACTTCAAATTTATTTTTCTTTTTTTAAAAGAATAAAAACATTATTAATCTCTAAAGCAAGCATTCTCTGTGAGTATAAATTTTAAATTGCCCTTTTAAAATTTCAAAATAGTTTTATCAAATAGAACTCTGAATTCAAAACTATTTTAAAACGTAAGTCAAACCAAACTACAAAGCGTCAATACCTATGTGTTAAAGAGTGATTTTAGGGGTAGCACTTGTCTTTTTACCTTTAGCCATGGCATACTCTTTAATCATTTCGAGAAAGCTGGAAATCTCCCTATCTAGTCGCTGTTGGCATGACTGTGCTTTCTGCAAAAAAGAAAAGACAAAATTAAAACAAACGAATAAAAGATTTTTATATTACTTACGCTTTAATGTTTCTATCAAAGCTTTCAGTACATAGATTGATACACCATAATAAAGACATATGCCTTACAGAGAAAAAAAAAGCTGAGAGAAAATTTCCTTATATACTGAATATAACATTTAGTTAATCAAGTATAAAGTAAAAATAAATATTTTTAAGCTTTAAATACATTCAACATCTGTTGTGTAGATAACATACAATTTCATCAATTACTATTGCTATCTCATTACGCCATGCATATCTGAGGAATTATATTTCATTGATTTATTAGCACTTTTAGCAGGCCTGATGAAATTCATCGAGAAATTATAAAATGCATTTCTTAAAAATATATTTTAAAAACTGTTTTGTTAAAAAAAAAAAAAATCCAGATGGTCTTAACATTTGGAAACCACAAGCTGATTCTCGTTCAGCAATCTAAGTGTATGCAGCCCCCACATCATCAGACCAAAAAGGACATTTTCTTAGTTTGTCAAAGCTTCTGAAAATAAGGTAAAGTCAATTATAGAAAGCATTCTTCCTTGTAATTTGAAAGTTCTGCATTTTTAGATCCCTAAAGGCAAAAAAAAAAAAACCATAAATACAGAATTTCGTGATCAAAGTTGCATCCCATCTCAGTGCAGATTTAGAAATCCAAAATGAAAGGTCAGCTAAATCCATTTATTATATTAAAAATGTCATCTTAAAGGTAGTTTTATATATCGTTTCCCTTTAAAGAGAGAGGAAGAATAAGCAAGAAAATTATGGTAAATTTGCTTGGTTATCAAAATAGAAAATATTTATTCTGAGAATCTTAACTTTATAAACAACAGAATCACATTCTTTTAGGTACAGTAATGTCTTTAGCCTTATCAAACTTCCCTCCTTTGTACTCCTAATCTCAACTAGCTCATCACAAAACATTTTGCACCCCCAAAGTTAAACTTACTATAGATCAGTATGTCAAGGTGGCACAGGTAAATACTGTTCTCCTGTTTCACCTTATAAATTTTTTAGTGCTTACAAAAAGCTCAACTCAACCACAGTAGAATTATTCATGTCACCACATTAGTGACAGGCAATGTTCTTCAAAATCTGTATTACTCTACTTTTGTTTTGAGGGCTCTAACACCACTAAGTATAATTCACTTTGTGGGGAGCAGGGGCAGAATAGCTACGCCGTGAAATTAAAAATACCATATATGCCTGATAATTTTTTCAGACACAGCCTGTGAATACAGGTTGAGGGGCAGGGAAAAAGTTTATCTAAAGGCACCGAAACATGCACTGCAAGCAAATGCATCACTCATGATTTATTAATAGAAAAACATCATTCTTGCTCTATACATATTTAATACTCCTGCTCATGTGCAAGTCAATGCTACTGTTTTATTCTTTCCTTTCTATGATGAAAGTTAGCTAGAGGCATAAAAGTAAGCAATGGCTTCAATTGCAGACTATGAATCTGTAATAAACAGGATAGTTCTCCTGAAGTTGTAATTAAAGGTAGTAAACACCTTCTGTAGCATCATCTTCAAGTACACGAATCACATTTATCTTCCCTTGAATCACATCTCCACTGAACAGTTACCAAAAAGTTTCCTTGATTGATGATTTACTTGTTTTAAAGGGTACATAACAGGTCAGGTGGAGAAGATTCAATCTATACATGCTGTTTTAAGTTAGGTACAAATTATGTCTTCTGTTCTAAAGAACTTAGTGCTTTTTAACTGATACCAAAAATAACAGAGAGAGATTATTAATATAACAAAACCTAATATGTTTTCCCATTTTCTTAGTCACTACTAGTTATATTTTGAAAACCTAAAAGTCAATTTATGAAAGTTTATTCTTATTAATAGTTTGCTGAGTCCAACATGGTTTCTCATTCTTGACTTCTATGCCACTGACATGTCAGAGACTGACATGATTTGGCTGTGTCACCACCCAAATCTCATGTTAAATTGTAGCTCCAATAATCCCCATGACTCATAGGAGGAACCAGTAGGAGGTAACTGAATTATGGGGGTGGGCTTGTCCTGTGCTGTTCTCATGATAGTGACTAAGTCTCACAGGATCTGATAAAGAGGAGCTCTGCTGCACAAGCTCTTCTGCCTGCCACCACGTAAAACGTGCCTTGCTCATCCTTTACCTTCCACGATTGTGAGGCCTCCCCAGCCATGTGGAACTGTGAATCAATTAAACCTCTCTCCTTTATAAATTACCCAGTCTCAGGTATGTCTTTATTAGCAGCATGAGAACGAACTATTCAGGGACTCTTTTAAAGTTTTAATTTCTATTTATTCTACATAAATAGAATTTTACTATGAGCAATGTTATGATACCTAAAGTTTAACAGCATTTTAATTTTGCCCAAGCCATCTAGACAAAGCACCCAAGTACAAGGATTATACCCACTGATGTAGGGGCCTAGAGGATCAGAAGGTACTCCAGGTGAACAGCTGAGCCACATTTACAACACAGCTCTCCTGCTTAAGACCAAAATTTTAGCCGTTGGTTTTGTATGAGTTAAGCTAATGTTAAATTACATTATAATCCTTAACCTAGAGGGTCACTCAAAAATGCATATCAAGGGGTGAAACGCTAGAGAAGAATGCATAGGCTAGGAGAGAAGTAATTAATTCCAGGCTGTTTGCTGCAGAAAATACACATTTGGTTAATTAAGCACAGACGCAGATTGCCTCCTACTCATCAATAAAAATGAATAAACTACTAATACACACAGCATTAGAGTGAAAAAAGACACCACAGAGCACATACTGTATGATTCCATTTACATGAAATTCTAGACCAGGAAAGCTGATCCTGCCTATAATGGCACTGTCATTATATCAGTGTCATTAGGTCAGTGGTTGCCAGAGATGGAAGTGGAGGATATTATCTGGGAAGAGCAGCAAGGAAACAACATTTTGACATAATAAAAACGTTCTCTATCTTGATGGGAATGGTGGTTACACAGAAAATATACATTTGTCAGAATACATCAAATTGAAGACATAAAGTGAATTCCTTTTTTTCTGTAAACATTCAATCTCAATAATATTAATTCAAGCTTTAAAAATAATAGATTGCAGAACTCTGATCACTTTCTTCTTGGCAGAATACGGCCGCTCTTACAAGTGCCGGCGCCCTAGCACTTATCTCTAAGACTTCCTAACTCTAGCCAAATCCACTTCGAATATAGCCCATACTCTGGCCAGGCACGGTGGCTCACCCATGTAATTACCCATGTAATCCCAGCATTTTGGGAGGCTGAGGCAGAAGAAACACTTGAGCCCAGCAGTTTGAGACCTGCCAAGACAACATAAAGAGACTTAATCTCTGCAAAGAAACGACAACAACAAAACTATCCAGGCATGGTGGCACATGCCTATAGTCCTAGCTACAGAAGAGGCTGAGGCAGGAGGATCACTTGAGCCCACGTGGTCAATGCTACAGTGAGCTGTGATCACACTACTGCCCTCCAGCCTGGGTGACAAAGTGAGACCCTGTCTCAAAAAGAAAAAAAAAAAAAAAACTCATACTCCATCTTTCCTAAGTCAACCCAAAAGCACATTTATTCTTTCTGATATCTGGCAAGTATTATGCCCCTGCTTTGTAAATTTCTTAATGTTTTACTTTGCAATATGTATTTACATAAAGTAAAAATAAAAAACAACAACAAAAAAGGAGAGAGAAAAGTAATTCTCCTTCACACACCTGACAATCTTATTTTGTACCTTTCTCAGCTGCAGAACAACAAGTGTTAATTTCTCATCTTTCCTGGATGATCTAAGTCTACACAAATATATATGTGTACATCCCTCGTTTTTTCCTCTCAAGTAGTATCATATTTGATACGTCACTTTATGCCTTGTCCTTTTCACTTAACTGTATATATGAAATATATCAGTATATATACATCTGCCTCATTCCTGCATGGATGTACCAATCTTTATTAGCTCCATGTTGATGTCCATGCAACTTTCTGCACATTTATTTTGGTTGGGAATCAGTTATTCTTTTTGTTGTTGTTTTTGAGAGAGTCTGGCTCTATCGCTTTATTGCCCAGGCTGGAGTGCAATGGCACAATCTCAGCTCACTGAAACCTCCACCTCACAGATTCAAGTGATTCCCATGCCTTAGTCTCCTGAGTAGTTGGGATTACAGACATGCATCACCACGCCTGGCTAATTTTTGTATTTTTAGAGATAGGGGTTCGCTATGTTGGCTTGTCTTGCCCTGGCCTCAGGTGATCTGCCCGCCTCAGGAATCATTTATTGTTAAATCAGAAAAGCTTCATATTATTTTCTTATTCAATTAAACTTGAACGTCTTCTGCTAATTACTTATTTTTTTTGAGGCAGGGTCTCACTCTGTTGCCCGGGCTGGGGTACAGTGGGGTGAACTTGGCTCACTGCAACCTCCACCTCCTAGGCTCAGGTGATCCTCCCACCTCAGCCTCCCAAGTAGCTGGGACCACAGGTGTGGGCCACCATGTCCAGCTAATTTTTGTATTTTTATTAGAGACAGAGTTTTGCTATGTTGCCCAGACTGGAGTACAGTGGTGTGATCACAGCTTGCTGCAGCCTCAGCATCAAAATTAAAAAAAAAAAAAAAGTTTTCAAGATGGGGATTCACCTTGTTGCGCAGGCTAGTCTTGAACTCCTGGGCTCAAACAATCCACCCGCGATGGCCTCACAAAGTACTGGGATGACAGGCGTGAGGCACCGCGCCGGGCCTGCTCATCACTTCTTGTAACACAGAAACAGTTCAGGTCCTACAGAATCAAGATATCTTCAACAAATAAAACCCCCACTTTGCTAGTATCACCCGGAGCATCTAAAATCCTATCCCAGCACTGTCCAATAGAACTTCCTAAGATGCTGGAAATATTCTATACCTTTAGTGTCCATCATGGTAGCCACATGTGGCTATTGAGCACTTGAAATGTAGCTACTATGTAGTTAAATATAGTTAAAACGAATAACTGAATTTTTAAATTTTAATTAATTTAAATGTAAATAGCCACATGATAGCTAATAGCGGTCACATTGGACAGTGCAGTCCTATACCAATACTGTGCTTGACTAATTTCCAATTTTTGTTTCTGAAGTATTTGCAGGTTGCTATTACAGCAACAACCATGAGGTCACTACTTCTAGGACTTGTCTTATACAATCATATTATATAAAACAATGTTTACCGATAAATGTCTGTACTAAAAAACTAACTCTCCCTCTCTCTCTCTCTCTCTCTCTCTCTCTCTCTTCCTTTCTAAGAGACGGGTCTCACTATATTTCCCAGGCTGAACTCAAACCCTTGGGCACAAGCGATCCTCCCATCTCAGTCTTTCCCCCATTTCTTATAGGTCTGTGTACTAATCCAAAAGCATGTTAAAGAAATAAAATCAGTTTTGTTGTTAATTCAGATTACGTTAGAGTATTTCTGTCCTAGAATGCCTAATTCCCCTTAGAATGTCTATAGGTACCAAGAATAAATCTTTCTATAAACTGGCCCCCAAATTTCGCTGGAACCTAAGAACTCAAGAACGAATGGCATCCTGGAGCTAGCTTACTGACAAGCTATAATTCAACACTCATTTGTAATTCAAATCTCATTTCAGATTTTACCTATTTTGAACCAACCTCCAGATGTTGAGACAGAATCGAGATTCACAGAATTGGCCAGGTGTGGTGACCTGTAATCCAAGCACTTTGGGAGGCCAAGGCAGGAAGATCACTTGGGGTCAGGAGTTCGAGATCAGCCTGGCCAACATGGTGAAACCCTGTCTCTACTAAAATTACAAAAATTAGCTGAGCATGGTAGTGTGCGCCTGTAATCTCAGCTACTCAGGAGGCTGGAGCAAAAGGATCACTTGAGCCTGGGAGGTGGAAGTTGCAGTGAACTGAGATCCCACTGTACTCCAGCCTGTGCAACAAAGCGAGACTGTCTCAAAAAAAAAAAAAAGATTCTCAGAATTAGCATTCAAACTCTGTTGGACAGAAACATGCAAAACCTACAAGTGCTTAACACTATAGTGCTAAAACTCTCATTGACTTTAGGTGCAATAAAAACTAAACGGCAAAACCTTCCTGGTTTTAAAGTTAACATGTGAGGCCGGGCGTGGTAGCTCACACCTGTAATCCCAGCACTTTAGGAGGCCGAGGGGGGTGGATTGGGAGGCTGAGGCAGGGGAATCGCTTGAACTTGGGAGGCAGAGGTTGCAGTGAGCCGAGATTGTGCCACTGCACTCCAGCCTGGAAACAGAGTGAGGCTCCGTCTCAAAAAAAAAGAAAAAAAAAAAGTTAACGTGAATAAAACATTAAAATAAGGAATAAACTGAAAGATAGCATCGAGGTTGATGACCTGAAAATTTGAAAATTATGCTAAAGAAGAAATCTTTTTAATGGTATATAAGTTAGTACACTTTTATTTTACCTGTAACTTCCATTTTTTAAAGTCTTTAAAAATTATCATAATCCTAGGAAAGATATTAGTGTGCTTAGTAAATCCTTCCAGGTTTTATCATTTACCTCTTATTGAGGGTAGGTAAATAGGGAAGAATTTCTTTTCAATTAGGGAATACCAACTGAAAGTTAAATATTTAGCATCTTTTTTTTTTAACTTGTTCAACGTAATTTTGGCCATAGGTATTTAAATTTTCCCTATTTGTCCAGTTTTAATGTTATTTAAATGCTGTAGTAGATATTACTTTTGCAAAGTTCACTGATCTGAAAATTATGTTTATGGTTCTCACATATACATTAGGTTTTAAAACAGCAGTAGTATGGTAAAGGAGTTGTCATTAATTCTGGGGAATGTCTTCAACAAACATGGGAGAGTTCAAATTCTTTAATGTTTCATCACAAATTAAGATTAGGGATTGAAAGAGTCAAAATACCTTTTATATTTAAATGTATAGGTCCCTAAATTGATAAAACTCCTTAAGTATTAGGGAATTTAACTTCATTAAAGTTGTTGAACTAGAAACATTCAGATCTTGCCACCAACTCATTTAATTTATACAAACAAAAAACATTAAATTTAGTAGGCAAATTCATATATCCTGACATAATTATTCAGACTGAAACTCTTCATCATTCCATAGTTCTAATTCTTCCAAACTCAATTCCCATTCTTTTATATACAAGATGTATTTAAGAGGTACAGCCAGAAAATTGATAACCCCTCAAAATACCTATTTCATTTCAATTACCTATGCTGATACTCCTGTAGGGATAAGGCACTGGTATCACTTCAGATGGCTTCTCCATTCATTATTGATGCTTACCTTACCTCTTAGCAACCAAGCTGCAGATTACAAGTGGTTTTAAAGGAAACCTACTGACCAGGAAAGGTATCACTATGGCTGCATTATTTAAACTCTGAAATCTGCAGTGAAGTCATAAAGGGCAGCGAGTCAAGCTAATCATGCTCCCCCTCCTGGTAGCAGCTTTCAAACAGAATGATGATCTGTTAACAGCAATGTAAAAAGTTTAACCTAAAAAGGTACATAAGATTCACCTCCATCGCATCAGAGCTCATCTACAAAGGCATTCGATAGTATTACCACAACAGATATAAACTACCAACACAATGCAATTTGGCAAAGAACAACAATTGTCAGAAATTATTTTGAAACCTTACTCTTTTTTTTTTTTTGAGATGGAGTCTCGCTCTGTTGCCAGGCTGGAGTGTAGTGGATCTCGGCTCACTGCAACCCTTGCCTCCTGGGTTTGAGCGATTCTCATGCCTCAGCCTCCCAAGTAGCTGGGATTATAGGCACACACCACCATAACCGGCTAACTTTTGTATTTTTAGTAGAGACGAAGTTTCACCATTTTGGCCAGGATGGTCTCGATCTCCTGATCTCGTGATCCACCCACCTCCACCTCTCAAAGTGCTGGGATTACAGGCAGGAGCCACCATGCCCGCCCTCAAAACCTTGCATCTTAAAAAAAAAAAAGTTCTTGATAAAACCTGTATGACACAGATAGCTATAAAGGTCAGGCGACATTTTCCTATTTACCTCTAAGGATTTCTTCAAGTCTACAGCAGAAACTGTATCTTCCTCTTCCTCATCAGTCAGTTGGTCCTGGGAACAGTAGTGAGTGCTGTAAGCAGAATGTTCTTCTATTGCTTCCAGCCAGTCCTAAAATCATCCAAGGATTTAAATGAGAGTGAAAAGCATTTTTATTCCAAAGAGATAATACTACAATGATCTGATAAGCATAAAATTTACCTGGTGAAATAAATATTATGGCCTCAAAAAGGAAAGCAACCAACAATGAAAGAACAATGTGGGTCTCTTGTCCATAATATATTTGGATAAAAACTTTTCCTGGTAGTTTAAAAAATAGCAACTATAGGTTTACATATTCATGAATATTAATATTCAAACACATTAGAGAAATTAAATAATGGGAGAAAGCTTTGTCACATAAAATTACAGGTTCTCCCTGTTTTTAACATTGAAAACCTATAATTTTATAACAGAATAAGTTACTACATAGTAATGGATCCAGGTACACGATTTTACTAACTTACAATCAAATTAGAAGCACAAGAAACTATTGTCATATTCAAACAGTCAACACTTGCCCTGATGCTTTAACTTCTGCTATATTTTTAAAATAACAGTGATTTCACAAAAAGAATGTTTGGCCTAAAAATACCCTATCTTACTTTTTTTCCTTATTTTCTTACACTATACTTAAGGTCAAATCTTACCATTTTACGAAATGTTGGGAGAGTCATGAGTTGTATTCTTTAGGGTTCTTTGCAGGGCCAAAGTTGACTACTCGGAAAATAGATTCTTTTAACCTCTTACATAGTTTACCAAAAAAATCAAGATATGTCTATGGACACTGCTTTGATTTAAAATAATAAGAATAGGCCTGGTGCAGTGGTTCACACCTATAATCCCAGCACACTGGAAGGGTATAGTGGCTGGATCACATTCAAGACCAGCCTAGCCAACATGGTGAAGTTCTGTCTCTACTAAAAATATAAAAATTAGCTGGGCATGGTAGCACATGTTTGTAGTCCCAGCTACTGGGGAGCATGAGGCATGAGGTTCGCTTGAACCAAAAAGACAGAGGTTGTAGTAAGCCAAGATCACGCCAGTGCACTCTAGCCTGGGTGACAGAGCAAGGTTCTATCTCAATAAATAAAGAAGAAAAAAAAAAAAGGGCCAGGCACGGTGGCTCACACCTGTAATCCCAGCACTTTGGGAGGTTGAAGCAGGCAGATCATGAGGTCAGGAGTTCAAGACCAGCCTGACCAGCATGGTGAAATCCTGTCTCTACTAAAACTACAAAAATTAGTCGGGCGTGGTGGCATACACCTGTAATCCCAGGTGCTCAGGAGCCTGAGGCAGGAGACTCGCTTGAACCAGGGAGGCAGAGGTTGCAGTAAGCTGAGATCAGGCTACTGCACCCCAGCCTGGATGACAGAGTGAGACTCCGTCTCAAAATATACAAAAAGAAAAGAAGAGGGATACTTTAAGTGACTGCATCATAAGTATTGGTCAAGTAAATCCCAATTTTCTAGCTTGCTGCTGTTGTTCAATTTATCCCAAAGCAAGGCTGAGTCTCCACTATAATGAGTGTCAGAATACCTGGATCACAGTACCGGTTCTGTCACTCGCAAGCTGCATTGGGAAATCACTTCAATCTTACAATCCTTAGCTTCCTCACCTATAAATTAAGGCGTAGACCTGGCATTTACATGAAAAGGATACCCCTTACATTCAGAGAATTAAAATTGAAAAACAAATTACAAACAGAAAATACCTGCAGGTACATGCTAATAAAGAACTAATTCATCAAATGTTAAAAGCTTCATTTAAAAAATATAATCAAGCCCATCATGGTGGCTCACACCTGTAATCCCAGCACTTTGGGAGGCCGAGGTGGGCAGATCACCTTAGCTCAGGAGTTTGAGATCACTCTAGGCAATGTGGTGAAACCCTGTCTCTACCAAAATACAAAAAAAATTAGCCAAGCATGGTGGCACATGCCTGTAGTCCCAGCTACTTGGGAGGCTGAGGCATAAGAATCACATAAGCCTGGGAGGCAGAGGTTGCAGTGAGCTAAGATTGCGCCACTGCACTCCAGCTTGGGCTACAGAGTGAGACTCTGTCTCAAAAAAATAAATAAATAATTTAAGAAAAATAAAAAGTATAATCAACAAGATTTTGGATATTACCATTGAAACTATGTTATATTCTCCGTGTCTTTAAATGTTCTAAGTTTTAGGAAAGATCAATGAATCCATAAGATTACCTCTCTTGACTGCTGAAGGCTATTTTTAGGAACCCGGAAGCCATGAATGGTGTCATCAAAGCATTTAATAAAGAAGAGGCAGCTATCAGTGGATTTTACCTTGGATATAAAGAAATCAGTAAGACAACATTCACTCACATAAAAGAGGACCCTAAAATTATCTATCCATGAAATTTAAAATAGTGACGTGACTTAAGGATACCCAGTTAAACACTTAAATATTGATAGATGAAAATCGGAAAAAGTAGATTACAGTGGGAGTATCAAATGCACTGTCGTTTATCTATGTTGAGTCTGGAGTTCACCTTCTCAGTTACTCAACATAAACACTATGGTTCATCAGGTGCGTCATTTTACTTTTATCCTTTCTTAAGGATAACTTAATATGCACTTGGGCTATGAAATCGTTTAGATACCACAGTTCCCATTTTTTATTCATACCCCTCTCCTCACCTTTTTGTTTGAGCTGAGTATAAAATAATCAGCAGTAGATAAGGGTGATAAAGAAGGAGAAAAGGGAAAGAGAGTAAGAAGCATCAGAAATAATTATGAGTTTTAAAACAAAAATTTGACCTGAAAAGGATTTTAAGCCATTTATGGCAGAGGTTGCAAATTTTTTTGTGAAAAATCAGACCTTGGTTATGACCTTGAGCAGTAGGATATAAATAATTCCCACAAGCTTAGCATTCTAATAATGGAACACTAGGCATGAATAGGTGAAGAATAGAAAAAGGTAGATTTCTTCATGATCCTATCAGAGGCCCCCAACCTGTTGTGGAAAACAACTATATAACCTGGAAGAGGCAGCCACATGGAGGAACCTGGACCTGAACAAAAGCTCAGACTCTGATGGGGAGTCGTGCTCTCTGGAGGAAAGGGACCAAGGAGCTCTGGAAGTTTCCACATCTAAGGTTTTACCCGGGACTAGGCACAGTCCACATGGTGACAGGGCAGCAGCAAGGGCACATGTGGAAACCCCTGTCTTTGGATATTAATAACACAAACCTGGAAAGCCATAAGCACCAAAGAGAACAGGGGAATCCCCTAAAGGAAAGTGACAGAGAGGGGGTCCCCAAATTTTGGCTATTACTCACATCTCTGACTCATGAGCTGCACTCACATAGCAAAGGTTCAAAGCAGCTCACATAAACACAACCTATCTGAACTGAGTCCAGAGCCACTGCCCAAGACACACAGCTCATGATCCAAACCAAGCCAAGAAAAGGACTTGCTACAACGGACAACACTTAACAGAGAAAAATAACAGAACCTCGAATCTCCAGAACTCAGCATTCATAATATTGAGAGTACCATCCAAAATTACCTGACATAGAGGCTGGGTGCGGTAGTTCATGCCTGTAATCCCAGCAGTTTGGGAGGCCAAGATGGGCAGGTTGCTTGAGGTCAGGAGTTCAAGACCAACCTACCCAACATGGCAAAACCCTGCCCCTACCAAAAAATACAAAAATTAGCTGTGGTGGTGTTCACCTGTAATCTCAGCTACTCAGGAGGCTGAGGCACAGAATTGCTGGACCCTGGGAGGTGGAGGTTGCAGTGAGCTGAGATCATGCCACTGCCCTCCAGCCTGGGTGACAGAGTGAGACCTTATCTCAAAAAAAGAAAAACAAGAACAAACAAAACACAACCCAAAATCACCTGACATACGAAGAAGCATGAAAACAGAACACATTCACAAAAAAAAAAAAAAAAAATCCAATTAAAAGGCAAAAATTGCCAGAATCGGTAACAGAAACTAAAACATATACCATCTCTGAGACACAGAAAATAAATATAAAGATACATATAGGCTGAACGTAAATGGACAGGAAAAAGACACCACGTGAACAGTAAACATAAGAAGGCCAAAGTGCTTATGTTAATATCAGACAAAATAAATTTTAAAACAAAATGTATTACAAGAGATAAAGAGGGCCACAAAACAATAAAATGATCAATTAATCAGGAAGACAACAATCCTAAGTATGTTATCAATAACAGGAAGGAAAGGCAGCATTCTACAAGCCTCCTTCAGCAACTGATACAACCACTAACCAAAACCAAGAAAAGACATGAAAGATCTGAACACTATCAACCACCATGATTGACTTAATATTTACAGGACCCTCCAACCAACAATAATAGCAAAATACACATTCTTGTCAAGTACATGTACTAGGATATTTCATAATCAAATAAGGCTGGGTAAGTTTGACAAACAAATATTTTTGGACAATCCATCTGTCATTCCATAATATGTAGAGATAAATAACAGTTGACTATATTTTAAAATTTTGTTCAAAATGGAGATGCCACAACTTCACTTGTTCTCAAATAAAAATATATACGAGTACTTTCTACAGCATTCCATTGAACCCCAGGATTTTACAAGGCTGTGTAAATGATTTGGGGGAATCACTTGAAGAACTGATTTCACAGTTAGAGGAGCAAAAGATCCATGTTTCATCCTACCGTGCAGACTGCTTGAGTCAGGTGTTTGCATCCCTGGCGATAAATATTATGAACTGCATCAGGCCTTCCAAATAAAAATGAAATGATTAAGACAAAAGGAAAAGAGATAAGTGAAAAAATGTAATACTTCAAAATTTATACAGTGAAATTTGACAGGTGTAAGAATGAAACACTTACTGTTTTCTATACCATGAAAGGACTCCATGCTCTAACACTACCCAGAATAATCTCCAACCAAAAAATCTTGAACTCTAAGGGAAAAATAACAGATTTCCCAAGCTGACACATCTAGATTCAAATACATGACAGATAAAAAGTAATTAAGTGATGACAGTTATATGTGAGTCTTTAGACAGTAGTACTGAACACATTAAAAAAACGATCAAATATGAACTTAGGTACTCAGTGCAGTAATGAAAACGTACCACTACAGGGTGACAGGAACAACAGAAATGCCACACTGATAAGGTCAGTGATGACTACAAGTTTATGGTTCTGACAAAACTGTTCAGGGATTATTTACAGAAAATATACCAGTTGTGGGCTTCAAAGACAATTTCCTCAAAGTCATGAATGAGTGTCTAAAAAAGAAAATTATCCTACATTTATTTTGTATAATATAAGCATACAAGTACATAAATAGATAGAGGGACTGCTTGCAAATGCAAAAAAAATTATGTGCTCTTACATGGTTAATTCTAGAGAACAGGATTCTCCACAATGTAGAACATTTTAGGACCAGAAGAATTTTATATATGTACCATGTGATAATTCAAATCTTAATTTTCTTCTAAGTCTTCCATGGTTTGATGTTCATAACAATAATACTGTAATTCTTTGATCTAGTAAGAAAAAACTGTATTTTCCCACACTCCTTTCCATAAAAACTTAAGTCACCTAAAAGTGACTCATCAGCACCAAAAAAACACCTAAGAGTGACCATCAACACACAGAAAAGTAACTGCTACAACCAGTGGAAGCATCTTGAAATCTGGTAGTATAAAAGTGGTTTACATTATAAGATCCAAGAGTGATTAAATCACATATACTTCAGAAATGATTTTTTGAAAATCTTCAAGAGAAACAGAGCACCTGAGAATTATTTTTTACAGTTATATAATTTAAAAACCACCCCAACCTACCTTCCAGAGAGGGCCTTCATATCGTCTCAATGCTTTGTAGATGACCTGTTAAAAACGGTTTTCATGAAAAATGCATCTACATATTTCAAACATTCAAAATTTTTTTCAAAAAATTATTAGATAAATTTAATTCATTACTCTGTACCTTATTACCAACAAGAATGTGTTTCATTTCAGCACCCTGGGCAAGGTCAAGAGGTTTCTGATCTGTGCAAAATAAAAAAAAAAAAAAAAAAAAAAAAGAAGAAGCCATCAACGGCTTAAATGTGCTATAAAAATCAATGCTTCAATGGCAGCATATAATATTCCTTCCTTTTTCTATCACCTACATCTTTTTCTTTTCCTCCAAAATTACCTACCAGAGAGAGGTGCCATCTCAATTCTCTACAGTCTCCCTTTTGGTCAGTAACTATTAAGCCAGCAAATCAGATTAACCTCACAACACTCCTACAGGTTCCGTGACCATTCAAGCTTTCTTGTCTTAAAATGCCCTATGAGTTTTCTATGATTGCTGTAACAAATTATCACAAACTCACAAATTCGTGGCTTAAACAATACAAATTTATTATCTTACAGTTTCAGAGGTCAGAAGTCTGAAATCAGTTTCACTGGACTGAAAATCAACATGTGGACACAGCTGCATTCCTTCTGGAGGTTCTAAGGGAGATACTTCCTTGTCGTTTCCTTTTTTTTTTTTTTTTTGAGACAGTCTCGCTCTGACACCAGGCTGGAGTGCAGTGGCGCAGTCTCGGCTCACCACAGCCTCCGCCTCCCGGTTCAAGTGATTTTTCTGCCTCAGCCTCCCGAATAGCTGGGACTACAGACATGCACCACCACACCCAGCTAATTTTTGTATTTTTTTAGTAGAGACGGGGTTTCACCATGTTGGTCAGGATGGTCTCGATCTCTTGACCTTGTGATCCATCCACCTCGGCCTCCCAAAGTGCTGGGATTACAGGCGTGAGCCACCGTGCCCTTCCACCTTTTCTGCTTCTAGTGGCCACCTACATGACTTGACTTGGGGTTTCTTCCTCCATCTCCAAAGCGTATCATTCCAACCTCTGCTTCCAGCATTGT
Source organism: Sapajus apella (assembly GCF_009761245.1). Taxonomy (NCBI): domain Eukaryota; kingdom Metazoa; phylum Chordata; class Mammalia; order Primates; family Cebidae; genus Sapajus; species Sapajus apella. Next base: position 7,332,020 of record NW_022436969.1, on the reverse strand, counting down.
TTTCTCTCTCTATAGGCCTCCCTCCTATAAAGAGCCTTGCAGTTACATAGGTCTACCTGAATAATTCAGGATTTCCCCTTATTTCAAGATGCCTAACTAATCACAAATTTGGGGTCCACTATTTAGCCGACCACAGCCCCTCTTCAGCCACCTCGCTGCAGAACAGGTAGTAGAGATGGCTCACAAGCTGAGGGTGTGATGGTTCACAATTGAGGACAAAAGAAAAAGGTGACAATGAAGAATGAAGCCAGCAAGTTATCACTGTAATTTTTCCAACCTTACACATGCACATTTCATGTTTTGCCAAACAGCAACAAAAACGGAGTTTGTCTTATTGAAGTTATTTAATGAGTTCCGAAGTGAGCAGGACATTAAGCGAAGGACAAAAGGTTAAAAGAAAAAAAAGGAACAACCAAAAACAGGAACAACCGCCACAAATAAATCAAACCATCTCCTAGCCTCAAATAGCTTATTATTAGAGAAATGAAAGCTATCTATAAAAGTTAGAACAGTCCTTTCAAAACAACATATTGATTAGAACTCTGGAACTGTTTATGCAGTAAGGTGATATATTCTATCAAAAAACCTTTTATGCCAGGCGCAGTGGCTCATACCTATAATCCCAGCACTTTGGGAGGCTAAGGTGGAAGAATCACTTGAGGCCAGGAGCCTTAAGACCAGCCTGGGTAACATAGTGAGACCTCATCTCCACAAAAAAATTTTTTTAATTAGCCAGGCATGGTAGCATGTGGCTACAGTCCCAGCTACCACTGCACTCCAGACTGGGTGACAAGAGTGAGACTGTGTCTCTAAAAACAAAAAGGGGAGCTGTTAAAATAATATTTTTATAAATACCAAACACCTGGTATGTGTTGCCAATTTTCTCTATGAATATCTCCTAATGAGGGTCTGTTATGTACCTACCAATCACTATTTTAGGCATTGAAAATTCAGCAGTGAACATAACAGAAAAAATACTGAGGGGATGGGAAAGCACAGGAGGAGGGACAGACAGATGATAAATTAATTTTAAAAGATCTAGCAAACAATGAACCATGGTATGCCAAGATTTTTTTAATAAATGATTTGACAGAGTGACTGGGATACCACTTAAGATTGGAGCATAAGGGGTTGATCAGGGAAGGCCTCTTTGAGGAAGGAATGTTTAGGTTGGAAAGACGGATCCAGCCTTGTAAAAATACAGGGAAGGACATTCTAGCAGGGAGAACAGCTGATGCAAAGGCTCTGAGGTACAAACAACCCAGCAGGCAAGAGATAAAGTCAGAGAGGCACACAGAAAACACATCACACAAGCGGCTTGCAGGCCAGACTTTCGTGAGCCAGCAGGAGTTTTGAGTTTTATTCTAAATAGGATGAAAAGCCACTGAAGGGTTTTAAGTAAAAGAGTAACATGATCTGACTCATGTTTAAAATTCTGCCAAAGCCAAGCATGGTGGCACACGCATGTAATCCTAGCACTTTGGGAGGCTGAGCCAGGTGGATCCTCTGATGTCGGGAGTTCGAGACCAACCTGACCAACACAGAGAAACCCCATCTCTACTAAAAATACAATATTAGCTGGGCGTGGTGGCGCATGCCTGTAATCCCAGCTACTCGAGAGGCTGAGGCAGGAGAATCACTTGAACCTGGGAGGCGGAAGTTGTGGTGAGCTGGGATAGCGGCATTGCACTCAGCCTTAGTAACAAGAGTGAAACTTCATTTCAAAAAAAAAAAAAAAAAAAAAAAACCTCTGTCAAGGTGTTAAAACAATATAACTGGAGAAATATGAACTTTGGTAGTTTCATGATTTTGATAAATTACTAGAATATTATTAATAGGATAATGCTATTGTGCTTGTTTTTTAATAGCCTTATTGAGATACAAATTAACATACCATACAATTCACTCACTTAAACTGCAGAAATTCAATGGTTTTTATTGGTGCACAGAGTTGTGCAACTATCACATGCCTATAGTTTTTCTTAAAAGGTACCCTTATTTTTTATTAATATACTGAACTACAGATGTTCCCCACCATACAACAGTTCAACTTAATGTTTTTTGACTTTACAATGAGTTTATCAGGGTATTAAGTGCATTTTTTTTTTTTTAAGACAAGCTCTCACTCTGTCACCAAGGCTGGGGTACACTGGCATGATCACAGCTCACCACAGCCTCGACCTCCTGGGCTCAAGCGATCCTCTTACCTCAGCCTCCCTGGTCGCTGGAACTACAGGCATGTGTCATCACACCTGGCTAATTTTTGTATTTTTTGTAGGAATGGGGTTTCACCAGGTTGGTCTCAAATTCCTAGGCTCAAGCGATCCACCAGCCTCAGCCTCCTAGAGTGCTGGGATTACAGGTGTGAGCTACTGCACCTGGCCTTAAGTGTATTTTCAACATACAATGGGTCTATGGGGACATGGCCCCAGAGTAAATTGAGGAGCACTGGGGATGTACAGATAAAATGGCATGACGGGCCTTCTCTTTCCAGTTCTTCCCAGAATTGGGAAAACTTGGGTTGAGAGGGTAAAAAAAGAAAAACAACTTTAATAAAAAAAAGAAAAAGAAATAGCAAAATATCTGGAACTGCTTCAGAATAATTCAGGGAGTGGGAAGAGATAAAGAGTGGCCATTACTGCTAAGCTCTGGAGGAGGGTGATGAGTACATCAATTAATTATGCTATTTTATTTTTTAAGCTTTGATCATTTCCATGATTTTTTTTTTAAAGATCACTCTGGCTGCTGTGTGCAATATGGCTTGTAAACGTGGCCAAGAGAAATGCAGCGAGGCTAACTGCAAAGAGATGGCAATAGTGCAGGTAAAAGATACTGGTGGTTTGGACTAGAAAGTCAGTAGTAAAACGGAGATCATTTTTAATATAGAGAGAAGCATGTGGCTTTAAGGTTTATTTTACAAGAAGAGTTTTTTTGTTTTATTTTGTTTTTTGAGATGGAGTCTCCTCTGTCACCCAGGCTGGAGTGCAGTGGTGCCATCTTGGCTCAGCGCAATCTCCGCCTCCCAGGTTCAAGTAATTCTCCTGCCTCAGCCTCTCGAGTAGCTGGGACTACAGGCACACACCACCACCCAGCTAATTTTTTGTAGAGATGGGGTTTCACCGTGTTAGCCAGGATGGTCTCAATCTCCTGACCTCATGATCTGCCCACCTCAGGCTCCCAAAGTACTGGGATTACAGGCATGAGGCACTGTACCTGGCCTTGGAGGAAGATTTATAGAGCTGTTGATGGGGAACCTGAGGCTGGTGATACATTACTTCTTTAAAAACTTTTTTAAACATTAACTGAAAAATTAATAATCAGTTTAGTTTTTCTGCCTAGCACATAGGAAAATGTCTTATAAAGGTCTGCCAATTCTGTGTTATTTTCATTCTACCTACAGGGCACTTTTGAGAAATTATTTCTTTAGACAGAGAGAAAGACAACACTATGATTTCTTTCATAGAATTCTGCCCTAATACCAAAAATAAATTCTGAGTTCCTGCCAACTAGATGAAATTCCAGGACAGAGATCTCATTTCTGGATTCAATGTTAAAATGCCTGGCACACAGTAAAAATTCAATAAAATGCTTTTGAATTGAATGAAATAGCCTCCTAGATGGAATCTAGATGGGTTCCATTACCAGTTAAAAAATGCACTACCTCTTTTACCAACCACAACAAAATAAAGTGAAAAACAGGAATGATGTAATATTTAAAAGTTTGCCTGACACAGATTTGTCCCTTAGTGCAAAAACTCAATAAAGATGCCAATTCTGGCCAGCCATGGTAGCTCACGCCTATAATCTCAGTACGTTGAAAGGTCGAGGTAGGCAGATCACCTGAGGTCAGGAGTTCGAGACCACCCTGACCAACATGGAGAAACCCCATCTCTACTAAAATACAAAATTAGCCAGGTGTGTTGGTACACACCTGTAATCCCAGCTACTCAGGAGGGTGAGGCAGGAGGATCGCTTGAACCTGAGAGGCAGAGGTTGCAGTGAGCCAAGATCACTCCAGCCTGGGCAGGAAAAGCAAAACTCCATCTCAATCAATCAATCAATCAATTAAATGAATAAATATAAGATGCTAATTCTCCTTAAATTAATTTACAAAGAAGGTAATTTCAATTAAATCCCAATGAGGAACCTAAAAATATTTTTTAAATGCCATCTGGAAGAATAAACAGATAATAATGTCAAAGTTGGCCGGGCGCGGTGGCTTAAGCCTGTAATCCCAGCACTTTGGGAGGCCAAGGCGGGTGGATCACAAGGTCAAGAGATCGAGATCATCCTGGTCAGCATGGTGAAACCCCGTCTCTACTAAAACTACAAAAAATTAGCTGGGCATGGTGGCGCGTGCCTGTAGTCCCAGCTACTCAGGAGGCTGAGGCAGGAGAATTGCTTGAACCCAGGAGGCGGAGGTTGTGGTGAGCCGAGATCGCGCCATTGCACTCCAGCCTGGGTAACAAGAGCGAAACTCCATCTCCAAAAAAAAAGAATGTCAAAGTCCTTAAAAAAGAATAGTAAGGGGTAATCTCAGATATTAAAACATTATAATCATTAAAAGTTCAATACTGTCTAAAAAATAGGTTTTTAAAAATGCAATACTGTCAAAAGAAGAGACAGATGAGTGAATGAAAAACAATAAAAATTACAAAAAGAAGCTGAGCATAGTGGCTCGTATATGAATTTATTTTTTGTCTATGTCCTCCCACCAGAATATGAACTCAAGAGAGCATGGGGACTGTCAGGCTCTGTTCACTGTTGGGTTTCCAGCACCTAGGACGGTTCTTGGCACACAGTGGACGGCAGCATTGCTGAATGAATGTGATTAGAGATAAACTAGGAGGAAACAGAATTAAACATTTACCAAATCTCCACCTAAGCTCAGAAGTCTCAGAAGAAATCAAAGAGATCAATTAACCAATTTGATTAAAAATTTTAAATATCCTTGTTATTTTTCAACTTGAATTTTAATTTTTCTTGCAGAGATGGGGTCTCACTATGTTGCCCAGACTCCTGGGCTCAATCGATCCTCCTGTCTTGGCCTCCCAAATTGCTGGGATTACAGGCATGAGCCACTGTAACCAGCTCCTTGTTTTTTAAAAAAGAAAAATAAAAAGACTAGGAAATTTTCACTGTATAAAAAAATTATACAGAATTGTTTCTATCACTAGACTTTTGGGTGAAAAAAATTGTTATATACACGTGAAGTATTTTCCATAAGGTGAGCCATAATGACTGTGCTTCCAGGGACGATATGGAAAACTGTTGATGCTTCATTCAGAGTGGAATTTTAATAGGCCAACTCCATACAACCTGTCAACTAAAATGAAGATTCACTTTCTGAGGTGTCTGCCAGTCCTCATCCATTCAACCCTGTGTTCCTATCCACACTCCCAGGAGGCGGCCCTGGCAGCCACCTCTGTACCATATGTCCCACCCCCAAAGTCCCAAGTGACCGCACTAGGCACAGACCCCTGACACAAGCAGGTACTAACATTATCTCCCACTGAAATTTAACACTGGGGTTGAGAGACTGTGATCTCCTGAGTGGAGTCACTGGGCAGCCATCTGCCATTATGTATACTGGAAAACAAAACGGCTAGTCGGCTAGAAGACAAGGTCAGATCATGCAGTGAGAGACGGACACACACAAGGCAGCCACCTTGGTCCCTAACAGTTTTCTGGTTCCCAATTCCATCCCATCTGATGCCTAACGCCATCTCCCGCTTTGGAAGATCATGAGATGCCTGTGTATTTGTACATGAGTAATATATAACTTTTCTTTTGCTTACATTCTTGAGGTACTATCTGTTACTTAAAACTTTTTTAAAATATATGTTACTATGGAACGTTAACAACTAAAACTAAAACACTAACAACTAAGAGCTAAGTCTGGACGTTTGGGATACAGATGATTATACACTTTCCTAGTACTTTTGTTTGCTTCACTGCAACTCCAATTTTTTTAAATGTTCTAAAATAGGCATGAAAATAGATTAGAAGGTTGCCAAAGTAACTGTGGTTACGCTTGGTTAATCTGTGTTTTTTCTCTACTTTTACAACTTTCTATAATGCAAATGTTGCTCTTATGATTTTTCTTTTTTCTTTTTTGGAGATGGAGTCTCGCTCTGCTGCCCAGGCTGGAGTGCAGTGGCACGATCTTGGCCCACTTCAACCTTCACATCCTGGATTCAAGCGATTCTCCTGCCTCAGCCTTCTAAGTAACTAGGATTACAGGTGCGCTCCACCACGCCTGGCTAATTTTGTGTTTTTAGTAAAGACAAGATTTTACCACGTTGGTCTCAAACTCCTGACCTCAAGTGATCCACCCCCCTTGGCCTGCCAAAGTACTGGGATTACAGGAATGAGCCACCACACCCAGCCTTTGACTGACTGATTTTTTTTTAAGAGGGAGTCTCACTCTGTTGCCTTGGCTGGAGTGCAATGGCGCGATCTCCACTCACTGCAACTTCCACCTCCTGGGTTCAAGTGTTCTCCTGCCTCAGCCTCCCAAGTAGCTGGGAGTACAGGCGCCTGCCGCCATGCCGGCTAATTTTTATATTTTAGTAGAGACAGGGTTTCATCATGTTGGTCAGGCTGGTCTCGATCTCCTGACCTCAAATTATCTACCTCCCAAAGTACTGGGATTGGAGGTGTAAGCCACCACGCCTGGCCTGATTTTTTTTTTTTTAATTATTCTTTTTCAGAAGATTCCATTCTGACTTTTGTCAAAAACAATTTAATAGCTTTAACAAGAATATTCAACTTTGGTTGCTAATATAAACTGTAGAGTAAATACACATTTGATACCAAAAATCAACTTTTCAATATTTACAAGGGAAGTTTTTTTCAGTTTAGACTGATACTTGTATGGAACTATATTAATTCTTATTTCATTTGGCTGCTTCTGAATCTACATTTTGAAGGAAAAATCATTATAAAACACCAGGCAGAAAAACTGCTGAAGTGTTTGGCAAACTGGTAAAGAGACTAGAAATCACACTTTAACGTCAGTTTTTGCTGTTGTAACTCTTTTAGTTTATCCTTTTCCACTAACTGCCTTCACATCTCTGTCGAAAATTGACCATACTTAAATGCGTTGATATGTGAACTCTGTCCTGTTCCAAGAGCCTGTATCTCTCTTAGGAATACAGGGAAAGGCTCTCTGGGAAAGCAGAGGCTGAGCTAGCTCTTGAAGCAAGACGAGGGTTTACCAGATGGATAAGAAAGAAAAGAGCGCTCTGGCAGAGAGAATAGTACAGGCAGGGTGATGACAGCACAGTGAACCAGAGAGCCTCTGGGACAGCTTGTTATACATGTAGCGCTGCATTGTCTAATATGGTGGACGCTAATCACACGCGGCTATCCGGTACTTGAAATGTGGCTACTCCACATTGAGACGTGCTGTAAGTGCAGAAATATATACCAGATTTCAAAGACTTGGTGCCAAAAAAGAAATGTAAGATTTCACTGATAATTATTTTTTACTGATTATATGTTGAAATGGCAATTTGGATATATCACTTTAAATCACATAATTAAAATTAATTTCACTTTTCACTTTTCTTAACATGTCTACTAGAAACTTAAAATTACACACGTGACTCCCATCACATTTCTATTAGACAGTGAGAGTCTAGAGCATAAGAGCCACTCAGCCAGGAGATGTCTAATCAATTTTCTTTCTCCTTTCTACTCCTTTTGATGTCAGTAAAGCTCAGGTCCTAGCCAGACACAGTGACATGCATCTGTGGTCCCAGCTACTTAGGAGGCTGAGGCAAAACAGTAACTTGAGCTCAGAGTTTGAGGATGCAGTGAGCTAAGATCGCACCACTGCACTCCAGCCTGGGCAAAGGATGAGACCCCATCTCTCAGGACAAAATTTTAAAAAGAGTTTGGGCAAGGTGGCTCCCACCTGTAAGCTTAGAACTTCGGGAATCTGAGGAGGGTGGGTCACCTGAGGTCAGGAGTTCAAGACCAGCCTGGACAACATGGCAAAACCCTGTCTCTGCTGAAAATATAAAAATTAGCTGGGTATGGTGGCACATGCCTGTAATCCCAGCTGCTCGGGAGGCTGAGGCAGGAGAATCGCTTGAACCCAGGAGGTAGAGGTTGCAGTGAGCCAAGATTGTGTCACTGTACACCACCCTGGGTGACAGAGTGAGACTCTGTCTCAAAAAAAAAAAAAAAAAAGTATGTCCTGCTAGCCTTATTCATGGATATAACATGCCAGTTATTTTAATTACATATATAAAACATATTAATTGAATATATAAAATTTAACATAGGTACACTGCCTGCCTTGTGATGATTTATAATAGCATATAGTTAATATTTACCTTTGCTTCCAAAAATATCTTTGTATAAAAAAAGTCTCTAAACTTCAAAACTCAAATTCACCAAGGAAAGCATCTTCTAAATCTTATTGTGGTAAGCTCATTTTTCTAGACTGTTATTCTACATAAGGAACTTAATTTGACAGCTCCTATAATGACACTATAAATTTTAAATTGAATGTGTTTTTTTACCTTAAACTCTTGTGATGGCAAAACTATTTTCCTCAAACCTGATTGGTTATGTGGGTCTACAACAGTACTTAAATGTAACCCGGCTCCTTGAAAAAAAGTTCAGGTCCTAATCACCTCTCACTGAAGACCATTTCAATGGCCCTACTTACTGTACAAGTCTAACCTGCATTCTAGGATGACCCCTGGATGTGCCTTTGGATGCAGCAAACTGGGGATTTCACCTATACCTGACTTGTAATTTTCACCTTAACCTTTTTTGATAATCTTCCCTCTGCTGAGAATACCCTTTCCCAAACTCCTGCTTATCAAAATCTTACTAGATAACAATGGTATTATTATTAACTACCATTATTATCAAGACAAAAGGGCTCAAGATAAAAAGATAATAATGGTAATGAAGGTACAAAGTGAAGTATTTAGAGATAAAAACATTTTTTTTTTTTTTTTGAGCCAGAATTTCCCTCTTGTTGCCCAGGCCAGAGTGCAATGGCATGATCTCAGCTCACTACAGCCTCTGCCTCCCAGGTTCAAGCCATTCTCCTGCCTCAGCTTCCTGAGTAGCTGGGATTATAGGCACATGCCACCATGTCTAGCTAACTTTTTGTATTTTCAGTAGAGACGGGTTTCACCATGTTGGCCAGGCTGGTTTTGAACTGCTGACCTCAGGTGATCTACCTGCCTTAGCCTCCCAAAATGTTAGGATTGCAGGTGTGAGCCACGGCGCCCAGCTGCCAGAAATAAAGGCATTTTAAAAAATCCTGCTAGGACTTCAGGATCTGTATCAAGAACCTTTTCCTTTATGAAACTATTTCTAATGACTCCAAACCTTCAACAAACACACAGCCCTTCCCAGGTATTACATGCTATGCATTACTCTAGGAGCTGGATAAAGCAGACAATGAAGTATGAGGCCGCCTTTAGGAGTTCAGTCTCATGGGAGACAGCAACATAAGCCAACAAATACCATGGGGTGTGATTTAGGCTCTGACAGAGTTGAACACAGGGTCCTATGGGACCCATGACAAGTCCTAACCCAGGCTGGTACCAGGCTAGGTTAGGATGCAGGAAGCATCCTAAAAAGCGGTGTGAAAAGGCCCTGATGGCATGTTCTTCTTTTAAATACCCAAGACACCTTTCACAGCTTCTCTTCTGGTTTCTGATTCTTTCAAATTGTCACACTCATTATTTACATATTCCACATTTGCAAATTTGCCTATTGCTAAAATTCACTGGTACCCCAAGGTCAATATTCACTGTAGTTTCTCAGTCATTCATGAACATGCCCAGAGTGGTGAAAAATGTGGGTTGCCCAGTGTCATTTTCTCAGCTGAGGTAGAAGGTGATGCCCAGCCTTCTGGTTTCATTCTAGAAGCTCTCCTACTATAAACAAATGTCCTTGTCATTGTCTATTTAGGGTCACACTTTCTACCTTTTTTGTTTTTTGTTGGTGACTTTGTTGTTTAAAATGGCGCCAAGCAGCCAGGCTCGGTGGCTCATGCCTGTAATCCTAGCACTTTAGGAGGCCGAGGCAGGCGGATCATTTGAGGTCAGGAGTTCGAGACCAGCCTGGCCAACATAGTGAAACCCCATTTCTACTAAAAATAAAAATAAAAATTAGCCGGGCATGGTGGTGCATGCCTATAGACCCAGTTACTCAGGAGGCTGAGGCAGGAGAATCGCTAGAATCCAGGAGGAGGAGATGCAGTGAGCCAAGATCGCACCGCTGTATATCATCCTGGGCGACAGAGTGAGACTCTGTCTCAAAAAAAAAAAAAAAAAAAGTGGCCCCAAGCATTGTGCTGAAGAGCTGTCTAATGTACCTCAGTGCAAAAGGCTGTGATGTGCCTTACGGAGAAAACTTTACTCAGGCATGAGCTATGATGCTGTTGGCTATGAGTTCAATGTGAATGAGTAAACAGTATGTATTAAATAGAAACAGCAAAAACAAACAAGGTTGCATAATGATCAGTTCATGAAAATGTCATGACCCGAGGCTTGCAGGAACCTAACCCTGTATTTTCCCCTAGGAACAACAGTTCAGCGTTCCCTAATTTAGTGCTGGTGGCAACTTTATAGAACACAGCTACTGTAAATAACAAGAATCAACTGCACTTATATTTACTTTGAGGGTAGGATCTATCTTTGTCATTATTTTTTCTTTTGTGTGAATGCCTTGGCTCCAAAACTAAATAGAAACCATACAGTTTAACAAAGGCTGGATACTGAAACAAAACAATCTTACATAGCATTGACTTCATTTTATAGTTTCCAAAATGGCCAATGATGGTTTTCGCCAACATGCTTACCATTTTTGTTCTTCAGATTGGGGTCTGCTCCACTTCTTAAAAGCTTTAAGGCACACTGTTTATGGGCTCGGTAGGCTGCACAATGCAAGGGAGTATTTCCTAACTGATCCGAACAGTTAACATCAGGAGGATTGGGCCTGTTGAGCTAACAATTTTAAAAAATGCAATGCAGAATTATATATCAAAGATAGACTTTCTCTCATAATTCACAGGAAGGTGTATCAGCAGAGCCTGAAGAACAGCCAGGGCCCTTGGCATCTAGGCTGTTAGTGGTTTCTTGCTCACTAAACTAGCCAATCCTGCCACTCCCATGCTTATTCTCAGATGCCCTGAGATAGATCTCAGTCCTGTGTCCAGGTCTCACACTCCTCTGACAACAGACACTCTGCACCGTGCCAGCACCATCTCACACACCCCAGACATTAAGATTTCACAACCATTTACTTGCCCCTACCAACCTTGCAATTCGCACTTGTGACAGCAGAAGTCCAAATCAGTCTGCCAGTCTTTCAGGAGAGTTAAAACCATCAATGTTAAATGTGTAAATGTCAAGGTTCTACTGAATTTGTTGTTCCCAACTTATTGCTTTAGACACTTCTTTATATAGCCTCCACTTCACAAAATTTAAAAACCGTTTTAGGCCCTATACTTAGAAACCAAAGAGGCCTTTTCGAATGAGCCAAAATAACTTTAAAGCAAATGGCAGTGCTTCAGTCATGCATTCAGAACAAATTTAGAGTTTCATGTTTAATGAGACTGTGCAGGAATGAAAACTGGAAAGTAGGGCTTCTAAGGGGCAAAAAAAACCAGGCAAATCTTTTAGTCTAATGTGGTATAAATGTTCCAAAATACTGTTCCTTCTTTGCATGGTACCTTCCAAGTGTAGCATTCCTCCCAGAAACTACTGTTGAGTAAAACTAGAAAAACTTATTCCTTTATAGGGTCCTATTTATTGTTTCAATTGGCTTAATCACAAATAACTCTGTGTGTGTGTGTGTGTGTGCGCATGCGCGCGCGTGTACACGTTGTTCTTACACTATTTGCTATGAAAAGTCAAATTCTTATCCGTCAGGTTTTCAGGGGGATTGGGGCAGGTATAAATCAGAAATTCAGAAAGAAAAAAAAATACCATTTAAAATGTGTCCTGCTTAAACTGTCACCATGGTAAGTGTTTTTAGATATTTAGGAACTTTGGTTCTATTATTATGATCTCTGGAGTTTGGTGTTCCACAATTCAACTAAATTATGTACTTAACATTAAGTAAAAATTTTCCTGAAGTGTAAGGAAAAAATGCTTTTTGTCTTTTTGTGTTTGTTTGTGTTACCAGAGCTGTGAGTTCTGTGGTTCTGCCTTCTCTTGCTGCTGCTAAAAGTAATTCTTCAAGCTTTCTTTGTTGGGTCCTTTCTACAGCTGCAAAAGAAAAGTGCTTATTACCCCATTGCTAGTCAGGATCCAATTACAAATTCATTATAAAGTGACCACGATGAGAAAAATCAAAATGTTTTGGATTGTAATTCAAATTCAGTTAAAATTTATTGTTATTACCTTACAATTCAGATTATAGAGTTCCATTCACTTCAGGTTTGGATGAATTTGAGTTTTTAATTCAGAAGTCTTTAAGTATTTTACTCACGACAATAACCATCAAAACTAATTACGGATTACTTTTACATACTGAAATACTATTACATATCTGCCTTGGAAAGGTAGATAAGTGAGGTTCATACCTTCCAGAACCTTAGAATGTGAAAAATAACAATAAGAAATAGCACTGATAGAAAGACATACACGTCATATAAATATATGCAGACACATCAATTATAAACTGCTACATACAAATGTAAAATAAATGTATGTATGTATGTTGAGCTAAGGACTCACTCTATCACCCAGGCTGGAGTGCAGTGGCATGATCATAGCTCACTGCAGCATCAAACTCCTGGGCTCATACAATTCTCCTGCCTCAGCCTCCCAAGTAGCTGGGACCACAGGTGTGCCCCACCACACTTTTATTTTTTGTAGAGATGGAGGTCTTACTATGTTGCCCAGGCTGGTCTCAAACTGCTGGCCTCAAGCAATCTTCCTGCACTGACTTTTCAAAGTGCTGGGATTACAGGCATAAGCCACCTTGTTCAGTCTATTTTTATTTCTTTAACAAAACCTTAGCACTTACTACATGCCAAGTGCTATTTAAAGCTCCTTAAAAATATTAACTCATTAAATTCTCATTAACTACTCTGAGGTTGGTGTTATTACATTGATTTTTACGGACAAAGGAACTGAGGCACCAAGAGGTTATGGAATTTAACCAAGGTCATACAACCAGAAGTGGAGGAACTGGGATGTGAACTCTAAGCAGGCTAGTTCCAGAGTCCATGCTCTTATCACTACGCTTCCTCTGAAGTCATGCTTCTAGGAAAACAGCAACTGGTAATCCAATTTGTGTAAGAGATTGGAATATGTAAGTAAGATCTAATTTCTGTTAGATCTGAATTCTATATTTTAGTTTATAGAAAGGAAGTAATTTCAGAGAAAGGCTTGATGATCCCACTACATATACATCTACAATGTCCTGTGCAAAGGCTGCAAAGGAGGAACTATAAAAGGTTTTCTAGCTCATCCTGGCTAAAGTCAAGTCATGGACAGAGAAGCAGGTGGGGGAGCCAGGTGACTGGGGAAATAGTAATTACTATGTGCTAAATGCTGTTTAAGACTCTACACATACCATTACATTTAAACTACAGGTAACACATATATTGAATCCAGGAATTGCTGAAACCAGTTTACCTTTGTCTTATGAAATAACTAGGCTGGGTGCAGTGGCTCACACCTGTAATCCCAGCACTTTGGGAGGCCGAGATGGGTGGATCATGAGGTCAGAAGATCGAGGCTATCCTGACAAACATGGTGAAACCTGTCTCTACTAAAAATACAAAAAGTAGCCGGTGTGGTGGCAGGTATCTGTAGTCCCAGCTACTTGGGAGGCTGAGGAGGGAGAATCGCTTGAACACAAGAGGCGGAGGATGTAGTGAGCCGAGGTTGCACCACTGCACTCCAGCCTAGGCAACAGATCAAGACTCCATCTCAAAACAAAAAGAAATGACTAACATTGCTATATACCATTATCTTCTTTTCCTACATTTTTATTTTCACACCCAGACTCTCTACTTCAGAAGGCAGCCAAGCCTCTCTGTAGACTGTTCAGGGCTGCTGGGAGGCACTGTCTTCAATCTTTCCTCCCACTGGTTCTATGGCTGCTGAACTATGAACTCTTTCAGAACAGTGACATCTCCTATACCTCTCGTACATCCCTCCACTACTGCGTGTATCACCCTGACCTGTCATCTACCTCCTCCATCATTCTTGAAGTCTACTTATGGTCTACTTATGGTGGGTTACTCAAGGTACTTCCTGTAGTCTGTCAATAATCCATTTAACACTGTATCCACAAATTATATTATGTGGGTAAGGTGCTCTCATTAGAGCAGAATCACTCAATTACGTCTCTACTTCTATTTCCCAGGCTAAGACCACATCAGCTGACAAGTCATATTACCTATAAAGTCAATTAAGCCCTTTTCCTCATGCAGTTTGGGTTTTGAAATGTCTTAGAGCATGTCTTTACAACTGCCCTTATTAAATGTCAACTTGTCAGGCTAACCTAACATTCCAGTCTGTCAGGAAAACCTTAGTTCTGGGTTCTCTTCTTGTTATAATTTAAATGACAGGACCTAATCAAAGACAGTACCTCATCCTCCCTATTAGGTCACAAATAATTAAAGAGCAGGAACCACAGCTAATATGTGTTCCTAAATTCATGTAACACAGTGTCTGACAGAAGATGCTACCTGTTAATTTGCTTGTTCATTGACAAGGAGAGGGCTCATTATGAATGCAGAAACAAGTTAAGACACTGACCTTAAGAAGTCCGACAAGTAGACATTGTGTTTTCTTTTTAACTACATAATGAGTGAGAAGATTTTAGCTCTAAAGACTAATTGGGGTGATAAACAGCAGGATCTTGGTTTTTACATAGATAAAAATATGGAAAATTTTAAATGAAGAAATCAACATCCTCTAAGTACAAAATTATATTGTCTTTCTCCAAATTCCAAAGGAAAGAAACAAAGGGTATGTGTGAAATTGCAACTCTAATTCAGTATCTTTACTCATTTAGTAGAAAATTAAAGATCTCTTCTTGACATTAGAGAAACTACTAAAAAATAATTATAGCAAAGCCCTGGCCATTCAAAGGAAGCTCCTTTTGTATGAGAGTCTCCAAGTACCAAAACGTTTTTGTTTTTAATTACTTTAGCGAAAGTCTGAGTTATTGCAGACTCGTGGTTTCTTAAATGTAAATTACTCTTTGACATTCATAACAATGAAGCTCAGCCATCAAGAAATTACTGTTGCCTGCTATACTGCAATGAAGTCCTCAAGAAAACTGAGAAGGCCAGACACAGTGTCTCACATCTGTAATCCTAGCACTTTGGGAGGCCAAGATGGGAGGATCACTTGAGGCCAAAAGTTCAAGACCAGCCTGGGCAACATAGTGAGACTCCCATCTCTAAAAAAAAAAAAAAAAAAAAAAAAAAAAAAAAAAAAAAAAAAAAAAAGAGAGAGAGAGACAGGCGCAATGGCTCTCGCCTGCAATTCCAGCACTTTGGAAGTCCAAAGTGGGTGGATCACTTGAGGTCAGGAGTTCAAGACCAGCCTGACCAACATGGTGAAATGCCATCTCTACTAAAAATACAAAAAATTACCCAGGCATGGTGGCATGCACCTGTAATCCCAGTTACTCAGGAGGCTGAGGCAGGAGAATAGCTTGAACCCAGGAGGCAGAGGTTGCAGTGAACCGAGATGATGCCACTGCATTCCAGCCTGGGTGAAAAGAAAACTGAGCCAGCCAGAGCTATCTTCCCCAACATAAGCGACTCTCAAAAGCAATACCTCTTACAGCTTGCACTGACACCTCTTATTGTCTGGCACTTCTGTATTCCTTGTTATAGGTCATCAGCCTATTAGCCATATTCCCTATGTCTTTATTTTTCTACTTTTAATTTTGTTGAGTATTTGAAAAACAGATATTTTCTGAGACACAAAAATACAGATTGGCAGGGTGGGGGGTCTCATTCTGTTGCCTGAACCGGAGTACAATAGCATAATCAGGGCTCATTGCAGCCTCAAGCTCCTAGGCTCAAATGATCCTCCTGCCTCAGCCTCCCAAGTAGCTGAGACTACAGGTGCACACCACCACATCCACCTAATTTTTAATTTTTTAATATTTTTTATAGAGGTGGGAGTTTCACTACGTTGCCCAGGCTAGTCTCAAACACCCAACCTCAAGGGATCCTCTTCCCTCAGTCTCCTAAAATGCTAAAGTTACAGGTGTGAGCCACCGCACCCAGCCTGAAAAACAGATTTTTAAAACTTGCCATAATTTTGTACAAATTAAGAGTTTAAACATTTTAAGGGAAGAAACTATCATATAGGTGCTTATGTGTCTTATCAGTGACTCCCAGATCGCATTACCATTAGAGCATCGGCTGGTTATCCTCTATTTTGTCCTCTTTCTCAGAAGCCATTTTTAGTCATAATCTGAACAACCTTGGTCACAATGAAAGTAAATGCTGTTTATGTACACATCCATGATATTTACCTTCAAGCATGCTTCTGATTTCTTCGGCATGAGTAACTTCTTTAGCTGTCTGTCCACTCCCATTAACAACAGTAGCATCAGCATTATATTCTAAGAGAAGCATTACCAATTCCTACAAATCAGAGAATTTATTTTTCACTACTATTAAGCTAAGATTTTATTGCATTGCCACTCTTTTCCAAATTACTAACTACAAGAGAGTCTCCACAATAGAAAAAGTGCCATGTGAGAATCTTTATATCACGTTATGTCTATAATAAGTGATTTAACTAATTGTGATAATACTTGACAATTGCCCAAACAATTGCCAATCCACAATTAATACACAGTCAACTTCTAGAATTGATTTTTTAAGTAAATTATCTGGCTGTTCTACCAAAATAATTCATGTGGTCAAATTAGATGTATTTATTTAGAGCTACTATGTAAATTATAGAAGGAAGTACATTCACTGAACATCATTCCTCTAAGGCCTGCTGAGAATTATAATTTCTGCCCAACAGGCCAAGATTTTTTTTTAATTAATCTTGATATTTAGACAAAATAAAGCATTATTTTCTAAAGTAATACACCATTATTGACTGATAGGAAACACCATTATTGAAGGAATGGTTTATAATGAAGCATTATAATTAAGCATTAGGTAAGCATGACGATATCCTGAAGTCAATATTCGACGGTAGATAATACACCACGTCTTTTTATTTAAGTGTCCAGCTGCTCTTTTAGAAATTTCAAATCAATTGATAATGTACATATGTGCAGTATCACTGGGTCAGTTACATGACTTAACAAGACAGCAGAAATGGAGGAACAGAATTTCTAATATTGCAGAGAGCATTAGAAATTTGAAGTTTGATTATCTTAAGATACACAGCACCTAGGAAGAAGATGATGGATAGCTTGCTCTTCAGTCTTGCACTAAGGGAGGCTGAAAAACAGTACTGTTCTAACTTCTAGACTGACAGTGCCTGTAAAATAGGAAGTGATATCCTGTGTTGCTACATGTTATGCTGTTCTAGGAATTTCATCTTTCCTTTGGGCCACAACATACATTTCCTACATTATTTTGAAACGTTTTCATAGCAAAAAAAAAACGTTTAAATAAAATCTAAAAAACATAAACAGGCAAAAAATACATATAGTTACTATCCTCATCATTTTATGACCACTAGAAACATTTTGGTGCATTTCTTACTAATCATTTTCCCCATGTATAAATTTGAGTTTTCATAACAAAATTTTACTTACATGCCACAATTGTTTCATACCTATAACATTTCCCAGTACAGTATATAGTGTTTACAAACACATTTTTCATATTTGAATATCATTCTATAAAACATACTACCACATTTTAAATATAAGGAAATTTTTTAAATATCCTAATATTTTAATAAAGTGAATTCTTATAAAATATCTTAACATTTCCTATCATCTTAAAGGTAACATTCTGGGATTCATGTTTTCATACTTTACATAAATAGTTCATATAAGTTAAAGAAAGTAGAACAACCCACAGAATGAGAAAAAAAGTTTACAAATGAAGATTTACAATTCAACAAAAAGACAACCCAATTAAAAATGGGCAAAGATAACAATGAACAATCCAAAAAGGGAAACTAAGAAAAACAATTCTATTTATAGTAGCATCAAAAGGAATAAAATGCTTAGAAATAAACTTAACCATGAAGACAAAAGGCGTATACACAAAAGACTCAGCACCAAACGCTGCTGAAGGGAATTTAAAATGACATAAATAAATGGGGAAACATCCTACAATCATGGATGGAAAGTCTTAATATTGTTAAGAGGAGAATATTACCCAAAGCTATCTACAGATTCAGTGCAATCCCTATCAAATACCAACGACATTTTTGTAGAAGCAGAAAGTCCCATCTTAAAATTCATATAGAATTTCAAGGCACCCCAAACAGCCAAAATAATATTTAAAAGAAGAACAAAGTTAGAGATACATCTTGATTTCCAAACTTACTACAAAGCTACCATAATCAAAACAATGTGGTACTGGCATAAAGATAGACATACAGACAAACAGAACAGAATAGAGAGCCCAGAAATAAACTCTCATATATATGGTCAAATAATTTTTGACATAAGTGCCAAGACAGTTTTAATGAAGAAAAGACAGTCTTTTCAAAAAATGGTACTGGGAATGTCCACATGCAGAAGAATGAAGTTAAACCCATAGCTTACCCATATATAAAAACTAACTCGATAGGTCAAATATGTCAAAACTAAAACTATCAGAAGAAAAAAAAATACGAAGAAAGCTTCATAAGACCTGATTTAGCAATGATTTCTTAGATATGACACTAAAAGCCAAGGCAAAAAATGAAAAAATAGTGTTCTGCCTACTTCCGGACGAGCAAGAAGACTTGTGCTCTGGTTCTCTGACTTCCCCAGCAGCATGGCCCCCAAAGGCCAGTCTCCATTCTCACCTCAAAAGAAGAAACCGAGACCACCTGCTGCTCTGGGACTGGAGGAGACATCGGCCTCTGCAGGCTTGCCGAAGAAGGGAGAAAAAGAACAGCAAGAAGCAATTGAACACACTGATGAAGTACAAAATGAAATAGACAGGCTTAATGAACAAGCCAGTGAGGAGATTTTGAAAGGAGAACAGAAATGTAACAAACTTCGCCAACCATTTTTTCAGAAGAGGTCAGAATTGATTGCCAAAATTTTTGGGTAACAACATTTGTCAGCCATCCACAAGTGTCTGCTCTGCTTGGGGAGGAAGACGAAGAGGCACTGCACTATTTGACCAGAGTTGAAGTGACAGAATTTGAAGATATTAAATCAGGTTACAGAATAGATTTTTATTTTGATGAAAATCCTTACTTTGAAAATAAAGTTCTCTCCAAAGAATTTCATCTGAATGAGTGGTGATCTATTGTCAAAGTCCACCGAAATCAAATGGCAATCTGGAAAGGATTTGAAGTCAAACGCAGAATAAAGCCAGCAGGAAGAGGCAGCATGAGGAACCAGAAGGCTTCTTTACCTCGTTTACTGACCATTCTGATGCAGGGGCTGATGAGTTAGGAGAGGTCATCAAAGATGATATTTGGCCAAACCCATTACAGTACTACTTGGTTCCTGATATGGATGATGAAGAAGGAGAAGAAGATGATGACTATGATGAAGAGGAGGCAGGATTAGAAGATACTGATGAAGAAGGAAATGAGGGTGAAGGTGAAGAAGATGACGATGAAGATGAAGAGGAGGAAGGAGAAGATAACTAATGGAACACTGATGGTTTCCAACCTTCCTTTTATAAAATTTTTTCTAGTCCCTGGGAGCAAGTTGAAGTCTTTTTTTTTTTTTCCTCTTGTGCTCAGTCACCCTGTTTTTGAGGTCTCTTTTCTCTACACCATGGTTCTCAATTTATTTTGGGGGAAATATCTTGAGCAGAATACAATGGGAAAAGAGTCTCTACCCCTTTCTGTTTGAAATTCATTTTTATCCCTTGCTGTCTGAACAAAACTTTATGGAATCAACACCACCGAGCTCTGTGGGAAAAAAGAAAAACTTGCTCCCTTCACTCTGCTGGAAGCTGGAGGGTGCAGGCCCCTGGGTAGTACTGCATAGAATTCTAGCTTTTTTCCTCCTTTCTCTGTATACTGGGCTCAGAGAGTACACTGTGTCTCCATGTGAATATGGACCCTTAGCATTTACCAACATGTATCTGTCTACTTTCTCTTGTTTAAAAAAAAGAAAAGAAAACTTTAAAAAATGGGGCTATAGAAGGCCAGCAAAGGCTGAGTTTGAGATGTTTGGGTGGGTTAAGTGGGCATTTTGACAACATGGCTTCTCCTCTGGCATGTTTAATTGTGACATTTGACAGACATCCTTGCAGTTTAAGATGACACTTTAAAAATAAATTCTCTCCTAATGATGACTTGAGCCCTGCCACTCAATGGGAGAATCAGCAGAACCTGTAGGATCTTATTTGGAATTGACATTCTCTATTGTAATTTTGTTCCTATTTTTAAATTTCTTTTTGTTTTACTGAAGAGAAAGATGATGCTGAGTTTTAAACGTTAAAAGTGTACAAGTTGCTTTGTTACAATAAAACTAAATGTGTACAAAAAAATGAATAAACAAACTTCATCAAAATTTAAAACTTTTGTACATCAAAGGACCCTATCAAGAGAAAAAGGAAACCCAGGGAATGGGAGAAAACACTTGCAAATCCTATATCTGATAAGGGATATATATACAGAATATGTAAAGAATGTCTAAAACTCAAAAATGAAATAACCAAATGACTTGAATAGACTTTCTCCAAAGACAACGTACAAATGGTCGATAAGCCCACAATGTGACGCTCAGCATCAGTCGGATGCAGTGACTCACACCTGTAAACCCAGCACTTTGGCAGGCCGAGGCAGGCAGATCACTTGAGGCCAGGAGTTTGAGATCAGCCTGGCCAACATGGTGAAACCTGGTCTCTACCAAAAATACAAAAATTAGCCAGGCATGGTGGCATATGGCTGTAGTCCCAGCTACTCGGGAGACTGAGGCAGAAGACTTGCTTGAACCCGGGAGGCAGAGGTTGCAGTGAGTAGAGATACGCCACTGCACTCCAGTCTGAGTGACGCAGCAAGACTGTCTCAAAAAACTAAAACTAAATAAATAAGCAGTCTAGGTTAAACGCAATGGGTATGTTCTCCAGTGGAGATAGCAGAAAGGAGGATTTGCAGTGAAAATTATTCAAAGACCAACTCAGATATTGTGTAGGGAACAGGTGCTGGAGGAAGATGAGGCCCATTTTAGGTGCATGAAGTTTCAGATGCCCAAGGGGCAGCTAGGGACGCCCAGCAGGCAGCAGAGCAGAGGACCTGGATGCCTAGGACAGAGCATGAGGTTGAAGTGCCAATGTCCAACAAACTCCAGGAAGAGAAAATAAGGGCATAGAGTCGACTGGTCTGTTGAGGGGGAAAGTTTCAAGAGAAAAGAGAATGTGGGTGATTTTTTTATTTTTTGTTTTTGTTTTCTTGGAGGGAGGCAGGGTCTCACTCTGTCACCCAGACTAGAATGCAGTGGTACGATCTCAGCTCACTGCAGCCTCAACCTCCTGGGCTCAAGTGGTCCTCTCACCTCAGCCTCCCAAGTAGCTGGGACTACAGGCATGTGCTACCACACCTGGCTAATTTTTGCTTTTTTTTTTTTTGTAGAGATGGGATTTTGCCATGTTGCCCAGGCTGGTCTTGAATTCCTGAGCTCAAGCGATCTGCGCACCTCGGCCCCCCAAAGTGCTGGGACTACAGGCATGAGCCACTGCACCCAGCTGAAAAGAACCTTAAAAAGAAAAAATCAAAAGAATATCTATCATGAAGGGTAAAGAAAAAAAGGCAGGAACCAAAAAAGCAGCCAGAGAAATAAACTGTACCATGTCTCCTCCCAGAGAAGTAGTCAGCCTTGTTAAAGTGTGTCTATGGAAAAAATAAAAAAACAGTGTGCAAACGACTGCTTAAAGCATGTAAACCACTGCTGACCTTTGGCAAAAAATTCAGTTAACCAGGAGAGCCAAGACTCAGACTAGAAAGGGTCAAAATAATGAGGTGTTAAGGAAGTTCAAAGGCCAGGCACAGAGGCTCACGCCTGTAATCCCAGCACTTTGAGAGGCTGAGGTGGGCGGATCACTTGAGGTCAGGCGTTCAAGATCAGCCTGGCCAACATGGCAAATCACCATCTCCACAAAAATTAGCCAGGCATGGTGCTGGGCACCTGTAGTCCCAGCTACTTGGGAGGCTGACGCAGAATTGCTTAAACCCGGGAGGTAGAGGTTGCAGTGAGCTGAGATTGTGCCACTGCACTCCAGCCTGGGCAACAGAGCAAGACACTGTCTCGTAACAGGGACTACAGGTGACCAGCACCAAAAACAAAGAAAATAAAAAAGGAAGTTGATAAAGGAGATGTAGATACATTTTAATTTTTTTTTTAAAATCCAGGCATCCTCCTCAGAGAAGCCTTCCTCACTGTCTAAAGTAGCATTATCCACTCCCAAACTCATCCCCTTGCCTCTTACACATTTTCATAGCACTTCTAAATGCTGTATTGTTTGCTCCTCTTTTATGAAAGAAGGGATTTGGTTTCTTGTTCACTGCTATACTCCCTGCACCTAGAGCAATGCTATTTGTTTTTAATACTTTTTCCTGAATAAAGATGTTTTACTGAAAATATTCCTGGCTAAGACAGCACCTTGGCTAATTAGACAACTAACTACTGAAAATCAGAGGAGGAAAGTACTCACTTTGAGCATGATACTTGCATTTTATTTTATTTATTTATTTATTTTTTGAGACGGAGTTTCGCTCTTGTTACCCAGGCTGGAGTGCAATGGCGCGATCCCGGCTCACCGCAACCTCCGTCTCCTGGGTTCAGGCAATTCTCCTGCCTCAGCCTCCTGAGTAGCTGGGATTACAGGCACGCGCCACCATGCCCAGCTAATCGCATTTTATTTTTAATGGATGTACAAAATATGTTTGGACTAGCAGCACCACAAGGGTGAGAGCAAAGACCAAAGCTGACACAGCCATGAATCACACTCCCAAATCGCTCTAGCTCCACCCTCTGCTCACGGGTCAGTCATTCCCTTAGCGTGCCGTTATACTGCTGTCATCATCACACAAGTCATCTCAGATGAAACACGTAGAGAGAAATCCCCATGCCCAGATTGTTTTTTTCTTAATAACAGCATTATTAAGATGTAATTCACATACCATAAACTTCAGCCTGCTAAAAGCACACAATTCTGTGGCTTTGAATATATTTACAGAGCTGTGCATCATCACTGTCTAATTTTAGAACATTTCACCACTCCAAAAAGAAACCCCGTATCTATTAATAATCACTGCCTATTTCCCCTCCTCTTAATCCTCTAGTAACCACTGATCTACCTTCAGTCTCTATGGATTTGCCAATTCTGGACATTTCTATAAATAAATCAAACAACACGTGGCATTTTGTGTCTGGCTTCTTTCAGTTAGCATTTTCTCAAGGTTCATGTATGTTTTGGTGTGTATCCGTACTTCATTCTTTTGTATTTCAGAATAATACTCCATTGCATGAATACCACGTTTACCTATTAATTAACAAATATTTGAGTTATTTCTACTTTTGATTTATTTTGAGTAGAGACAGGGTCTCACTGTGTTGCCCAGGCCGGAGTGCAGTGGTATGATTATAGCCACTGTATCCTCAAACTCCTGGGCTCAAGAGACCCTCCACCGTCAGCCTCCCACAGTGCTGGGACAACCACAGGCACACACTACTGTGCCCAGCTCACTTTTTTTTCCTCATTTTGTAGAGACAGGGTCTTGCTATGTTTCCCAGGCTGATCTTGGACTCCTGGCCTCACGTAATCCTCCTGCCTCGGCCTTCCAAAGTGTTGAGATTATAGGTGTGAGCCACCAAACTCAGCCTCACGTTTCTGACCTTCAGGTATTATGCTGCTATGACATTCCCAAATTGATTTTGAAAGATAATTTTTCTATAAAATCATCTACTTTCAACAGAAATACAACATGAAAACTTTTACTTCTTGTAAAGCAATTTCTTCTTTCTTTCTTTTTTTTGAGACAGAGCCTTGCTTTGTCACCCAGGCTGGAGTGCAGTGGTGAGATCTCAGATCACTGCAACCTCTGCCTCTCGGGTTCAAGTGATTCTCCTGCCTCAGCCTCCCAAGTAGCTGAGATTATAGGCACCCACCACCATACCCGCTAATTTTTGTATTTTTAGTAGAGATGGGGTTTCACCATGCTGGCTAGGCTGGTCTTGAACTCCTGAGCTCAGATGATCCACCTCCCAAAGTGCTGGGATTACAGGTGCAAGCCACCGCACCCAGCCATAAAGCAATTTCTTAATGCAGGCTTCAGGTTTCAAGATTAAAAAGGAGAAATAATTTCTAATAATTATGCTTATTGGGGTGGGCACTGTGGCTCACACCGTAATCCCAGCACTTCAAGAGGCCAAGTCGGGCAGATCACGAGGTCAGGAGTTCCAAACCAGCCTGGCCAACATAGTGAAACCCCATCTTTATTAAAATACAAAAATTAGCTGGGCATTAGCTCAGCATATGGCCACCAAGAATAAATACTACATTTCCTCACTACCCTTTAGCTGGTGTGGCCATGAATATTTCAGTCGATGAGATTAAACAGAAGTCTTACATAAAAGCAAGATTAAGCAGAAGTCTTATACAAAAGTTTCTGGGAATCTCCTAGAGCGGTCTGTTTATATTCTTTGTCATTTTTTTGCCTCCCCTAGCTGACTTCCTGGGATTGGGATGCTCTCAATTGGGATGATATGGTCAAAGCCACACATCATAGAACATTAAGACAAAAGAGGTCTGCGTATTTGAGTATTTGCCACCTGCCCTAGTCCACCTATCTAGACTTTTAGGTTATCTGTCATTCTTTTTTTTTTTTGGGTGGGGGGGGTGAGGGGAAGGTGGGTAGAGATGGAGTCTCATTATGTTACACAGGCTGGCCTCAAACTGCTGGCCTAAAGTGATCTTCCCTCCTCAGCCTCCCAAAGCATTGGGATTATAGGCATGAGCCACTGAGCCCGGCCTGTCATCCTAATTTTAATTTATATACTTCCAGTGATTAAATAATAATCAGGTTACATACACAGGACCAGGAATCAGGATAGCCCTAGACTTCTCAAAAACAACACTAAAAACTAGAAAATGGTGACACAATACCTCCAAAATTCTCAGAGAAAGTGATTTCCAACTTAGAAATCTATACATAGCCAAACTATCACTCAAATACAAAGGTAAGGTATTTCCAGAGATATGAATTCTCAGAAAAATGATTTCCAATGCAACCTTTCACAAGAAGCTCCTGAACACTGTGCTCCACCAAATGACAGAGAAATCAAGATGGAGGAAGGCATGAGACCTGGGAAACAGGAAATCCAATATCAGAAAGTGGGGAAGAGAATTCCCAGAATGACTGAGACATAAGCTCCATAATGACCAGCATGTGTACAGCTCTAGAGGCCAACTAGTCCAGGCAGAGCAAGAATTCATAAAAAATCAGTTTGAGCACGGTGGCTCATGCTTGTAATCCTAGCACTTTGGGTGGCCAAGGTGGGTAGAACACTTAAGGTCAGTAGTTCGAGACCAGGCTGGCCCACATGGCGAAACCCTGTCTCTACTAAAAAATAGAAAAATAAGCGGGGTGTGGTGACACACACCTGTAATCCCAGCTACTCACGAGGCTGAAGCAGGAGAATCCTTTGAACCTGGGAGGCAGAGACTGCAGTGAGCTGAGATCGCACCACTGCACTCCAGCCTGGGCAACAGAGAACATTCCATCTCAAAGAAGAAAAAAAAGACAGAAAAAAAATCAGGAGAGCTGCTCCCAGATGTGATAATTACATGATGTATATGATCACAGTAAAAGACAGTAAAAATAGATCTGGAGCTCTTATAAACACTTTGAAATTATGTTGACGAGAAAAAGAACTAAACTAAGATACACCATGCAATTTTTTTTTTTTTTTTTTTGAGACACAGTTTTGCTCTTGTTGCCCAGGCTGGAGTTCAATAGTACGATTTTGGCTCACTGCAACCTCCGCCTCCTGGGTTCAAGCAATTCTCCTGCTCCAGCCTCCTGAGTAGCTGGGATTACAGGTGCTTGCCAACAGGCCCAGCTAATTTTTTAATTTTTAGTAGAGATGGGGTTTCAACTATGTTGACTAGGCTGGTCTCAAACTCCTGATCTCAGGCGATCCACCCATTTCAGCTTCCCAAAGTGATGGGAATTACAGGCGTGAGCCACCACTCCGGGCTTGCAATTGTTAACTCCAGAAAAAATAAGGAGTTATACCAAAACAAATATAGGACCCTAAGTGGCTCAAGCTAGCACAGAGTAATATAAACTCAATATTTATTTAACCAAAATCTAGTAATAGGCTAAGAGAATGAAAAAGGTAAAGTGGTTTTGGCAAGGATTAAGAATGGAAGAAACAGGCCAGGCACGGTGGCTCATGCCCGTAATCCCAGCACTTTGGGAGGCTCAGGCAGGGATCACTTGAGCCCAAGAGTTCGATACCAGCCTGGGCAACTAGCAAAACCTCATCTCTACAAAAAGTATATAAATTAGGTGGGCATGGTGGCATGAGCCTGTAGTCCCAGCTACTCAGGAGGCTGAGGTCAGAGGATCGCTTGAGCCTGGGAGATCGAGGCTGCAAGAAGCAGTGATTGTGCCGCTGCACTCCAGCCTGGGCAGCACAGTGAGCCCCTGACTCAAAAACAAACAAAAAGAATGGGAAAGACAAAGAGCAGAACATAATGCTTATCTTCCAGAGATAAGCCAACAGAAAATCTAAAATTAGAAAAATAAAACAGTGACATAACTGTTATCTATGAACAGGAGGTTAAAAAGAAAAACTCAGGTAAGAGCTAACAGTATTAAAAGTAGGTGCTTCTGGAAGTGGTAAATAACCACCTCAAGGACTCCTGCCCCTTAGGCAAGGACACAGGTTTAGGATGGAGGCTGGAACCAGACAACAGAGAACACCCACCCCACATCCTCTACTCCTACCCCAAGACTAGCAAGTACTGAGAACAGGCAACAGCAGTCTCTTAGTGGGCAGAAGCCAAAGTGTAGAGAGAACCCGCTGAGGCACACGAGGTAGGCCTAAGGTTGAGGGTGAAGCAGGAACACAGGCAAAATCTTCCAGTGAATCGGCCAGTGCCCTCTGCAGAGACAATACTGAATTTGGAAATGGAAGGTGGGTGAAGCCTGAGGTGCGCTGGAAGTAACCATAGCAACAACTAATCATAGCGACAGGGATAATGGATGCTTCAATGGGCTCATCAGTAGCTATCAGAGCACCACTGAGGAATGTTCAGTAAACTTGAAGATAGGTCAGCAGAAATCAGCCAAACTGTAAGAGAAAAGGGAGAGAAAAAAGAAACAAAACTGAGCACCCAATGGCTGTACGATGACATCGGTGTAACAAATGTGTAATAACTGAAGAATTTAGTACAAGGCAGTAGTTTCTCAATCTAAAGAAAAAGATGATGAAAGTAGTATCTGCTACCATTTGTCCATCTAACTTTGCGCTTTGGAATTCTGGGCTCTATTAACCATTTCCCTAACTCTGCAGGTCAGCCCTCCCACCGTTCCCCTCTGAACCTGCCACTCATTACCATAACTGTGCCTCTTTGGCTCCTGATGGTTAAGTGCTGCCTCTCCTGGCTTCTACTGCCTTGGGGTCCAATCATTTTCCCTACACCACCCCCTGCTGTCAGTGAACTTAGGTCCATAGTGGCCTTCTCACAGCAGCCCTAGGCTACGGAGGGGAATTGTCAGGGAGCTTCTCAGTGAGGCTGGTGCCTTTCTTACCAGCAATTTCTTCTGCTTTGGTAAATGATGGATCCTCTAGGCCCTTCCATGACATATAATTACCAGGTATGTTATCGGAATGTCATACTACATCCAATCCAACATGCCCATTTATTAAAAACTTGTCTTCCAGGTTGCGTGCAGTGGCTCACACCTGTAATTCCAACACTTTGGGAGGCCAAGGTGAGCAGATCACAAGGTCAGGAGTTCGAGACCAGCCTGGCCAACATGGTGAAACCCTGCCTCTACTAAAAATACAAAAAATAGCTGGGCATGGTGACAGATGCCTGTGATCCCAGCTACTCAGGAGGCTGAGGCAGGAGAACCATTTGAACCTAGGAGGCAGAGGTTGCAGTGAGTCGAGATCTCACCATTGCATTCCAGCTTGGATGACAGTGTGAGACTCTGTCTCAAAACAAACAAACAAACAAACAGACCTGTCTTTCGTGGCATTTCTGGCCTCCTGACATCTCTTAATTGGGACCATTTCTTTTTCCCTGATGCTAGGACCCATCCCAGTACAACGCAATCTGTACCATCAAAAGAAATCAACAGTGAAAGGTCAGAAACTGAAGAGTCACCCCATTAAAAGTCATGAGACCGGCTGGGCGTGGTGGCTTATGCCTGTAATCCCAGCACTTTGGGAGGCTGAGGCAGGCAGATCACCTGAGGTCTGGGGTTTGAGACCAGCCTGGCCAACATGGTAAAATCCTGTCTGTACTAAAAATAAAAAAATAGCCAGGCGTGGTGGCACCTGCCTGTAATCCCAGCCACTCAGAAGGCTGAGGCAGGAAAATCACTTGAACCCAGGACACAGAGGTTGCAGTGAGCCGAGATCTCGCCACTGTACTCCAGCCTGGGCGACAGAACTAGACTCTGTCTCAAAAAAATAATTTAAAAAAAAGTCATGATACCATGTCCAGTTTCTGGACCTGAGTCAACTTTGGACACAGAACTATTTACTGAAGGGGAGGCCAGACCCTCCAGGGAAAGATTCTGCAACACCAAAGCAAACATGCACTGTCATGAATTCCCCAGACCATTCCCAAAGGGACCAATGATCATTTACTCAAGTAACTGTACAGCAGGGAAAGAGGGGCCCAAACGTTTCACAAGCTGTTAGATCTAAGGTCCAAGTTGGCAGTGACACCAAGAGATCCGAAGTATCATGAGGCCCCTGTGTTAGAAAGGGGGCATGCATGGGAGTGAGGTTATAGACGGCGCCCTAGCCAAGGTCTGGCTCACAGTCCATGCACTGGTTGGGTCCAGAAATACATCTAGTGGTCATTCTCCTAGTCCCTGAATGTGAAATTGGAATAGACACACTTAGTTATTGGTGGAACCCTCACACTGTCTCCTTGGTCTGTTGTATAAGAGTCAAATGGAAGCGACTACCCACCCCCAGCCACTGGCCAAGACAAATGAAAACCAATATTCCATATGGGAAGGGATGGCAGGAATCAGTGCCACCCTTAAAAACCTAAGAGAATGCTAGCCAGGCATGGTGGCTCACACCTGTAATCCCAGCACTCTGGGGAGGCCAAGGCAGCCAGATCACCTGAGGTCAAGAGTTTGAGACCAGCCTGGCCAACATGGCGAAACCCTGTCTCTACTAAAAATACAAAAATTAGCTAGGTGCAGTGGCAGGCCCCTGTAATCCCAGCTTCTCGGGAGGCTGAGGCAGGAGAATCGCTTGAACCCAGGAAAAGGAGGTTGCAGTGAGTCAAGATTGTGCCATTGCACTCCAGCCTGGGAGACAGAGCAAGACTCTGTCTCAGAAAAAAAAACCACCTAAGACAATGCAGGGGCCATGGTCCCTATCATATTTCCATTTAATTCACCTGCCTGCCACTATAAAACCCAGATGGAATGTGGAGGATGACAGTGAACTTCCACAAACTCAACCAAATAGCGACCTCAATTACAGCCAGTCTTCCACCTCAGGTACATGGTATGCAGTAACTGATAGGGTAAATTTATTTTTTCTATCCCTATTAGGAAAATAAAATCAAAGACAGTTCGCATTCACATGGACAAGAGTATACATGTACAACCTGCCTCATGCCATCTGGGAATCTGGCAGCAAATCATGCTGGTCCACTTTATCAATGACATTGTCAATCAAGAAAAATGATGAGAAAAGTTTCAATCATTTTAGATTTATTTGCCAAAGTTAAGGACACACGCCCAGGAGACAGGCATCTTTCTCCAAAGATGATTTTTGAGGGCTCCAAATTTGAAGGGGAAAGGGAGGGATATTGAGAAGTACACAATTTCCAGGTAAGTCGGGGGGCGGGGGTAGAAAAAAACAGTCATTCATGCCTCTTTCTGGCTCTGTAAATCTGCATTTTTTACGTAAGATGACATAAACAAATGCGGCGGAAGAAAAACGCAGGGAATCTGCATTCTACATAAGACAACACAAACAAAAGGGGGCAGGGGAACAATCAGATATGCATTTGTGTCTGGTGGGCTGGGTTGACTGCACCTGTAAAGATAAGCTATAAATCTGCATTGCTCACTAGGAATTTCCTTATGAGCAAAATATGGGGGGAGGTGTGTAGCTTTCATCTTGTAGCTATCTTCTTTAGGCAAAAGGGGGAGGCAGGTTTGTGTGACCCAGTTCCCAGCTTGATTTTTCACTTTGACTAAATGAGTTTGGGGTCCCAACAGTTCCTTTACTTTCATAACATCATGCCAAGAGAACCAGGAGAAGTGGCTTCTTCTCCTAGAGGCTAGACTGTTCAGAGCCTTGGTAAGACATATCTGATCCAGAGGGTGGGAGGTACAACTTAGGAAGAAATCAGGGCCTTTTCCATGTCAGTCAGTCTTTAGAAGTTCACTGGTCTGGGCAATGACAACACACTTCCTCACAAGTAAAGAATAAATTACTGCATCTCGCACTTCCCATAACAGAAGGGAGCACTGTGCCTAGTTGGCTTCAATAAGTTTTGGGGCAGCTTATTCCACACCTAAGGATAATGCTCTGATTCATATGCTAGGAGGCACCAAAGGCTACCTGAACATTGGGGTCCTTGCGTCCAAGGACCAGCAGGCAAGAACAGTCACCATCTTAGCAGATGTAATTGAACTTGATGAGCAAAAAAGTAGGGCTGTACACAATGGGGACGTGGAAGAACAGGTTTAGCACACAGATGAGAAAGGTAGGTGTCTCCTGGTATTCTCTTGTCCAATTTTGATGGTAAATGGACAAGAGCAGCAATTCCAGCTTAAGAAGGGCATGGTATTCAAGGGGGACGAGGGTTTCCAGAGAAGCCTGTATCTGTGACTGACCATCCCAGGGTATAAAGGCCTGGTCTCTCATCCCCAACAGGGACAACCTTGAAGCATCATCTCTTCTGCAAAGCCTTGCACACAGCAGAAAGACTGAGGCATCGCTGGAGACTGAGCTCCACTTGACTCGTCCACTCCTGCCCACTTCTTCCCCACCCCAGCCCCCTTCCACAAGTGTGGTGCCACGAGCACTCCATAAACCTGCTGCCCACTCATCTTGGTTTCAGCTTCCCTGAGAACCAATCTAGAACAAATGACATATATATTTCAAGGTAGTCATTTTCAATCAAATGAAACAATAGATGTCAAGTTGCCTGGGCATCACCTGACAGATAGTGGGCCTTTAATAAATAAACATGAGAGATGATCTCCCAGGAAACCTAAAGCCGAGGATTGTACATATTTTCTGTATGTTAGGTGAGAAAGAATGAATTTCTGAGACACAGAATGCAGAAAGCATTTATTTAATTTATTTACTATTTTGGAGACAGGGTCTTGCTCTGTCATCCACGCTGGAGTGCGGTGGTGCCATTACAGCCCACACGCTGCAGCCTCACACTCCTGGGGCTCAAGCGATCCTCCTGCCTCAGCCCCTGGAGCAGCAGGGAGTACAAGCACATGCCATGCATCCAGCTGATTTTGATTTTTCTAGAGATGGGGGTCTTGGCTAGGCACGGTGACTCACGCCTATAACCCCAACACTTTGGGAGGCTGAGACAGGTGGATCACTTGAGCCCAGGAGTTTCAGACCAGCCTGGGCAACATGGTGAAACCCCGTCCCTACAAAATACAGAAAATTAGCTGTGCACAGTGGCACACGCCTGTGTTCCTAATTCCTGGGGAGGCTAAGGTAGGAAAATCGCTTGAGCTCTGGAGGTGGGGGTTGCAGTGAGCTGAGATTGCACCACTGCACTCCATCCTGGGTGACAGAGTGAGACCCTGTCTACAGAGAGAGAGAGAGAGAGATGGGGAGTGGGTCTTGTTATGTTGCCCAGGCTGGCCTTGAACTCCTGACTTCAAGGGATCCTCCTGCCTTCCCCTCCTGAGTAGCTGGGATTATAGGTGTGAGCCACTACACCTGGCTCTGGAAGCATGTGTTCTTAGCTGGGCATGGTGGCTCATGCCTGTGATCCCAGAACTTTTGGAGGCTGGGGTAGGAAGATCGCTTAAGGTTTGAGACCAGCCTGGGCAACATGGTGAAATCCTGTCTCTACAAAAGATTTTAAAAAATTAGCCATGTACCGTGACACACGCCTGTAGTCCCAGCTGGAAGAATCCCTTGCACCCAGGCATTCAAGACTGCAGTGAGCTATGAGGGCTCCACTGCACTCCAGTGTGGGCAAAAGCATGAGATCCTGTCTCTAAATAAATAAAAATTAATAAAAGTATTCTCAATTCTGCTAAACAGTCAGTGCCACAATCCAAATATTTATTTTACATACCACATCCCTATTTTAAACTGATTTGAAAAGGCATAAAAACTTCAGAATTCTAACTGCATCTGAAAAATAAAGAAAGGAAAAAATACTAAATATAGTATTTTTAAATTCTGGTATTCTGATTTTTACCAAAGAACACTAGGGGGCACTAATGTACCAAGAAAAGCCCAAAGGGCCCTCAAAATTTGGGGAGCTGCTTTTTGGAAACACACAGAGTTTCGTTCTTGCCGCCCAGCTGGAATGCAATGGCACAATCTCAGCTCACTGCAACCTCCGCCTCCCAGGTTCAAGCGATTCTCCTGCCTCAGCCTCCCGAAGTGGCTGGGATTACAGCCACCACAATGCCCAGCTAATTTGTTTTGTATTTTTAGTAGAGACAGGGTTTCACCATGTTGGCCAGGCTGGTCTTGGAACTCCTGACCTCGTGATCTGCTCATCTTGGCCTCCCAAAGTGCTGGGATTACAGACGAGAGCCACCCCACCCAGCCCCGAATCCCTTTTCAAATGAATCACAGGATCATAAGGTATTTTTAAATTATCTTCATGATAAATGATCACATAGGAATAAGATAAACTGATTCTTTTCATGAGAACAGTTAGAAGTTAAACTTTTTGTATAATTCAATCATGCTTAGATATTGAGCACATACATTTTTAAATGTTCCCTATATAACACAATCATGTAACTTCAACTAAATGTTATTTTCTAAGAGAAAAGATAAGAAATACAGCAGATCTTCAAAATACACATTTCTTTCAATATCGTTTCATTGCAATGTTCATGAGAAAAACAAAAAAAATTGATTCCTGGAGAGGGCCACTGTGTGTGTGGAGTTCACATGTTCTCCTGGTGTCCATGTGGGTATCTCAGGTACTCTGTTTTCCTCCCACACCCTAAAGATGTGCATGTCAGGTGAACCAGCATTTCTGAACTGTCCCAGTGTGAGTGTGGGTGCGTATGTGAGTGGCCCTGGGACAACACGCATCCTGTCCAGGCCTGGATCCCCCTGTGCTCCCTGAGCTACCAGGATAGGTTCCAGCCACCCTGGCACCTGAACTGGAATAAATGGGTAAATAATTAACTGACTTGTTTTTACTAATCTTTCTAAAAGTATGAATAGCTCACATTTATTTCAATGGTTAGTATTAGAAGTGCTTGCTCTTTACTTAGAAGTGTAATTTTATTTTCTTTTTTGACATAGAGTCTCACTCAGCTGCCCAGGCTGCACTGTAGTGGCATGATCTCAGCTCACTGCAGACTCAACTTCCTGGGCTCAAGTGATCCTCCCATCTCAGCTTCCCGCATAGCTGGGACTACAGGCACATGCCACCACATCCGGCTAATTTTTATTTTTGTAGACGTTAGGTCTCACTATGCTGTCCAGGCTGGTCTTGAACTCCTGGGCTCAAGCAGTCTGCCTGCCTCAGTGCCCCAAAGTGCTGGGATTACATACATGTACTACCACACCAGGCAGTGATGTTTTCTGCGACTAGAATTATGCTGTGGGAACTCAACTCTTGTTTATATGCATTGGCCTATGATAAAGTTGGTTTCCTTATACATCATTTATCCAAAAGTTAGTTTCCAAAAATCTACCATTGACATTAAGTGAGGACTTATTGTATATATACTGATGTTCATGTCAAACTAAGGTCCAATTTAGCATGGTCTTATGTTCAAAGTTCAAGAAAATGGCAGAAATGGCCAAATCTGTAAAGAGCTGAGCATAGATAAATGAACTTATTTGATCTAGGTAATTATAGAGAGGGAGGTAAAACTTACTTTGTGCTCATGGAGGACACAAAAAAACAAGACGTGATAATTCCTTGCTAGCAAGATTAATGCAACTTAGTAGCAGAGTTAAGACACAGACAACAGGCTGGGTACAGTGGCTCCCTCCTGTCATCCCAGCATGTTGGGAGGCTGAGGCGGGCAGACAGGCAGATCACTTGAAGGCAGGAGTTCGAGACCAGCCTGGCCAACATGGTGAAACCCTATCTCTACTAAAAATACAAACTATGGTGGCACACGCCTGTAATCCTAGCTACTCAGGAGGATGAGGCAGGAGAATCACTTGAACCTGAGAAGCAGAGATTGCAGTGAGCTGAGATCGCACCATTGCATTCCAGCCTGGGCAACAGTGGAAAACTCCATCTCAAAAAAAAAAAAAAAAAAAGACACAGACAAAGATAACACTAATACAATTAAAGTGCTGTACTGTGCCCAGGAAATATGGAAGAGTATAGTTTCCTTCCAGATACATGTTAGGAAAGAATTTATAGAAATAACATTTGAGCAGCACTTTGAATGGGTAGATCTGGGCCATGTGGAAACAGGTGACAACAGAATTTTCTTAGGTACATAGAAAAGAATGAGAAATACAAGGCTATAAAGGGGAACAGCAAGTAGTTCACATAGCCAAATCGAGCCATCTGCAACTTATATCTGAAACCCCACAAAGTCAAACATGGAAATTATCCACAACCTTTATTGTTTATTATAAAAGGTTCTTTCTTCTCAGCTTATGTTAAGACTCCAGATCTGGTTCATAAGTATCAATTTATAACAAATAGACGAGAGTTGGATAAAATCTACTAATTCAAACATCCTTAGCACATACAGAATCGACTCATGGTAACATATTAAAAGTTAGTTAAATCTAGTCATTAGAATAATGAAAAGTGTGAAACAATATAATAATAAATGCATTCTTTAACTCGTGATAAATTCACATAAGGCTTCCAATCATGGGATTACGAAATGGCCTTTAGGTATCATGTTGGACTACGGACAATAATCAGAATAAACAAGAAATACACTCTATGCCATAGTTAATTTTGCATTTTAAATAATCAAAAATCATTCATATGGGGCAAAGCAACTTTTAGCTATGAAAAGAGAACTGTTTTCCTGAAAAAATGAGTAAAAAGCTGGACAAAATTATCAAAACGAACCATTTCGTGGTGCTGGATATCCATTAAAGAAACAAACTGAGAGGCAGTCACTCCAGAGGAACTGCAGGAACTTGCAATAAGAACACTGGGAGTCTTTAGCTTTCTAGCCATAGGCTACTACTCCTCCCCACTTCCCCAAACAAGTTTGACCAGGGCAGGCCTGTCAGTGAAATCCAGCAGTTTTGCTGCCAGAGGAACTGACTTAAAACAAAAGGCAAAAACCCAGTAAAAGTAGCAAATACAGCAGGAAACAAATGAGAATACCTACATGCTTGCTAGCATGAGGCTGCTTTTCCATTAACGTGTATGAGCTTTCTGCTGCTGCTGTTAACAAATGACCACAAACTCAGTGCCTTAAAACAACAGAAAATGTGTTACCTCACAGTTCTGTGTTTGAGAAGTCCAGAGTGGGTCTCCCTGGGAAAAATCAAGGTGTTGCAAGGTCTCTAGGGGAGAATTCATTTCCTTGCTCTTCCAGTTGCTAGAGGCTGTCCACATTCCTTGGCTCACAGTGCCCTTTCCTCCAGTGTCTAGACAGAAACACTGCATCTTTCTGACATTCCCTCATAGGCACATCTCTCTCTTATAATCTCTCTCTCACTCTCTTTCTTTCTTTTTTTGAGACGGGGACTCACTTGGTTGCCCCGGCCAGAGTGCAGTGCTGTGGTGAAATCATGGCTCACTTCAGCCTCAACTTCCCAGGCTCAAGTGATCCTCCAACCTCAGCCTCCCAAGTAGCTGGGACTATAGGTGTGCACCACCACACCTGACTGATTTTTTTCTTTTTCTTTTTTTTTTTTTGGTAGAGATGTGGGGCTCAAGTGTCCTAACCTATCTTAAGGTTAGCTGATTAGCAATCTCAACTCCATCTGCAACTTTAATTTCCCCTTGCTGTGTAACCTAACATACAAGTTTTGGGGATTAGGACATGAATGTCTTTGGAGGGTCATGATTCTGCTTACCACATAGGCAAATGGCACAACAGCCTAAAACAAGACAACCCTGAAAACGAAGGAACTGGAGGAGTAGATAAGCTTCCCAGGCACCCCAGGCTGCTGGGAAACTCCAAACATCTGCAGGAGTAAAGAGAGGGGGCCTTGCAAAAGTCAGAGCAGAGGAAGAAGTGAGAAACGCCTGGACGTGAAAGCACCCTCCAGCCTGCACACAGATCCATGGGCAGAGCACAGAAGCCCAAGGGGATTGAATAATGGAGCCCATTGCTGACCAAATACAGCTCACCACTGAGCTACGCAGATGCAGGAATGAACCCTAAAATACTATGCTGAAAGCCAGGCACAGTTATGCATGTCTATAGTCCCAGCTACTCGAGAGGCTGTGGTAGGAAGATTACTTGAGCTTAGGAGTTCAAGCCCAGCCTAGGCAATATAGCTTGTCTCTAAAAGAAACAATTTTTTTTTAATTGTTAAGTTTTTTTGTTTTTGTTTTTGTTTTTTAATGTGAGCAGAGATATTAGCTGACCAGACTCACTCCAGATTCCATGGATTAATGCCAGGCTGGTTAATACATTTAACAAAAGGACTGCAAGATCTGTATGTTGAAAACATCAGGCCAGGAGTGGTAGCTCACGCCTGTAATCCCAGCACTCTGAAAGGCAGAGGTGGTTGGATCACTTCAACCCAAGAGTTCGAGACCAGCCTAGACAACATGGCAAAACCCCATCTCTACAAAAAATACAAAAATTGTTCGGGCATGGTGGCTCACACCTATAATCCCAGCACTTTGGGAGGCCGAGGTGGGCAGATCACCTGAGGTCAGGAATTTGAGACCAGCCTGGCCAACATTGAGAAACCCCATCTCTACTAAGAATACAAAAGTTAGCCTGGCCTGGTCGCACATGCCTGTAATCCTAGCTACTTTGGAGGCTGAGGCAGGAGAATCGTGTGAACCCGGGAGGTGGAGGTTACAGTGAGCTGAGATAGTGCCATTGCACTCCAGCCTGAGCGACAGTGCAAGACTCCGTCACAGAAAAAATCTATACAAAAATTAGCCAGGCATGGTGGTAGGCACCTGTAGTCCCAGCTACACGAGAGGCTGATACAGGCGGATCACTTGAGCCTCGAGGCTGCAGAGAGCCACAGCTGCATCACTGCACTCCAGCCTGGGTGACAGTGAGACCCTGTCTCAAAAACGAAGAAAAAAGAAAAAAAATACTTCAAATATTGCTGAGCAAAATTAAAGAAGATCTAAATAAATGAAGAGGTTTCATGTTCATGGATTAGAGGAATCCATATAGTTAAGATGACAATTCTCCACAAATTAACCTACAAATTCAAGGCAACACAACAATCCTTATAGAATCTCCAATAGGTGCTTTTACAGAAGTTGACAAGATGATCTCAATACTTATATGAAAATGCGAAGGACTGAGAATACCCAAAATAACTTTTTAAAAGAAGATCATAATTGGAGAACTTACACTGTTTAACATCAAAACTTAATTATTCACACCTGTAATCTCAGCACTTTGGGAGTGCCTTATTACAAAGGATATTACAAAGGATACAGATGAAGAGATGCATAGAGCAAGGCATGGGGGAAGGGCACACAGTGCCCCTATACTCCCTGGGGTGTGATCATCCAAGAACCTCCATGTGTTCAGCTACCCAGGAACTCCTAGAAATGAGATGGGCAAACACTTGGGCCCAGGAGTTCAAGACCAGCCTGGGCAACATGGAGAAACCTCGTCTCTACTAAAAATACAACAAATTAGCCAGGCATCGTGGCGCACACCTGTAGTCCCAGCTTCTCAGGAGGCTGAAATGGGAAGCTCACCTGAGCCTGGGAGGCAGAGGCTGCAATGAGCTGAGATTGTGCCACTGCCTTGCAGCCTGGGTGGCAGAGTGAGACCCCGTCTCAAAAAAAGAAAAATCCAGAAATAAACATTTAAATTATGGTCAATCGATTTCCAACAAAGGTGTCAAGGGAATACAATGCAAAAAGATTGCCTTTTCAATAAAAAGTGAACAGAAAACAAAAGGTGGCATATCCTTACGGTGGAATATCATTCAGCCATGAAAAGGAACAAACTACTGATACCTGCTACAGCATGGATGAACCTCAACAACATTATGCTAAATTAAAGAAGCCAGACACAAAAGTTTGTATGATACTATTTACAAGAAATGTTTAGGCCAGGCGTGGTGGCTCACACCTGTAATCTCAGCACTTTGGGAGGACAAGGCAGATGGATCATCTGAGGTCAGGAGTTTGAGACCAGCCTGGCCAACATGGTGAAACCCCATCTCTACTAAAAACACAAAGTTAGCTGGGTATGGTGGGGGGTGCCTGTAATCTCAGCTACTTGGGAGGCTGAGGCAGGAGAATTGCTTGAACATGGGAGGCGGAGGTTGCAGTGAACCGAGATCATGCCATTGCACTCCAACGTGGGCAACAGTAAGACTCAGTCTCAAAAAAAAAAAAAAAAAAAATGTGGCTGGGCGCGGTGGCTCAAGCCTGTAATCCCAGCACTTTGTGAGGCCGAGGCGGGCGGATCATAAGGTCAAAAGATGAAGACCATCCTGGCCAACACAGTGAAACCCCATCTCTACTAAAAAAAAAATACAAAAGTTAGCTGGGCGTGGTGGCACGCGCCTGTAATCCGAGCTACTAGGGAGGCTGAGGCAGGAGAATCACTTAAACCTGGGAGGTGGAGGCTGCAGTGAGCTGGGATTGCGCCACTGCACTCCAGCCCGGCAACACAGTGAGACTCTGTCTCAAAAAAAAAAAAAAAAATGTTTAGGAAAGGCAAATATCTAGTATCTAGAGACAGAAAACAAATCAATGATACCCGGGGGCATGGGAAGGGGGCAGGGGATGAATACAAACAGGCATGAGGAAACTTCTGCGGTGACAGGAATGTTCTAAAACTAGATTTTGATGATGTTACACAACTGTGTAAAGTGTAAAAATCTCTAAAATGCACACTTACAATATGTGATCAAATTATGCTTTTTCTCTGCTCTCATTGCACAGCAAGCAACACTGAAGACTTCTGCGACCAAATGTGGGTCGAGGGCAGCTCTCCCTATCACCAAGCAAGCAATCAGTTCTGCAGCAAACACCAACTGTATGTCCTTCGATTCAATTCTGACACTATCTACCCAGAGTTAGCATCAATCCCGCAGGCTGAGGACTCAGTCCCAGGACTTCTCCCCACCCCTCACACACCAGCTGCAGGTCCAGACCTCCAGAACTTCTATTGATGGGCCTTAAGTTAGGGTTCCCATGACTCCCTGTTTGGGTTCCATTAATTTGCCAGAGTAGCTCACAGAGCTCAGGAAAACACATTTACCAGTTTATTATAAAGGATATTACAAAGGATACAGATGAAGAGATGCAGAGGGCAAGGTGGGGGAAGGGCACAGAGCACCCATGTCCTCCCTGGGGCGTGATCGTCCAAGAACCTCCAGGTCTTCAGCTATCCAGGAGCTCCTAGAACCCTGTCCTTTCAGGTTTGTATGGAGGTTGCATTATATAGGCATGACTGATTAAACCATTGGCCATTGGTGAGCAACTTCCTCTTCAGTCCCTCTCGCCTCCCTGGAGGTTGCAAAGTTGGGCTGAAAGTCCCAAACCCTTGTCCTGCCTTGGTCTTTCTGGTGACCAGCCCCCATCCTAAAGCCCCCTAGGGGTTGCCAGCCATCTTTTTGTACTTTAGTGTACAAGGTCAAAGACCAAATATATATTTCACAATAACACAGGTGAATTTTATGCAATGTAAATTATACCTCAATAAAGCTATTTAAAAAAAAAAAAAAAAGAATAATCAAGAGTTCCCCATTGCTGGAGTGCACAAGCAGAAACTGAATGATCTCCTAACTGGGATGCTGCAGAGTGGGGGTCTCCATGACCTTCATACTTGACCTCACTGTCCGACTCAAAGATCCTGTGGCCTTTTGACCCAAAGTGCTGATGTGTGCATTTTTTGTGTGTGGCTTTCTCCAGTTGCTGGTTAGATGGTTATAACAGAGAAAACAATGGTAACTGCTCTTCCAAATACCTCACTTATAAACATTGAACACAAAATGATTTTCACCTTTCGTCCTGTAAAGGCAGCTCGGTGAAGCGGCGTGTCTCCCATGTCATTCAACACATTCACCTCTGCACCAGCCTAGTAAACATGACCACTTTAAATATCAAGAAACATACAATGGTGAAAACAATTCCTTCAAAATATATCAAAGCCTTAAAAAATTAAAATAGTTAGTATTGTATAGGCGTCACTACTAATAATAATTTAAATTTGTGGTAAAAATAAAAGCCAGCATGGTGGTGTGAACCTACAGTCCCAGCTACTTGGGAGGCTGAGGCAGGAGAATCACCTGAGCCCAGCAGTTCAAGGCCAGCCTGGGCAATATAGCGAGACTCCATCTCATATATATACACACACATATAAATATATACACACACACACATACACACACACACACACATATATAGTAGTGTGTGTGTATATATATATATATATATATATATATATATACCATGAAAGGTAAAAATCTACCTGATAGGTAGAAGAATAAAAAGTTAAAGGTACTTTTCATTAAAAATCTATATACCCTGGCTAGGCACGGTGGCTCACACCTATAATCCTAGCGCTTTGGGAGGCTGAGGTGGGTGGATCACTTGTGCTCAGGAGTTTGAGACCAGCCTGGGCAACATGGTGAAAGTCTGTCTCTAAAAAATACAAAAACATTAGTTGGGCGAGGTGACACATGCCTATAGCTCCAGCTATGGGGGACTGAGGCAGGAGGATCACTTGAACCTGGGAGGTCGAGGCTGCGGTGAGCCAAGACTGTGCCACTGCACTCCTGCCTGGGTGACAAAATGAGACCTTGTCTCAATTAATAAAAAATCTACATACCTTCACTCTACTTTAGAAGCAGTCATATTGAAAAAAGGAGAATGATCTCTGAGTGATATACCACATTTCCTCCATTATTAATTTAATAATTTTTCAAGACAAAAGATGCCATTATTTAAATGTACAGATGAACTGTAAGACGCAACCCAATTTCAGAAATATCAGTATGTGGTAAGTGTTTCGTCACAGAATTAAGAAGTATGAGGTCTTAATTCTCTTTAAATTCAGTGCTAAGAGATTCTGACATTTTTTACTGTTTTTTTTTACATGTGTATTGACATTATTTTTTAATTATTTAAGGCACGCTTTGGTTATTTTTTCAACTGTCACACTCATACAACTGAAAATAAAATCTTCATTAATATGCCCACTTTTGTAATTTTTAAAAGCCAGTAATATAAAAATCTACTGATTAGACATGCAATTTTAATTAACCAGGCTAACCTAATTAAGTGTGTAGAATGATGAACTATTGCTT
Source organism: Sapajus apella (assembly GCF_009761245.1). Classification (NCBI taxonomy): domain Eukaryota; kingdom Metazoa; phylum Chordata; class Mammalia; order Primates; family Cebidae; genus Sapajus; species Sapajus apella. Next base: position 7,290,083 of record NW_022436969.1, on the reverse strand, counting down.
TAAATAAGTCACTATGACTCAGGTGGCTTTTCTAAGACTTTCATCTTAAAATTTCTGTAACAATAATATTCATTGTAGTCATTAAAAATTAAAGCCATAAATAGACCTTCAAAAGATCCTGGACCACTTGTCTGTGTCCAAAATAGCATGCCAGATGTAGAGGTGTCCAGCCCAAGTTAGACTTACTTCTTCCTAAAAATGGAAAAATATAAGGCATTTTTAGATTATATCTAGGTAATTTTACAACAAAATTAACTTCTCCATAACAAGCTACCTCAATACCCTCCTTTGCAATGCATTGCTGATGAGTGACAGGCAAGATACGTGACCTTGTATAAAGTGTAATGGGTGTAAAGGACGAGAACGCACAAGGTGCAAGATCTGGTGCCACCTTCTGATTCGATGGCCTCACCTCTAAAAGGGTACAGGGAGACACGATGGGGGTTACATTTGAGCCAGATGATCTCAGCAGCTTCTCTAGGGCTCCAAGTCTTTAATCATCTTGCCATCATCAGGTCAAGAGGGGTTTTCTTGACAAATTTCACAAGTAACTCTCTTTGAAAATCTGTATCAGGAGGGTGGATGGAGGAGATGAAGGCAGTGCATGGAAACTCTCTGTACGCCTGTACCACATCAGGAGTCAGTAAAGAATATTTCCTGCAGCACCTGTGATACGGTTTGGATTTGTCCCCACCCAAACCTCATGTCAAATTGGAGGAGGGGCCTGGCGGGAGGTGATTGGATCATGGGGATGGATTTCCCCCTTGCTATTCTCGTGACAGTGAGTGAGTTCCCATGAGATCTGATGGTTTGAAAGTGTGTGGTACGGCCAGGCGCGGTGGCTCATGCCTGTAATCCCAGCACTTTGGGAGGCCGAGGCAGGCGGATCATGAGATCAAGAGATCGAGACCATCCTGGCCAACATGGTGAAACCCCATCTCTACTAAAAATACAAAAATTAGCTGGGCTTGGTGGCGTGCACCTGTAGTCCCAGCTACTTGGGAGGCTGAGGCAGGAGAATTGCTTGAACCTGGGAGGTGGAGGTTGCAGTGAGCCGAGATCACGCCACTGCATTCCAGCCTGGCGCCTGGCGACAGAGCAAGAGTCTGTCTCAAAAAAAGAAAGAAAGAAAGAAAGAAAGTGTGTGGTATGTCCCGCTTCACGTGCTCGCTCGCTCTCTCCTGCTCCACCACGGTAAGCTGTGCTTGCTTCCCCTTCACCTTCCACCGCGATTCTAAGTTTCCTGAGGCCTCCCAATGAAGCTGCCTTGTAAGCCTGAGTAACTGGGGGTCTCTTCTTCATAAATCACTCAGTCTCAGGTAGTTCTTCACAACACTGTAAAAACGGACTAATACAATCTGGAAAGCTGTGAACTCTACAGATAGTGCCTGAAAGTGGAGTCTTTGACTTCAGATAAAGTCTCAGTTCATGAGGATATTGGGTTACCAAGGTGAAAGAGTCCAACCAGGCCAGGACCAAAGTTAAGGCAATCAAGTGTCAGATCCTAGCAGCAGGGCTGAGGAAAGGCATAAACAACTGAGTGTTGCAAAAATGAAAACTACTAATTCAATTTAGCAACAAAGATATAGAGGGCCCTATTTAGAGCTGAGATAGCCCAAAAACTTCCCCAAATTCCCAATCAAACTGTAGAGAATACAGCTCTATCAAATCCCAAAGTCATCTGCCCTGATGGGGCGGTTACAGCCCAATAAAATGTTATTCCAAGGGCCGCTGCAGGGAAGCAGTGATAGCTTCACAGCTACTGTGGCCTGCAGTACCTTACTTACATGACACGCTCCCCTCACTCCTGGATTCCAAGATCTGAACCCACAGAAACCTTGGTCACCAACCTCAGCACACCCACAACAGGCCTCTAACAACCCTCCAAGGGACTGCAGCTGCCAACAGTGTCCCCGGGATTGTTTGCCAGTTACCCAGACTCCTACATCTGTTTCCTCTTAAGTGTGTGCCCGGTGGAACCCCTATTACACAGTCAATAAGTCCCAGAGCCTTGGTCTCTTTCACTGAACCTGGCTTTTGCTTTCTGTTCTTAGTGAAACCTAGCTCATCCTGATAAGGATTCCCCCTTATTCCTCAGGTGGGGTCCCCCCATCCCCACTGTACCTCACTGAGCAGAAGTCGTGTGAACCTCAACAACAAAACTCCACTGCTGGCAGAGCATGGTGGCTCATGCCTGTAATGCCAGCATTTTAGGAAGCCAAGGAAGGCGGACTGCTTGAGCCTAGGAGTTCAAGACCCGACTGGGCAACATAGAGAAATCCCATCTCCACAGAGAATAAAACAATTGGCCAGGCATGGGGGTGCAAAGCTGCAGTCTCATCTGCTCCAGAGGCTAAGGCGGAGGATCGCCAGAGCCTGAGAGGTGGAGGCTACAATGATCTGTGATTGCACCACTGCCCTCCAGCCTGGCCAACAGAGCAAGACCCTGACTCAAAACAACAACAAAAAACCCACTACTGCCTTTGGCTGATGACTTCTCCACTCACGTGACAGCTCCTCGAGGCGTCATTAAGCCAAAGCTCTTATGCATGCCTTCTCTGCTGCCATCTGCCAGCCTCCCAGTGGCCTGCCCCTCACCAAATAACCTTAGGCAGCACAGTCTCCCCCCGCCGCCCCGCTGCAAATCCTGCCATCATCCTCAGGGGATCGACTGCCTATTCGGCACCCTGGTCTCTCAATTTCTCAGCTTCCCTCATTTCTCACAACTGTGCCTCTGCTTAAGTCAGGGACCCACTGCCAGAGCCACAAGACTGGCTGCTGTCATCGCCCCTGGACTCGGAACACAGAAGGCCAGTTTCCCAAGCACTCACAACCTTCCAGCCTGTCCACACGGCTATCCCCTAGACTTTCTCTTCAACTTACCCAACCCCCAGCTCTAATCACTTTCTTTTTTTGAGACAGGGTATCCCTCTGTCACCCAGACTATAGTGCAGTAGCACAATCACAGCTCACTGCAGCCTTGACCTCCTGGGCTCAAGCAATTCTCCCACCTCAGTCTCCCAAGTAGCTGGGACCACAGGCATGTGCTACCATACCCGGCTGATATTTGGATTCTTTTGTAGGGATGGGGTTTTGCCATGTTGCCCAGGATGCTCTCAAACACCTGGGCTCAAGTGATCCTCTAACCTCAGCCTCCGAAAAGTGCTGGGATTACAGGTGTTAGCCACTACGCCAGACCTAATCACTTTCAAATATGTAAATACCCTCCATCTTCACTTCCTTCAATAAATGCAGTGCCTGTTCTTTAATCCCTCACTTCAACGTTTCTGTATCATATCCTCAAAATCTTGGCTTCACTGTAATATATGTCAAGCAGCCTAAAAAAACTCCAAAGCCTGATAAGTACATGAGCCCAGTTTCTCTGTAGCCACACCCAGGTTGCTAACCAACGGTGAAGAAAAACAACAGAGCCCTGTGGATTTACACACCATAAAGTCAGAATCTCACGCTAGCTGAAGGCCCTTTTATAAGGCCCTGTCCAAGCATCTCATATATTCCAAAGAAAAGTAATTCAATCCTTCACTCAAGCCTTTTACCAAGACAACTCACCTTAGCAAATGACATATTTCAGCTTTACAGAGAAAAACAGAAGCTTTCATAGAATTTTCTGAGCTTCCAGCACCAAATCAACCATCCTACCTATATCTACAGGCATTCTGCTAAACTTTCCTCCCAAGGTCTAAGGCTAACTGTTCTTCCTGGATCCTAGAGCCCATCCCTTCCTGCTTCTCAGGTGCTCCTTTCTTCCCTACCTTCAACCTCTCCCCCTTTAGTTGCTGATGGGAAGGAGTAAACACTTGGGTCTCATCCACCTAATGAGAAAACACCAATGAAGCTTCCCTACTCTGTGCTCCCTGGCAGCTACTGCCTCCCTCACTTTCCCCATCCCATTCTACTCACTGGCTCTTCTTTTTTTTTTTTTTTTTTTTTTTAGAGAGACTCTCTCTCTCTCCCCCGGTGGGGTGTAATAGCGCATTCTCTTGGCTCACTACAACTCCGCCTCCCAGGTTCAAGCAATTCTTTTGCCTCAGCCTCCCGAGTAGCTGGGACTACAGGCATGTGCCACCATACCCAGCTAATTTTTGTATTTTCAGTAAAAACGGGTTTCACCATATTGGCCAGGCTGGTCTTGAACTCCTGACCTGGTGATGCGCCCGTCTCCGCCTCCTAAAGTGCTGGGATTACAGGAGTGAGCCACCACGCCCGGCCTCACTGGTTCTTTCTAACCTAACATTCCTTCCTGTCAACCCCACCCATTGCAGATGAGGCTCATCTCCCACCAGGTCACGAACACTGTTCTCAATTTTTATCAATAGGTGCTGTCACTGGGTCCCAGGGAGGCAGGTTTCCACCATCGCTGTATCACTGGACAGCACAGCCGTATTCTTCCCTGGTTGCCACAGCCCTGGACCCTGTGGGGTCCTCTCATTTCTCTGGCACTACTTCTCCATTTCCTTTGGAAAATGTATCTTCCCTGACTAGTCCATTATTGGTAACTTCAAAAATGGTGAGCCTGGCTTGATGGCTCACACCTATAATCCCAGCACTTTAGGAGGCCAAGGTGGGTAGACTGCTTGAGGTCAGGAGTTCAAGATCAGTCTGGGCAATGTAGTGAAGCCCTATTTCTACTAAAAAATACAAAACTCAGCTAGGCGTGGTGGCACACACCTGTAGACCCAGCTACTCCAGAGGCTGAGGTGGGAGGATCACTTGAGCCCGGGGATTCAAGGCTGCAGTGAGCCATGATCACACCACTGCACTCCAGCCGGGGTGACACAGCAAGGCCCTGTCACATAAAAAAAGAAAAAGAAAAAAAAAAAGAGGTATTTCTTGACCCTCTTCCACTACTTCTATTGTTTCTGTGTTGTTGACTTCAAAATCCATATTTCCATCTCCAAAGTGTCCACCAGACATCTCCATCGGGATGGGCAAGGGTTCCTCATGCTCAGAAAGCACAAAGCTAAACTCACCTGTCATCCTCTGTACACACATTCGCAGGAACCACTGGGCCCTCCCACATGTGTGTTCACAATGGATGGCCCCATCATTCCCCTCACTTCTCACTCAACAGCAGCTGTGCCTTCCTTTCTCCTTTTCACCCCATATTCAATTAGCTCGAATGACTCCAACTCCTAAATATTAATTACATCTACTTTTCTCCATTGCCACCGCTTCTGCCCCCTCATTCAAACCACATTCCTCTCACTTCCTGTGATGGCTTCTGACCTGGTAGCCTCATGTCTAGTATTTTCAAATGGGATTCTGGATCAAGAAATCAAAATTTCCAAGATCCAGTTGGGCATGGTGGCTCACGCCTGTAATCCCAGCACCTTGGGAGGCCAAAGCGGGCAGATCACTTGAGATCAGGAGTTGGAGACCAGCCTGGCCAACATGGTAAAACCCCATCTCTACTAAAAATGCAAAAAGCCAGGTGGTAGTGGGTCCCTGTAATCCCAGCTACTTGGGAAGCTGAGGCACAAGAATCGCTTGAACCCAAGAGGTGGAGGGTTGCAGTGAGCCAAGATCATGCCACTGCACTCCATCCTAGACAACAGAATGAGACTCTGTCTCAAAAAAAAGAAAAAAAATTTCCAAGATCCTACATTTACGCTTAAAATATTTCAAACAGGTTTTACACTCTTTAACTACTTATGGATATCTAAAAGGATGTGTTCAAGGAATAGGAAATTTCAAGCTTTGGTGTATTTACAAGAAGAGCACACTATAGAGAATATTAAAACACTAAAACACCAGCAGATATGATTGGGGAATATTCAAATAACTTCACATTTGGACCTTCCAGTAGAGTGACAGCAGTACACAGAACTGTGTGTTGAGAATGCCAAAGTAAGACTTAGTTTGCTTCCAAAATGTATTGTTTCTTGGAATATCATTCATGGAATTTACAAAAAGCATATTATGCATACAAGCATATTAATATTTATTTTATTTGCAAGAATGACTCTACTAGCAATAGACAGGACCAGGAACACGTACTTGTAACACAACACCAGCTGCTAGTACAACTAATTATATCCTCCTCTCTTAGACCCTAAAAAACGATGACCTTCCCATTCTACTCCCATCAGCTCTTCTTTTCCTTACTTGCAACTTGACATCAGTGGATTCCTTCCAAAGAGTAACATATCTGTGTTGAATGTTAAGCTTTAATTCTTACAGGTAGATTACAGTAATTTATACCATGTCCCCAATTTGTCATGATTTGGAGAAACAAGAAAGAAAGGAAACCAAGAAATGCCAGGAAGGCACCGCCACATGGAAACACTATTCGGGCCCGGTCTTGCCTACCCCTCCCCACTCCCTTGAGAACTGCACGTCATCTGACTGTGTCATCTTCGGCATCAACCCTTCAAACTGCCCTTAAGATAAAGTCTGACTGACAGGTATAATGAGGTGAAATTGGAAAAAAAAAAAAAAAATTAACGTATTTCTCAGTTTTACATTTCTAAGTAGATGACTTTCTCCTAATTAGCCTGAGGCAACCATGGGCAGAGGTGGGAAGGGGAGATGGAAAAGGGTCACTGAGGATGAGCAAATATTTTGGCATTCAAAATAGAATCTTGAGGGAAAGACACAGAGCCACTCTTTGCTGAAGAATAGGGGGACATTTTATATATTTTTTATTTTTTAACTTTTTTTTCCCTCAGATCATTCTCCATTAACAAAGACATATACAAATTCCTTTAACCAACTCAGTTTCTAGACAACCCAGATTGCAAAGATACTATTTCTTCCCCCCTGAGGGTGAAGTCATGAGCTTTGCTGCTCTGGTAGAGGAGGAGGAAGTAGACAAAAGAATAAAATATCCCTCTGAAGCCAGCCTTTCTGGGACTGCGGAACTGTGGAAGAGAAAAAGACAAAAGATGACACATGTGGCTCTGGATCTTTTTTTTTTTGAGACAAAGTCTCACTCTGTCACCCAAGTTGTAGCGCAGTGGCATGATCTCAGCTCCCTACAACCTCCACTTCCCAGGTTCAAGCAATTCTCCTGCCTCAGTATCCTGAGTAGCTGAGATTACAGGGATGTGCCACCATGCCCGGCTAATTTTGTATTTTTAGTAGAGACGGTGTTTCTCCATGTTGCTCAGGCTGGTCTCAAACTCTCGACCTCAGGTGATCTGCCCGCCTTGGCCTCCCAAAGTGCTGGGATTACAGGTGTGAGCCACCACGCCCATCTGTGGCTCTGGATCTTAAATTCAAAAAGTAGGATACATTGAGGGGACACGGAGAACAGGCAAGCTGCTTCTGAGAGGCAGGAAAAGCACCCCCACCCAGGTTGCCCATCTTAGCACTCCTCTGCTAGGTGCCACATCAAAGCAGACTCAGTAAGGTGGCATCAAGAAGGCTACATTTTGGCTAACCAGAGCTGCTCTAGGTTTCCCCAGATCACTAAGCCCGTATGTGCCACTCTCCCAAGAAGGGAACAGGAGTGTGTCTGCACTGAACCAGCAAGTCTAGGCCAGGTGCCAGATGAAGACGAGCCAATAAGAACCGGCATGAGAGTCTCCTGATACTGCCAAGGAGTCTTACCTGTACCACATGACACACTTAGAGACGTGACTTTGACTTTATACCTGAGTTTCACATCAGTTTCCAACGCTTCAGGAGCACCAGGAAGACAAGGGTGGCTGAGAAACCAAGCCAAGTCATGGATTTGAGGAAACCCTGCTTCTCCACTGCACAAACATACAGCAAGGCTCGCCTTTACACTCAAACACCAAGTTAGAAGAAATAGAGGGGAAGGGAGATCAAGACTTTATCAAAGGGGTTACTAAAAAAAGTATGGCCAGATGCAGTGGCTCACACCTATAGTCCCAACACTTTGGGAGGCTGAGATGGGAGGATCGCTTGAGATCAAGAATTCAAGATGAGCCTGGGCAACATAGCAAGATCCTTCTCTACAAAAATTACAAAAATGAGCCAGGTGTCGTGGTGTGTGCTTACAGTCCCAACTACTCTGGAGGCTGAAGTGGGACAATGGCTTGAGCCCGAGGTCTGAGGCTGCAATGAGCTGTGAGCATGCCACTGCACTCTGGCCTGGGCAACAAAACAAAACCCTGTCTCAAAAAAAAAAAAAACTGAAGTACCCAAAGACTAACGTTTACTCTCCCCCCACCTCCCAAAACATGACGGGGTTTATTACAATACCAGAGCCATTTTAGAGAACACATTTTATTTCTCTGCACCTTGGATGCAAGATTGTGATGTACTGGCCACTTTGCTACACAAGGCACATGATGACTTGGCTGCTATGTTGTTTCTTCTGCCGTGAGCCATTTTTTCTTCTCTATCATCACCTGGTTAACTCCCACACTCTTTCACATTTCACCTTAGAATCGTTTCCTCCGAGAACCTAATTCTTCAAGTTCCAGTTCCACACCTCTCCCACAACATCTGCACTTCCATATCCTGGTGTGTATTTTGTAATGCAGATGAGTCTGATCTATTAATCTACTAGACTAAGCTCAATTAGGGCAGGGAGCCCATCTGCCTCTTCATCATTATCTCCAGGGCACACAGTAAACACTCAAATCTGCTGAATCAACTGCAAGGTCTTCAAGAAGAAAACAAATTATCATAGGCTGCATCCTGTGGGCTAGGGTCACCCTTGTAGCTTGTAGTATTTGGGATCCATAACAATTTTAAGAATGGACCTCCACTCTCTCTGACTTAGAGGGGACTGGGAGAGACATTTCTTCCAATCTGTGGGGTTCTTCCTGGCATGACACATAGAGACTAATTATGTGATAGATCACAAAGGTTAGCATTCAATAAATGCTAAGAGTAGTGCAGACTCAGCCGGGTGTGGTGGCTCATGTCTGTAATCCCGCACTTTGGGAGTCCAAGGCGGGTGGATCACAAAGTCAGGAGATCAAGACCAGCCTGGCCAACATGGTGAAATCCCGTCTCTACTAAAAATATAAAAATTAGCCAGGTATGGTGGCGCATGCCTGTAGTCCCAGCCAATCAGGAGGCTGAGGCAGGAGAATTGCTTGAACCCCTGAGGCGGAGGCTGCAGTGAGCTGACATGGCACCACTGTACTCCAGCCCAGGCGACAGGGCGAGACTCTGTCTCAACAAAAAGAATAGTGCAGACTCATAAGGTACAGCTAAAAAATCCATTCAAAGTTTACCTTTGCAATTCATGTCAGCAATCACTTCATTCCTCGCCATGGTCTCCAATAGTTGTCTCACTTCTTCAGCGTTGCCATTTCTGGCGTGATGGAGAAGCTGTTGCTCCGCTTCTGTACTCATTTCTAGATTAAGAAAATAATAACATTGCCATTGTCTAAGAACATAATTAGCTTCTAGATAGTACCTGCTAATACAGAAAGCAGAAAGAATCCTCCTCATTTTGTAGCTGATAAAACAGACACAAGAACTGAATAAACCCGTTGCAGGGTGAGAACTTGAGCCTGAGACCCCTTGCACTTTCCCTTATTATTGAAGCAATGTACACTTGGGCAAGTCTCTTAACTTCTTAAGGCCTTAGTTTCCTTATCTGCAAAACACAACCAACCTTATGTTTGTTGTAAGATTATGTATGTGAAGGCATTCTGCCAAATATATAGTATTATGCAAATAGTTATTACATTAAAAATTAGACATAAAAAGAAAAAACAAAATTAAGGTCAAAATATGGCCATTCATATAGGAATAGTGTAAGACTAACATGTAAACTAACACACTCAAAACTGTGCAAAAAAATCATCTTGAATAGACACTATAGATAAATGCCCTGAAGTGACTATACTTAAACAAATAAATGTATTTTTTCTCTTACATTTTCTTACCAAGTCCCAAACCAAATATAGAAAATTACAACCAAATTTCAAGCATTTATGTCAAAACGGGCAAATGTGGTACAAACAGCAATTCCCTGAAGTATGTCATTTTTAATAATCATCAGATAAATAGAAATAATTCAAACACAAATGATATTTTTCTTACCCTTCGAATTAGCAAAAATAAAAAAAAGATAAGATACAATGCTGGCATGGCAGGAAATACGCATACCTGTAGACTGCTAAAATGAATATAAATGCATACAACCTTTCATACATTATAGGCGGAGAGTCAATTTCGCAACATCAAATAAATTTCAAATTGTACTCTGTCTGGGCAATTCTATTTCTAGGAATCTATGCTGCAGAAACATTTACACAAGTTTATTTTATTTTTTTATTCAAATGTTTATTTTTCCCCTCATTTTTGCTGTCATCTTACACAAGATTATTTTGAAAGCATGTTCATCAAGATTACCATTATTTGCAATAGTGGAAAAGTTAGAAACCACTCCATGTCATCAAAAGGGAACTGGTTAAATACATCTTCCAGTTAGGCTAAAAGAGATGGGCTGTTTAGGCTGGTGGCTGGATAGGTTTTGAAGGCACAGTTTCAAAACAGAGCAGAGTAAACAGCTGGACTCCAGTCCTCTTCCCCTAATCAGCATTTCTAATGCTGGCAAGCCAGGCTTTACCCTCTATAAGACTTACCTAGTTACATTCCCTACAGTGCAAGAGAGACACTGGGAGCTCCCGGCAAGTGGCCAAGCCAGGCAAACCTCACAATGACGTCAGCAGTCAACAGGGCCCACCCACTCTCTCAGTTTTCAATCAGCTTTCTAGCTCCCCATGCTTCAACATGAAAGCCAAAGACCAAAACCAAACAGGGAAAAAACGAAACCTGGAGAGAAAAAGGGATCAAAGAAAAGGTTACAGAATAACTAAGCCTCAGATAATAAAAGACGTTTTGTCCTGTAACAAAAACAAGAAGCTAGTCTAAAAAAAAAAAAAAAATAAAGCTTGAGAAAAAGAACTTTGGAAATACAAAATAAGAGCAAAAATTAAAACTTCAATAAAAGAGTTGAAAAATAAGTTGAGAATCTCTCCTAGAAAAGAAAACTGTTAATAAAACAGGAGATAAAATATGAATGTTGGCCAGGCACAGTGGCTCATGGGTGCAATTCCAGCACTTTGGGAGGCTGAGGCAGGTGGACCACTTAGGCCCAGGAGTTCAAAACCAGCCTAGACAATATGGTAAAACACCATCTCTATTAAAAATACAAAAATTAGATGGGCCTGGTGGTGCGTACCTGTAACCCCAGCTACTTGGGAGGCTGACGCAGGAGAATCGCTTGAACCCGGGAGGTGGAGGTTGCAGCGAGCCGAGATCGTGCCACTGTACTCCAGCCTGGGTGATGGAGCAAGACTTGATCTCAAAAAAAAAAAATGTTAAGAGAATTGGTCCAGGAGGTCAAACATTGAAACAGAAGTTCTAGAAAAAGAAAACAGAGGCAGAGAAAATTTCTATGGCAGGCTGAGGCAGTAGCAACACTTGAGGCCAGGAGTTTGAGACCAGCCTGTCCAATATGGTGAAACCCCGTCTTTACTAAAAATAGAAAAAAAAAATCAGCTGGGCATGGTAGGGCAGGCCTGTAATTCCAGCTATATCGGGAGGCTGAGGCAGGAGAATCACTTGAACTCAGGAGGCGGAGGTTGCAGTGAGCCAAGATCATGCCACTGCACTCCTGCCTGGGCAACAGACTGAGCCTCGATCTCAAAAAAAAAAAAAGAATTCAAGAAAGTCTTACAGAACTGAAAGGCCTAATGAGAGCCCAACAAGTAGGGAAAATGTCTCATCTACAGACAAATGCAAACCTATGAAAGCACATCATCATGAAATTTTAGAACTTTGGTAACAAAAGATATCGGGTAATAAACAAAAGAGCAGGAATTAGAATGATTTTGACTTCTCTATCACAACATAAGCATCTAAAAGACAACAAAGCCATGCCCAAAAGGTCTGGAGGAAAATTATTTCCAACTCCCAATTCTATAACCAGCCAATCAGAAGTAGGAGTAAAATAAGGACATTTTAAAATACCCAAGTATGTAAATTTATTTCCCATGAACAATTTCTCAGGAAGCCCCAAGGGTACAGCCCACCAAAATTCAAAAACCAAGGAAGAGGAAGGTATTAGCAAAGACATTAGAAACAGAAAATTAGCAAAGGAATCCCCAGAGTGAGGGGAAACCACTGATATCCAGCTGTGGGCCTGGCCTAGCTCTTACCTATAGTTGGTTTATCTGGCCCACACGCTAAGGGTGTTCTGCTGCATGTCCAGCTGAGGGTCCCAATTCCGCCCCTCAGAAGTGTGAGCTCAGAGGCAGAAAATGAATAGTAGCCTAATCCCCCAACAAATTCCTGCCATCCAGGAGCCCACATCTGGTCCCTATTACAGCCCTACCAAGCCCCAGACTGGCTAATAACTGTTTCCCGTGCTTGCACAAAGCCTTGCTCAGTGGCTTCCCTTTGAAAGAGCTCTTATAGGCCAGGCACCGTGGCTCATGCCTGTAACCCCAACACTTCGGGAGGCCGAGGCAGGTCAAACACCTGAGGTCTGGAGTTCGAGACCAACCTGACCAACACGGTAAAACCCTGTCTCTACTAAATACAAAAAAATTAGCCAGGTGTGGTGGCGTATGCCTATAATCCAAGCTACTTGGGAGGCTGAGGCAGGAGAATCACTTGAACCTGGGAGGTGGAGGTTGCAGTGAGCCGAGATTGCACTTCACTCCAGCTTGGGCAATAAGAGCGGAACCCATCCCAAAAAAAAAAAAAAAGAAAGAAGGAAGGAAAAAGCTCTTATGAATTTTGCAGGAAGCCTAAGAAAAAATTGTTTAGCAATACTCATTAAAGCATGATAAGGAAGACTTTATTCAGGATCCCTGTGGCAGTGACAAGGACCACTGTGACAAGGTCTTGCAGTGAGAGCTGGAGCTCAACTCCAAATGCAGCAAGGACAAGGATTACAGCCAAGGAGCAGGGTCGGGGTCAGTGGGTAGAAAGTACTCAGAGGAAACATCAAGGGTGAAGGGGATTCTGGCTAAACCAAACTAACAGGGTTGTTGCTAAAGACAGGCCAGGGCGGTCAGACACCACCTGGGGGATGGTGGAGGATGCGGAACCTGATATCAAGGGTGGAGGATTCTTGCTAAAGCCAGATTTTATAAAGAAGTGCACAGAGGGACCTAGCAGAAGGTTCAGAAGTTTGATTACAGTTTGGCCAAGTAAAGAATCTCTGTCATGACTCAAAATCTTATTTTCAGAGTAAATTTCTGCAGATTTCATCTAACAGTGACTGTAATGCCCTTTCTTCAGAGAGAGATTGCCAATCAGCTTTTATATTAATGCTCTCTGCATTCATTCACCTGTTAAAATATCTAATAATTTTTCAATATTAGCAATACTTATATTCATTGTAGCATTATTTATAAAGAAAAAAAAAATCAGGACCAGGCGCAGTGGCTCATTCTTGTAATTCTAGCACTTTGGGAGGCCGAGGCGGGCAGATCACTTGAGGTCAGGAGTTCGAGACCAGCCTAGCTAACATGGCGAATAGAACAAGAAGGACAACCTGTCTCTGCTAAAAATACAAAAATTAGCTGAGTGTAGTGGCAGGCACCTGCAAAACCAGCTACTCGGCAGGCTGAAGCAGGAGAATCGCTTGAACCTGGGAGGCAGAAGTTGCAGTGAGCACAGATCGCACCACTGCACTCCAGCTTGGGTGACAGAGCGAAACACTGTCTCAAAAGAAAAAATAGGGCCGGGTGCGGTGGCTCAAGCCTGTAATCCCAGCACTTTGGGAGGCCGAGGCGGGTGGATCACGAGGTCAAGAGATCAAGACCATCCTGGTCAACATGGTGAAACCCCGTCTCTACCAAAAATACAAAAAATTAGCTGGGCATGGTGGCGCGTGCCTGTAATCCCAGCTACTCAGGAGGCTGAGGCAGGAGAATTGCCTGAACCCAGAAGGCGGAGGTTGCGGTGAGCCGAGATCGCGCCATTGCACTCCAGCCTGGGTAACATGAGTGAAACTCCGTCTCAAAAAAAAAAAAAAAAAAAAAAAGAAAAGAAAAAGAAAAAATAAAAAAAAGAATGAAAAACAATGTAAGATCCATCAATAAAGGTTCATTCACCCAATACTATGAAGCCATTAAAAATATTACAGAAGACCCAGACTTTCAACATGGTGAGGCCCTATATCTACAAAAATACAAAAAATTAGCTGGGCATGGTACCATGTGCCTGTAGTCCCAGTCATTGGAGAGGCTGAGGTAGGAGGATTATTTAAGCCCAGGAGGCTGAGGCTGCAGTGAGCCAAGATAGTGCCATTGCACTCCAGCCTGTAACAGAGACCCTGTCTCAAAAAAAGTTTTTAATAAAAACATACAAGAAGCCAGGCAAAACGGCTCAGCACTTTGGGAGGCTGAGGTGGGTGGATCTCAAGTCCAGGAGATCAAGACCAGCCTGGGCAACACGGTAAAATGCCATCTCTACAAAAATACAAAAATTAAGCAGGGCGTGGTGGCGTGTGCCTGTAATCTCCACTACTTGAGAGGCTGAGGTGGGAGGATCACTTGAGCTCAGGAAGTTGAGGTGGCAGTGAGCTGAGATCATGCTATTGCACTCCAGCCTGGGTGAGAGTGAGACCCTGTTTCAAAAAAATAATAAAAAAAAAAAAAACAAAAGAAAAAGTTTTTTAATAATTTATAAAACTAGGAAATTGCAATATATTCTTAGGGCAGGTGGTTCCTATACAGATTAAGTTCTATATATTTTCTAGCCATTGGCATAGAAACAGTGGGAAAAGATATCACATGTTAAGAGTGGTTACTCCTTGTGGTGAAATTATGAATGGTTTTAAACGTCTTCTTTGGTTAGTCATATTTTCCAAATCTCCTACATTATAAAAGCATTTCTTTATAACTGGAAAATGTAAGTTATTAAAGGCAAAACTAAAAAAGCTTCATCTCTAATTGTCTTCAATAATTTGCATTACACAATGAGTGATGGTCTAGACTTGTTGGCATATTACACAAAAAGGCTTAACATTCTTTTCATGTCTTTAAAGAATGAATCAAAGAATGTTTGAAGCATCTTCAAAACATACAAGAAGTTTTTTAACAACATTTTCCTTGGGTTCTTACTACATTTGGCTTACAAGAAAAGATTTTTAAAAATTCTCAAGTTCTGGCCGGGCGCGGTGGCTCACGCCTGTAATCCCAGCACTTCGGGAGGCCGAGGCGAGTGGATCACGAGGTCAAGAGATCAAGACCATCCTGGTCAACATGGTGAAACCCTGTCTCTACTAAAAATACAAAAAATTAGCTGGGCATGGTGGTGCGTGCCTGTAATCCCAGCTACTCAGGAGGCTGAGGCAGGAGAATTGCCTGAACCCAGGAGGCGGAGGTTGCGGTGAGCCGAGATCGCGCGATTGCACTCCAGCCTGGGTAACATGAGTGAAACTCCATCTCAAAAAAAAAAAATTCTCAAGTTCTGTACAGTAAATATGAAAAGGATAAAAACAAATCATTGGGCTGGGCGCAGTGGCTCACGCCTGTAATCCTAACACTTTGGGAGGCCAAGGTGGGTGGATCGCGAGGTCAAGAGAGAAAGACCATCCTGGCCAACATGGTGAGACCCATCTCTACTAAAAATACAAAAATTAGCTGGGCGTGGTGGCACGAGCCTGTAGTCCCAGTTACTCACAAGGCTGAGCCAAGAGAATCATTTAAACCTGGGAGGCGGAGGTTGCAGTGAGCTGAGACTGCACCACTGCATTCCAACCTGGCAACAGAGACAGACCCCATCTCAAAAAATAAATAAATCTATTATCTATGTAAACAGTCCATTACAATATATTAACCACAATAGTTACTCATAAACGCTGGGATTGAAACTAAAATGGATTCAACCAATGTTTCCTGAGTAACTACTGATGAATAGGGCTGTTATAGACACTGGAGGTACGATGATGGGCACTGGAGGTATGATGATTGCCCTATTCTGGAGGGTCCCTGCCAACAATCACGCAAACAATCATCACAACAACATGTGTCGAGTACAGCAATGTACAAGGAACAGTGGCTGCACAGAGGAGAAAGGGAGTAGTCGGCTCTTTGCCGACATTAGTGATTAGATACAGAGAAAGTAAAATTTAAACAGGTACTTGAATAAGAAGTTCACCAAGATCACAGGGTTCAACAAAGTTTGTTGGACACTAGATAATAGGGAGATTAACCAAGATATGGAATAGAAAATAAACAACTTGGGTGAAGATGTGACTCTATTTGGTTGTGGTGAGTTTGAGATTTCCATGGGAAACAGAAATGAAGATGTTCAACAAGAAACTACAGGCTGGACACAGTGTCTCACACCTGTAATCCCAGCAGTTTAGGAGGCTGAGGTGGGCAGATCACTGGAGGTCAGGAGTTCGAGATCAGCCTGGCCAACATGTTGAAATCCCATCTCTACTAAAAATACAAAAATTAGCCAGGCATGGTGGCACATGCCTGTAATCCCAGCTACTTTGGAGGCTGTGGCACAAGAATCACTTGAACCCAGGAGGCGGAGGTTGCAGTGAGCTGAGATCATGCCACTGCACTCCAGCCTGGGTGAGAGAGTGAGACCCTGTCACAAAAAAAAAATGAAATAAAAACAAAGCCGGGCCCAGTGGCTCACGCCTGTAATCCCAGCACTTTGGGAGGCCAAGATGGGTGGATCACATGAGGTCAGGATTTTGAGGCCAGCCTGGCCAACACGGTGAAACCCCATCTGTCCTAAAAATACAAAAAGTAGCCGGGCGTGGTGGCAGGTCCCTGTAATCCCAGCTACTTGGGAGTCTGAGGCAGGAGAATCCCTTAAACTTGGGAGGCAGAGGTTGCAGTGAGCCAAGAACGCACCATTGCACTCCAGCCTAGGCAACAAGAGGGATAACTTCGTCTTAGGGAGAAAAAAAAAAAACCCGGCTAATTAATAGCAGTTTACAAGAAGAAAGCAGTTGTAGGTTGCAATTTAAATAGCACCTGTAGTACCATCTACTCAGGAGGCTGAGGCAGGAAGACCGCTTGAGCCCAGGAGTTCGAGGCTGCTGTGAGCTCTAATCGCACCACTGTATTCCAGCCTGGGTAAGACAAGGAGATTCTGTCTCTAGAAATAAATAAATAATTTAAATAGTGGGAGTTATCAGCATATAAATGGTCATGAAAATCAGGAATAAATGAGACCCCTCACTGGGAGAAAAGCAACACTTATTCAAGGGGAAGGAGGCCAAGGAAGAGAAGCTGGCAAAAAATGACCAAGGGTGGAGAGGGGGCACAGAAGAGGGTGGCAGCGACTGGAACCCAGGGAGGAATGTGTTTTGGGAGATGGGATGGGTACAGAAGGCCAAAGAAAGGGTAAGAAAGACAAGGCCTGAAAACACCATCTGCTTTGGCAAATAGAGGAAGGCCACTGATGAACTCCAAGAGTATCTCCAGTGAAAATGCGACAAGCAAAAACACTATTGGTAAATAGAGGAGTGAATGGCGGATAAAAAGGAGACTGCACCAGACTCCGTTAAAGCAACTTCCTCGTGAAGAGAAGGTCACAGCTTCACTTTTAGGATATTAGACACCTGGGCATGTTTAAAGGCTGTGGGGCAAGAGCCAGGGAAGAGGTAAACCTTGGCATACAGGAGAAAGGAGGAATAGGGATGGAGTGAGACCCTAGGGGAGCCTGAGCAGGGAAAAGAGAAGCCCAAGGAAAGGACAGCCCTGAAGACAAGGAAGACTGCACCAAGGCTGGTGGGCAGAAAAGACAGTAGAGATCATGATGAGGACGTTTAAGGAGCTGGGAACCAGGGGAGAGCTCCTATCTGATGACTGCCAATTTCAAGAATAAGAAAAGGGACAGATTTGTAGGTACCTGAGGAGGAGGGAGGACTCTTCCTGTAAGACAGGATATAGAAGATTAAAAAAAAACCGGTCATGGGGTCAATAAAATCATACAGATTGTTTTATCATTTTTAAAAAAGAGAAAGGAGTAATTCCTAGGAGTCCAAGATGGCTGAATAGGAACAGCTCTGGAGCACAATTCCCAGCAAGAGCAAAGCAGAAGGCAAGTGATCTTTGTATTTCCAACCGAGGTACCAGGTTTATCTCAATCAGACTGGTTGGACAGTGGGTGTAGCCCAAAGAGGGCAAACCAAGGTAGAGTGGGGTGCTGCCTCACCCAGGAAGTGCAACTAGCCAGAGGACCCCCCTCCCACCCAACAGAGGACACTAGGGACTTTTCCAGCCACTCTGGCACACCAGTTCAGATCCTGAGCTTCCCCTATGGTCTTTACAACCCACAGACCAGGAGACTTCTGTTGGGCCAATAAAAGCCAAGGATTTTCAGCACAGATCTGAGCCACCATTTCAGCTGCCACCACGGTTTTCGGCACAAACCTGGGTGGCCGTTTTGGCTGGTGCCTGGAACACCTGCGAAACAGAGCCTCCCACTCCCTTGAAATAAGGAGAGCTGAAGGTGGGGAGCCAAATGATCTGGCCCAGCGGCTTCCACCCTCACAAAGACCAGCAAACTGAAACCTCTGGCTTGAGAGTTTCCCAGCCAGCACAGCAGCTTGAACTCAACCCGGGAGGTCGAGCCCAGTGGGGAGTGGGGAGAAGGGTGACCGCCATTGCTGAGGCAGTTCTAACTTTGCCTGTGTAAACAAAAGCTAGAGGAAGTTTACACGGAGCCCTAGGCAGCTCAGCAGCGCCTCTACAGGTAGACTGTGACTAGACTCCCTCCTTGCTGGGCAGGGCATCTCTGAAAAAAGGCAGCAGCACATCAGAGACTTATAAATAAAACCCAACCTTCCCAGACAGAGCACCTGGGAAAGGGGGCAGTTGTGAGTTCAGCTGCCGCAGACTTAAACGTCCCTGCCCAGCAGCCCTAAAGGGAGCAACAGAGCTCTCAGCACACCACTTGGGATCTGATAAGGTACAGATTGCCTCCTCAAGCGGCTCCCTGGCCCCCATATATCCAAAAAGAAACCTCATACAGGAGAGCTCTGGCTGACATCCGGCAGGTACCCTTCTGGGATGAAACTACCAGAGGAAAGAACAGGCAGCAATCCCTGCTGTTCTGCAAACCCTGTGGATGATTCACAGGCAAGCAGGGTCTGGAGCAAACCTCCAGCAGTCCTGCAGCAGAGGGGTCTGTTAGAAGGAAAACTAAAAAACAGAAAGAAATAGCTTCAACATCAACAGAAAGGACATCCACTCAGAGACCCCATCCAAAAGTCACCAACTTCAAAGACCAAAGGTAGACAAAGATGGGAAGAAACCAGCGCAAAAAGGATGCAATCACCAAAAACCAAAACACCTCACCTCTCCTGCAAGGGATCACAACTCCTCAGCAAGGGATCAAAACTGTATGGAGAACGAGTTTGTTGAATTGACAGAAGCAGGCTTCAGAAGGTGGGGAATAACAAACTTCTCTGAGCTAAAGGAACATGTTCTAACCCAACGCAAGAAACTAAGAACCTTGAAAAAGAGTTAGACGAAATGCTAACTAGAATAACCAGCTTAGAGAAAAACATAAATGACTTAATGGAGCTGAAAAACACAGCATGAGAACTTCACAAAGCATACACAAGTTTCAATAGCTGAATTCATCAAGCAGAAGAAAGACTATCAAAGATTGAAGATCAACTTAATGAAAAAAAATGAGAAGGCAAGAATACAGAGTGAAAAGAAATAAACAGAGCCTTCAAGAAATATAGGATTATGTGAAAAGACCTAATCTACATTTGATCGGTGTACCTGAATGTGACAGAGAGAATGAATCCAAGCTGGAAAAAACTCTTCAGGATATTATCCAGGAAAACTTCCCCAACCTAGCAAGGCAGGCCAATATTCAAGTCCAGGAAATGCAGAGAACACCACAAAGATATTCCTCAAGAAGAGCAACCCCAAGGCATATAATCATCAGATTCACCAGGGTTGAAATGAAGGAAAAAATGCTAGCGGTAGCCAGAGAGAAAGGTCAGGTTACCCGCAAAGGGAAGCCCATCAGTCTCACAGCAGATCTCTTAGCAGAAACCCTACAAGCCAGAAGAGAATGGGGGCCAATATTCAACATCTTTAAAGAAAAGAACTTTCAACCTAGAATTTCATAACCAGCCAAACTAAGCTTCATAAGTGAAGGGAAAATAAAATCTTTTACAGACAAGCAATTGTTGAGAGATTGAATCACCACCAGGCCTGCCTTACAAGAGCTCCTGAAGGAAGCACTAAACATGGAAAGGAACAACCAGTACCAGCCACTGCAAAAACATACCAAATGGTAAAGACCATCGACACAATGAAGAAACTGCGTAAACTGAAGGGCAAAACAACCAGCTAGTATCAAAATGGCAGGATCAAATTCACACATAACAATATTAACCTTAAATATAAATGGCCTAAATGCCCCAATCAAAAGACACAGACTGGCAAACTGCATAGAAAGTCAAGACCCATTGGTGTGCTGTATTCAGGAGACCCAACTCACATGCAAAGACACACACAGATTCAAAATAAAGGGTTGGAGGAAGATTTACCAAGCAAATGGAGAGCAAAAAAAAAAAGCAGGCATTGCAATCCTAGTCTCTGACAAAATGGACTATAAACTAATGAAGATCAAAAGAGACAAAGAAGGGCATTACATATTGGTAAAAGGATCAATGCAACAAGAAGAGCTAACTATCCTAAATGTATACGCACCCAATATAGGAGCACCCAGATACATAAAGCAAATTCTTAAAAACCTACAAAGAGACTTAGACTCCTAAACAATAGTGGGAGACTTTAACACTCCACTGTCAATATCAGACAGGTCAATGAGACAGAAAATTAACAAGGATATCCAGGACTTGAATGCAGATCTGGACAAGCAGACCTAACAGACATCTACAGAACTCTCCACCCCAAAACCACAGAATATACATTCTTCTCAGCACCACATCGCACTTACTCTAAAATTGACTACATAATTGAAAGTAAATCACTCCTCAGCAAATGGAAAAGAATGGAAATCGTAACAAATAGTCTCTCAGACCACAGTGCAATGAAATTAGAACTCAGGATTAAGAAACTCACTCAAAACCACACAACTACATGGAAACTGAACAACTGGCTTTTGAATGTTGACTGGATAAATAACGAAATGAAGACAGAAATAAAGATGTTCTTCGAAACCAATGAGAATGAAGACACAACATACCAGAATCTCTGGGACACATTTAAAGCAGTGTCTAGAGGGAAATTTATAGCACTGAATTCCCACATGAGAAGCGAGAAAAGATCTAAAATCAACACCCTATTGTCACAGTTAAAAAAAACTAGAGGAGCAAGATCAAACAAATTCAAAAGCTAGCAGAAGATAAGAAATAACTAAGATCAGAGCAGAGCTGAGGGAGATAGACACACAAAAAACCCTTTGAAAAAAACCAATAAATCCAGGAGCTGGTTTTTTTTTTTTTAAAAAAAAGACCAGCAAAATAGATAGACCACTAGCCAGACTAATAAAAAAGAAAAGAGATCACGCCTGTAATCCCAGCACTTTGGGAGGCCGAGGCGGGTGGATCACGAGGTCAAGAGATCGAGACCATCCTGGTCAACATGGTGAAACCCTGTCCCTACTAAAAACTACAAAAAATTAGCTGGGCATGGTGGCGCATGCCTATAATCCCAGCTACTCAGGAGGCTGAGGCAGGAGAATTGCCTGAACCCAGGAGGCGGAGGTTGCGGTGAGCCGAGATCGCGCCATTGCACTCCAGCCTGGGTAACAAGAGCGAAACTCCATTTCAAAAAAAAAAAAAAAAAGAAAAGAAAAGAAAAGAGAAAAATCGAATAGATGCGATAAAAAATGATAAAGGAGATATCACCACTGATTCCACAGAAATACAAAATACCATCAGAGATTACTACAAACAACTCTATGCAGATAAACCAGTAAATCTAGAAGAAATGTATAAATTCCTGGACACTTACACCCTCCCAAGATTAAACCAGGAAGAAGTCGAATCCCTGAATAGATCAATAACAAGGTCTGAAATTGTGGCAGCAATTAATAGCCTATCAACCAAAAAAAGTTCAGGTCCAGACAGGTTCACAGCCAAATTCTACCAGACACACAAAGAGGAGCTGGTACCATTCCTTCTGAAACTATTCCAAACAATACAAAAAGGTGGAATCCTCCCTAACTCATGTTTAGACCAACATCATCCTGGTATCAAAACCTGGCAGAGACTCAATTAAAAAAGAAAATTTCATGCCAATATCGATGATGAACATCGATGCAAAAATCTTCAATAAAATGCTAACAAACCAAATGCAACAGCACATCAAAAAGTTTATCCATCACGATCAAGTAGGCTTCATCCCAGGGATGCAAGGCTGGTTCAACATACACAAATCTATAAACATAAGCCATCACATAAACAGAATGAAAGACGAAAACCACATGATTATCTCAATTGATGCAGAAAAGGCCTTTGACAAAATTCAACAGCCCTTTATGCTAAAAACCCTCAGTAAGCTAGGTATTGATGGAACATATCTCAAAATAATAAAAGCTATTTATGACAAACCAACAGCCAATGTCATACTGAATGGGCAAAAACTGGAGGCATTCCCTTTGAAATCTGGCACTAGACAAGGATGCCCTCTCTCACCACTCCTATTCAATATAGTACTGGAAGTTCTAGCCAGAGCAATCAGGCAAGAAAAAGAAATAAAGGGTATTCAAATAGGAAAGGAGGAAGTCAAATTGTCTCTATTTGCAGATGACATGATTGTATATCTAGAAGACCCCATCATCTCAGCCCAAAATCTCCTGAAACTGATAAGCAATTTCAGCAAAGTCTCAGGATACAAAATCAATGTACAAAAATCACGAGCATTCCTATACACCAATAACAGACTTAAAGAGAGCCAAATCAAGAATGAAATGCCATTCACAATTGCTACAAAGAGAATAAAATACCTAGGAATACAACTAACAAGGAAAGGAAAGGACCTCTTCAAGGAGAACTACAAACCACTACTCATGGAAATAAGAGGACACAAACAGATGGAAAAACATTCCATGCTCATGGTTAGGAAGAAACAGTATCGTGAAAATGGCCATACTACCCAAAGTAATTTATAGATTCAATGCTATCCCCATCAAGCTACCATCGATCTTCCTCACAGAACTGGAAAAAAACACCTTAAATTTCATATGGAACCAAAAAACAGCCCCCATAGCCAAGACAATCCTAAGCAAAAAGAACAAACCTGGACATATCACACTACCTGACTTGAAACTATACTACAAGGCTACAGTAATCAAAACAACATGGTACTAGTACCAAAAGAGAGATATAGACTAATGGAACAGAATAGAGGCCTTGGAAGTAATGCCACACATCCACAACCATCTGATCTTTGACAAACCTGACAAAAACAAGCAATGGGGAAAGGATTCCCTGTTTAATAAATGGTGTTTGGAAAACTGGCTAGCCATATGCAGAAAGCTGAAACTGGATCCCTTCATGACACCTTACACTAAAATTAACTCCACATGGATTAAAGATTTAAACATAAGACCATAAAAACCCTAGAAGAAAACCTAAGCAATACCATTCAGGACACAGGCATAGGCAAGGACTTCATGACTAAAACGCCTAAAGCAATGGCAACAAAAGCCAAAATAGACAAATGAGATCTAATTAAACTTAAGAACTTCTGCACAGCAAAAGAAACATTAGAGTGAACCAGCAACCAACAGAATGGGAAAAAAATTTTGCAAGCTACCCATCTGACAAAGAGCCGATATCCAGAATCTGCAAGGAACGAAAACAAATTTACAAGAAAAAAACAAGCAACCCCATCAAAAAGTGGGAGAAGGATATGAACAGACACTTTTCAAAAGAAGACATTTATGCGGCCAATAAACATATGAAACAATGCTCATCATCACTGGTCATTAGAGAAATGCAAATCAAAACCACACTGCGATACCATCTCACACCAGTTAGAATGTGGATCATTAAAAAATATGGAGACAACAGATGCTGGAGAGGACATGGAAAAATAGGAACACTTTTACACTGTTGGTGGAAGTGTAAATTAGTTCTCAACCATTGTGAAAAACAGCGTGGTGATTCCTCAGGGATCTGGAAGTAGAAATACCATCTGACCAACCAATCCCATCACTGGGTATATATCCAAAGGATTATAAATCATTCTGTTATAAAGACACACGCACACATATGTTCATTGCGGCACTGTTTATGATAGCAAAGACTTGGAACCAACCCAAATGTCCATCAATGATAGACTGGATCAAGAAAATGTGGCACATAAACACCATGGAATACTATGCAGTCATAAAAATGATGAGTTCATGTCCTTTGCAGGGACATGGATGAATCTGGAAACCATCATTCTCAGCAAAGTGACACAAGAACAGAAAACCAAACACTGCATATTCTTACTCATAGGTGGGCATCGAACAACGAGAACACATGGACACAGGGAGGAGAACATCACACACTGGGGTCTGTTGAGGGGTTTGAGGAGGGATGGCGAGGGGTGGGGAGATTGGGGAGGGATAACATTGGGCGAAATACCGAACGTAGGTAATGGGGGGATGGAAGCAGGAAACCACCACGGCATGTATATACCCGTGTAACAATCCTGCAAGATCTGCACATGTACACCAGAACTTAAAGTATCATAAAGGGGGGGGGGAACAGAACCCGTTAAATTTCGGCAACACAAGGAAAAATCAACAACTCATGTTACCCTGTGCCTAAAACCCATAGGCTTTTGACAGGCATTTGACTTAAAAATAATCTTAAAGCAATTTGGACATTCTCTCATGTTCGAAGCAATTTGACACTACATGCATCAAAACCAGTTAGTCTAGTTGTACAGCCCAGGCACACTCTAAAGATTTTCTGACTATGAAACTTCAGACTTAACCCAATAAGCAATACCTAGAGGATAAATTCCAAAATGCTAACAGGCATTTTCACTGCTTTTCCCTTATAATCTTTATAACTTTAGACAGGAATGGCAGGGGTGGGGAGGAGACTGCCACCTTCTCTTATCTCCTTTTAGAAATGAGTTAATAAAAATTAAGTATAGGCCAGGCACGGTGGCTCATATCTGTAATCCCAGTACTTTGGAAGGCCAAGGCAGGTGGACCGCTTGAGCCCCAGGAGTTTAGGACTAGCCTGAACAACCTGTCAAGACCCCATCTTTATAAAAAACACAAAAATTAGTCGGGCGTGGTGGCATGAGCCTGTAGTCAGCTACTCAGGAAGCTGAGATAGAAGGATCGCTTGACCCGGGGAGGTAGAGGCTACAGTGAGCCACGATTGCACCACTGCACTCCAGCCTGGGTGACAGAGTGAGATCCTATTTCAAAAAAAAAAAAAAGAATAAATGAATCAAGTATACCTCTAAAACTTATCTCTATAAACAAAGTATTTACTAACTATTAAAAGCAGAAAACAGTAAAAATATATACTTTTTGAAATATATATATATTTTCTGAAATCTATAGATTTTTGAAATCTATACATAGATGTCTCCTGCACTGCTGGAGTGCAGTGGCACAATTAGCTCACTGCAGCCTTGATCTCTCAGGCTCAGTGGGTCCTCTCAACCTAGTCTCCTGAGTAGCTGGGACAACAGGTGCATTTCACCAGGCCCAATGAATTTTTGTGCTTTTTTTGTACAGACAGGGTTTCGCCATGTTGCCCAGGCTGGTCTCGAATCTTGGGCTCAATTGATCCGCCTGCCTTGGTCTCCCAAAGTGCTAGGATTACTGGTGTGAGCCACCATGCCCCGCCCAAAAATATTTTTTATGGCAAAATATTTTCCCAGTGGCTCTAACACCCAGGCAAAATAGCACAACTCTCAGTCATTTAAAAACTGAGAAAACCTCCTATAAAGGACAGCAATACTAATTAGATCATTACAATAAAATGATCTTTATATTCCTTTCAGCTACACTACAAAAAAAGAAACTACTAATACAATGTTTCAAACAAGGAATAAAGCCATTCATCACAATTTTTTTTTTAAAAAGAGATGGAGACTCGCTTTGTTGCCCTGGCTGATCTCAAACCCCTGGGCTTAAGTGATTCTCCATCTTCACCTTCCACAGTGCTGGGATTACAGCCATGCACCACTGCACCCAGCCCACAATTTCTTTTCTCATCCAAGAATCATCCACTAAATGTGGACTGAAAGTCCACTGCTGTCTATGTAGATCTGCATATCTAGAATGCCCATGAGTATCTGAAACCTTAACCCTCAGGTGAACGTTCAGGTAGTTATCCCACCATCAGGTGTCCAACATGACAGCACCAGAAGCTGCAGTTTCCCTATCACCAGCAGGCCTGCATCACCTTCCCTAATTCTCATACCACACAAGTAGATGAATCAATACCCAATGACTTGAAGGCTTGCCACATTCTAGGCATTGTTCTAACCTCTGATGACACTAATGAATAAAACCAGGCCTCACACTAGGAGAACTTTTAAATGTTGTAAAGAAGACAAGTGTACAAATAATTTACTATCCACATTTCTGGAGAGAGGTCTGACTTGCGTTCTCCATCTCCCATATCAGCAAGAGCCTCTTGATAAGCCCTCACGGCAACCTGCCACAATACGAGTCTGAAAGTATTGGTGTGGTCATTTCTTTGGCTGTCCCTAGACTAGACTGTAAACTCGATTAGAACAAGTGCCTCATGTCTATTCCGTTTCCCTATTATACCCCTAGCAAGGTGCATAGAACACAGCAGGCAACCAAATATTAGTTAACTGGATGGATGGATAGACGGACGGACGGATGGGGACTTAGTCCTTTGAAAACAAAGCAATCAGGTCTGATAGGAAATTCTACAAGCAGTGCCTTACAAAAGGTGTATGTTTTTTTCTAATAAGCCACAGGAAATACGTTTTTAAAAATTTATACCGCCAGGCATGGTGGCTCACGCCTGCAATCCCAGCACTTCAGGAGGTTGAGGCAGGTAGATCACCTGAGGTTAGGAGTTCCAGAACCAGCATTTCAGGAGGCCAGGGAGGGCAGATCACTTGAGACCAGGAGTTTGAGACCAGCCTGGCCAACATAGTGAAACCCCATCTTTACTAAAAAATACAAAATTTAGCTGGGTGTGGTCACCCACGCCTGTAATCCCAGCTACTGGGGAGGATGAAGTACAAGAATCACTTGAACCCAAGAGGCAGAGGTTGCAGTGAGCTGAGATCGCACTGCTGCAGTCCAGACTAGGCAACAGAGTGGCTGTCTCAAACAAAACAAAAAAACTGCAGAATCAAGTTAGAAAATTCCTAGAGAAATCGAAGATAATAAAATTCAACAATAAGAGCTAATTTACCCGAGTGCCAAAAACTGAAAATATTTAACAATGTGCCCTTTTTCAGAATAAAGTTCTTAAAGGTATTAGAAAAGTTAAAATTCAGACATCCAGGCTGAATTCTACTCATACATATAACAATGTGCAATTGTGAATCTTAAAACATTAGAAAAGTATGGGGGTTCCTCAAAAAATTAAACACAAAATTACCTATGATCCAGCAATTCTACTTCTGGGTACATACCCAAAAAAACTAAAAGCAAGGAAAAACCTAAATGTCCACTGACAGATGAATGGAAAAACAAAATGTGACATATACAAGGCAATATTTATTTAGCCTTTGAAAGGAAGAATGGGCATGGTGGCTCACACCTGTGATCCCAACACTTTCGGAGGCCGAGCCAGGAAGATCACTTGAGGTCAGGAGTTCGAGACGAGCCTGGCCAACAGACCAAGACAATCCTGTCTCTATTAAAAATACAAAAATTGGCTGGACATGGTGGCATATGCCATAATCCCAGTTACTAGAGAGGCTGAGGCAGGGGAATCACTTCAACCCAGGAGGCAGAGGTGGCAGTGAGCCAAGATCACGTCACTGTACTTCAGCCTGGGCAACAGAGCGTGACTCCAACTCAAAAAAAAAACAAAAAAAAAATTCATTAAATTTTTTAAATTTCAAAACCTTAATATATGTGTTTTTCACTTCCCATGCCCTTGTTCTCCAAATTTCAGCAGATTCAGGTAACTTTTTGGCCAGGTGCAGTGGCTCATGCCTGTAATCCCAGCACTTTGGGAAGCTGAGGCAGGTGGATCACCTAAGGTCAGGAGTTCAAGACCAGCCTGGCCAACATGGTGAAACCCCATTTCTACTAAAAACACAAAAATTAGCCAGGTGTGGTGGTGCACGCCTGTAGCCCTAGCTACTGGGGAGGCTGAAGCACAAGAATCGCTTGAGCCCAGGAGGCGGAGGTTGCAGTGACTGAGATTGCGCCACCGCACTCCAGCCTGGGTGACCAAGCAAGACTCTGTCTCAAATAAATAAATAAATGGAAATTCTGACACATGCTAGAACGTGGATAAACCTGGAATACATCATGCTAAGTGAAATAAGTCACTCATAAAAGGACACAATACTGTGTGATTCCACTTATATGAGACAGCTAGAAGAGTCAAAGTCATAGAGACAAAACAGGATGGTGGTTGCCAGGGGCTAGAGAAGGGAGGAAGGATTAGGGAGTATTGTTTAATGAGAACAGAGTTTCAGTTTGGGATGGATGAAAAGGTTCTGGAGATGGACAGTGGTGACAGTGGTACTACAATGTGAATGTATGCAATGCCACTGAATCATACACTTAATAATGGCTAAAACAGGCCAGGTGTGATGGCTCATGCCTGTAATCCCACTGCTTTGGGAGGCTGAGGCAGGAGAATAGCCTGAGGCCAGGAGTTTAAGACCAGTCTGGGCAACACAGCAAGACTCCAGTCTCTACAAAAAAAAAAAAAATTAATTAGCCAAGTGTCACGGTGTGCACCTATAGACCCAGCTACTTAGGAGGCTGAAGCAGGACTACTTGAGCCCAGGAGTTCAAGGCTGCAGTGAACTATGACCATACCACTACACTCCAGCCCTGGGCAACAGAATGAAACTCTCGTTTAAAAAAACAACAACAGGCCAGGTGCAGTAGCTTACTCCTGTAATCCCAGCACTTTGGGAGGCCAAGGCAGGCAGATCACCTGAGGTCAGGAGTTCAAGACCAGCTTGACCAATGCAGAGAAACACCATCTCTACTAAAAATAACAAAAATTAGCTGGGCATGGTGGCATGCGCCTGTAATCCTAGCTACTTGGGAGGCTGAGGCAGGAGAATGGCTTGAACCTGGGAGGTGGAAGTTGCAGTGAGCCGAGACCACACCATTGCACTCCAGCCTGGGCAACAAGGGCACTCCATCTCAGAAAAAAACAAAAAAACAAAAATCAGTAAACGGCAAATTTTATGTTACGTACATGTTTTCACACACAAATCAGGAAGCATCTAAAATGTTTTGCATAATTGCCAAATAGGATTTGTACTTTTTTTCTTTTGGGACAGGGTCTGTCACCAAAGCTGGAGTGCAGGTGCACGATCTCAGCTCACTGCAACCTTCACTTCCCAGGCTCAAGTGATCCTCCCACCTCAGCCTCCCAAGTAGCTGGGACTACAGGCAAATGCCACCATGCCCAAATAATTTTTGTATTTTTTGTAGAGACAGGGTTCTGTCATGTTGCCCAAGGCTGGTCTTAAACTCCTGGACTCAAGCCATTGGTCTACCTCAGCCTCCCAAAGTGCTGGGATTACAGGCGTGAGCCACTGCATCCAGCCAGCATTTGTACTCTTAATAAAGACAAAGGGAACCTAATTATTCAAAAATTACTAAAAATATATGTTGTGATTAGTTTTTAAATTATCAGATACTGATTTTATGACTGCTGTTACATTAACATAATACTTGAAATACACTGTATGCTAGAAATTTGAATGAGAAAAATTAAATGTGTCTATGAACAAAAACATCCTATAAACTAAATCTTAAAAACATAAAAACCTGTACTGTGCTTAGCCCTGCACTCCAAAGTAGTTAGCTGCCTTCTTTATTAGACAGGGTCTCAGTCAGTTGCCCAGGGTGGAGCGCAGTAGCACAATCATGGCTCACTGCAGCCTCAAACTCCTGGACCCAAGCAATCCTCCTGCCTTGGCCTCCTAAGTAGCTGGAACCAAAGGTGCACGCCACCCTACCTGGCTAATTTTTATATCTTTTATAGAGATGAAGTCTGGCTGTGCTGCCCAGGCTGGTCTCAAACTCCTGGCCTCAAGGAATTCTCCTGCCTTGCCTCCCAAAGTGCTGAAATTAAAAGCATGAGCCACCTCACCCAGCCTGTAGTTCACTGCTGAACGGTGTGTTTCCTCCTGACATTATATTCTTTTAACACCAGCAAGGTATTAAAGATTAAAGTAACTACATAAAGACATAGCAATGGCAAAAAAAAAAAAAAAAAAAAAAAGACATCTTTGCTCTATGATTAGTTAACAATCAGTGATTTTTGTGATGCAATCATATACCTATGTGTATGTAGATATGTATACATTTTGCACACATATCCATAGATACACATATTATGTATGCAGAAAACTATGACACAAACAACTGCATTTTTTGCTTGTTTTAGAAACTGAACATTGGTAGGCAAATTCATATTTAATCTAACACTCTGACTCTAGAGCTGAAGCAACTGAAAAGCCCAAAGATAAAGTTACTTGCGAAGTGTTAACAGTAGAGTCACAGCCAGAATGTATAAGGGGGAAATAATGCTTATGTATTTTATAAAATTCGATTCAGCTGCAAAAGTTAAAGGCCACTGATTTTAATTAATGTTCCTGTAAAATCACTGAGGAATTTGAATCTGAATTACGGTTTGAGTGCCTCGTTTTAAAAACCTTTAATCATGGCTGGGCATGGTGGCTCACACCTGTAATCCCAGCAGTTTAGCACGCAGAGGTAAGCGGATCACGAGGTCGAGAAATCGAGACCATCTGGCCAACACGGTGAAACCCGGTCTCTACTAAAAATACAAAAATTAGCTGGGCATGGTGGTGCGCACCTGTAGTCCCAGCTACCTGGGAGGCTGAGGCAGGAGAATCGCTTGAACCCGGGAGGTGGAGGTTGCCCCGAGTCAAGATTGCACCACTGCACTCCAGCCTGGCGGCAGAGTGAGATTCTGTCGCCAAAAAGAAAAAAAGCTTTATTTATTAACGGAAAAGAACACCTAAAAACATGGCAATTTAAGGAAAACAGGAAAAAATTATAAAGCCTACTTTGGGAAGCACTCACCTATATTGTTTCAAGTTATAAAACAAAATTTTAATCACTTAATTTTTAATTCAGTGAAACATTTTCTCTAACTTCCTCAATAAGTCTTTGTGCCCTGATAAAAAGCATTCATCTTCTGGAGAAGAAATGATGGAGAATTGGCTATAATTGTAATATGTCATCTTACGGTTTGTAAAGCACTGAAATCATAAAATGTTTATACCAAATTATTACTTTGTATTTGATAAATTTACATTACCTTCTCTTATTCATATCCATTCCATACCCACACCGACTTGGATGCCAAACAGACACAATAAAAAAACAAATCCTGTTGCCAGGTATTTATCCATATTAGGTTGGAAATTCTAATATTTGTTAAAATCAGTAAAAATTAAGCTTCATAGTCTTGCTTATGAACGTGCTTAGAATAACTTCAGGTGCTATAATTTTAGCTGCTTTAACACTTAGGCACTAACCCCTAGATGCACCTGATTTGAATTTCAACTTGACAGATTCTGAAAACTATTAACTACTGTTTCCGAACAGGCCAGGTACCTAGAAGAAAAGAGCAGAGAAGTCTGTCTACGTATTTCGCAAATCAAGTTTAGTAATAAAAACACTAACAAGGAGGCTGACTGTTACCTTTTAATGATAAAATTCCCTAAATTTTAGAAAAGTGCATTAAAAATTTTCCCATTTTGATTATTTCACACTTGCAAATTATTTTTTAAACTGAATTAAACTCATGTATGATAATACTGACCATCATAGAAATATCTCTTTAAAGAAAAACTTTAAACACAAAGTAAAAACGTGGTTACTTTTCATTGTCACATGATAGGAAAATGTACAGCTAAAGACTGCTTTCACTATACAGTAGTTTCCTATTTGCAGGCTGATAAATAAAAGTAAAGTGAGTGACCCAGTTTATCTTCTTAGTAATAGCATTAAAGCTATTTCTTATACTAACATACCTCATACAGCCCCCTTAACACTGACAGTACCGACTCAGCATTAGTGGCGGAGGCCAGGTGAGGAAAAACATTTCTAGACACTAAGAACATCACATAAGATACTTATATGACAACACGGTCACAAATATACATACACTGTACAGAGTGCATGATGATGTCTTTTCTAAAACCTCACAAATTGCTAGTATAAGCTGGTGACTGCAGTGCTAAAACCTGTCCTCTTTCTAGGAAATTCAGGTAACTTGCTAGGTCATCAAAAAAGTTTTGACTGCCAAAGTTCAGACTCAGCTTGGAAGAACTGACAAGGTTCTGAAGGATATCAAATTTCTGACACGTATTTGGTATCATATTCTCTCTTCTCTGCTAAGTTACTCGTTTGGCTGATTTCTACTTTCTGCCTACTACTTTTCTCAGTGAATATACACAATGTATTAAAAGCTCAGCTTCCAATAATGTCAAGAGGTAAGAAACTAACACAGTTCCAAATTTAAAATATTATGATCAGATATATAGATGTATCTCTAAGTAAAACAAAGCCACAAGGAGAAAATTTGTAGTGTATTAATATTTAACAGATATTTCACCATGTTACTACTCAAAAAGGACTCGCTGTATTTTTCAACTTAATTGTTGGTTCTAAAACAGTAGCATTTCCCCTTGTTTTGAGGAAATGGTGGGGGAGGAATTTCTTTTTTTTTTTTTTTTGGGAGGGAGAATCGCTCTTGTCACCCAGGCTTGAGTGCAACGGCACAATGTCCACTCACTACAACCTCTGCCTTCTGGATTCAAACGATTCTCCGCTTCAGCCTCCTGAGTAGCTGGGATTATTGGCGCCCACCGCCACGCCCGGCTAATTTTTCTAATTTTAGAAGAGATGGAGTTTCACCATGTTGGCCAGACTTGTCTCAAACTCCTGACTTTAGGTGATCCGCCCACCTCGGCCTCCCAAAGTGCTGGGATTACAGGCGTGAGCCACCGCACCCGGCTGTGAATACTTTCATAGAAATAATATCTACTGCTCTGAATCACAAGTTGGCTAGAACAATACATGCAAAAATGAGCAGCCTCCAAAGGGGGGAATTAGCCAGCCACCCGCCATAAGTTTCTCCTGATTCGCAATGAGATATTTCGCAAGCGTCATTTTGATAAACAACCTTCACAAAATACTACACTGAGATAACAAATGTTTCAGATTAATCTACTCAATCTTTGGCAATTAACTCCTAGTTTGACTCTCTGTTGCTCATTGCTGAAGGAGAGTTACACTGCTTGGGAGTAATGAAAAAGATAATAGTTAAATTTTAAGACAGGAATGTTACTGTCAGTTTTCTCCTCTTTTCCTCCTATAAATTGTAGGCAAAGCCCACCTAGTGGTTTAGAATTAGGGAATTAAAAGGTGGATTTTGTAACTATGCTGTAATTAAGAAATCTTCACAATTGCAGCTTGGGAGAGGGGGGTGTCAGAATTTATATCTATCACACCACTGCAAAAAATTCATTTTATCAGGGTTAGACTGCAAATAGTGCTACTCCTCAAAACAAATAATGCTGAGTAAAGAGGTTAGGAGGTTCCAAACTCCAAATCCAGAATGCACCAACTGTAGGGCAAAGACTGAAGTTTTCAGGGAAGACACATCACTGATTGTAAAGCTGATTTAATTGTATTATTAACTATTCACAGACACCTAATGGCCACATTTGCAACATTCAAGCAGCCTTATTTAACAATATCACAGTGCCCACAATTCCATTTCACAATACCGTCTCCCTTAAAACGACAACTTGAACTGAAAACTAATATTAACTAAATCAGGATAACCCTATTCAATGCCTCCTGCCAATCATTAGGGCAGTGGGGAAAGTGAATTGTTAAAGTCTATTGTGCAGCTGCGCTCTCATTCAGTTTCGGAATCTCCCTTGGACATTCGTTCATGCTTGTCGAACTGACCACGCGGTACATTGAGAAACGGTCACATGAACAACGCGTGACTTCTATTGTGTATCAATCCTCCTGTTCGGAGGAAATTAAGTCACGATGGACACACAAAAGTACCGAGAAGGCACGCAGCTGAAAATCTGGTGGGCGATGCATGCAGCACCAGCATGGTTGTGGCACCCGAGTGGAAGTGCAACAAATGCCAACATCTTGTTACTTTTAATGCCCAACTTCCTGCAGCGCCGGAGCAGCCAGCGGCCTCCGGGAAGCCAAGCTCCGCTGCAGCCCTGCGTCGCCTCGCCACGACCCATCCTCAGAGACGCACGAGACGCGAGCGCCCACCCCCAACCAGGCGCGGACAGACCTCCCGAGCGCAGCCCAGCGGGAACCCATCAGCGCGGGAAGCCATCAGCGCAGGAACCGGCCTCGAACGCCAGGCGGGGACAGCCGCGAGAAACTGACCTACGCGGTCACCCGGGCTCCCAGAACTCCCAAGGCGGGGGCCACGACCGCAGGGCTTCCTGTCCGCCGCCCCACGTCGAGGAAGCGCTTGTCACCGACTCTCGCTGGCACTCCCCGAGGACGCTCGAGCCTGTAACGTCTGTCTCCCGGGTCCCGGCGCCGGGACCCCGGCGGAGAGCGAAGTAGCACCGCCCCTCCCCGCCGCCCGCCCCTGGAACGCGCACCCTCCGGGCGTGCGGGCATCCGCCCGACACGTGACCGCAGCGGGGCCACGCCCACGCCACGCCCACGCCACGCCCCTGTCCCGCCTTCCCACGCCCCCGGCCTGCTCCTGTCCCGCCTTGGCCACCGGAGCCGGTTCCAGGTTTTGCCAACTACTAGGGCGGTGCAAAGCCT
Source organism: Sapajus apella (assembly GCF_009761245.1). Classification (NCBI taxonomy): domain Eukaryota; kingdom Metazoa; phylum Chordata; class Mammalia; order Primates; family Cebidae; genus Sapajus; species Sapajus apella. The sequence continues at coordinate 7,255,190 of NW_022436969.1, read as the reverse complement.
TCGCGCTCCTCCCACTACACCCCTGAAGAAGAAGTGGCGGGCTCTACCCCGACACTACTAGGAGTCGCCCGTGTGAGGCAGTGGGAGACCCCCATCTCCAAGCAAATATAAGTCCTGGGTTAATATTCTGGAAGTTTGTCATTAAGCAACACATCACCCAGCTGCTCAGACTTTTTTGTTTGTTTTTGCTTTGGCCGCAATTAATTTGGGAAATTAATTGGCAGTGTAAATTAGACAATTTACAAAAAACACCTTCTTTTCCTTTCACATGTCAAAGGAAGCCCTTAAAATGCCATTAGGTGTAACCATTATAAAATAGATAAGCGTGAGACAAAGATTTACAAAATTTCCTCACCTCCTCCTCTCATCAAATAATCTTAAGGAGCTCCCCTCTTCAGATTCCATGGCATCTAGCTAGAGAAGTTAGCACAGAGTCTATAACGTGAATTACGCCGTTTTTTTGTTTTTTCGTTTTTCTTTTTTCGAGACAGGGTCTCACTCTGTCTCCCAGGCTGGAATGTAGTGGCGCGATCTCGGCTCACTGCAGCATCGACTTCCTGGGTTCAAACGATCCTCCGTCCTCAGCTGGACTACTGGAAGGTAATTCAGGGACTGGGATTACAGGCGCGCCCCTCTACACCCGGATAATTTTTGTATTTTTAGTAGAGACGGGCTCTCCCTATGTTGCCCAGGCTGGTCTTCAACTGCTGGGCTCAGACAGACCTCCTGCCTCGGCCTCCCAAAATGTTGGGATTACAGGCGTGATTCACCCCTCTCAGGCCACAACTTTGCTTTTTAAAAGCATTTCTGCATAACTAAAAAGACAGGAAATTACAAGCATACGAAAACTGATTTCTACTTTCCTGAATTTTCCAAATGTATTTAATGAACATGTTCTTTTGTAATAAAAAAGTAATAAATAGGTATGATTTTTAAAAGGACTATAGTTTTTCCATCTAGTCTAGAAGCATGTCTTTAGAACCTATCATAGGTCATTTGGTCATTGTGATATGCGTGAAACATCATATGGCAGATCTTTTGAAATGTTTTTGGAGACCACAAGCAATCCTGTTGGTGTAAAGCAGGCACTTGACTAGCACAATACTTCAACTGCAAAATATGTGATAGCTAAAGCAGTCGTATTTGTCTTGGAAAGAAGAAACCTCAGGGTGTATTGTCTAAGGATATTAAACCATCTTATTTTTTTCTTGAGACAGAGTTTTGCTCTTGTGCAGTGGCACAATCTTGGCTCACTGCAACCTCAGCCTCCCAGGTTCAAGCAATTCTCCTGCCTCAGCCTCCCAAGTAGCTGGAACTACAGGCCCATGCCACCCTGCCAGTCTAATTTTTGTATTTTTAATAGAGGCAGGGTTTCACCATGTTAGTCATTCTGGTCTCAAACTCCTGACCTCAGGTGATCCACCTGCTTTGGCCTCCCAAGATGCTAGGATTACAGGTGTGAGCCACCACGCCCAGCCTTGAGCCATCTTCATAGCCAAAATAAAACTACTGAAATAATGACTGTAACACTGACTACTGAAATAATGCCAATAATAATTGGCTACTGAAATAATTTTCCACAATTCTATGAAAGCCTTTATTCGCTCTGTGATGATTTAATTACCTAAATTCATAACTTGCACTTTGCAACTCCCTTCTTCAGTTTGTAAGTGAAAAACAGATTGCAGTCAATAGGAGGATGAAGTATTAATCACTACAATTATCAAGAGACATTACAATCTTGATATCATTACTATTTGTACTGTATTTTTATAGGACTTTACATGCTATTTCCATAAAATATGCAGAAAAGATATCTCATTGGCATTTATATTATTGATAGCTAGTACAGGTAAAAACACCATGATGGCATAACCGAATTCATTATTCTAGAACACTGCTGTCCAATGGAACTTCTTGTGATGATGGAAATGTTCTATAATTCTACCTTGTCCAGTACAGTAGCCACTAGCCACATGTGGCTATTGAGCACGTGAAATATGGCCAGTGTAACTGAAGGTTTCAATTTTTTTTGTTTGTTTGTTTAGGATAGAGTCTTGCACTCTTGCCCAGGATGGAGTGCAGTGGCTTGATCTTGGCTCACCGCAACCTCAGCCTCCTGGGTTCAAGCAATTCTCCTGCCTCAGCCTCCCAAGTAGCTGGGATTACAGGTATGTGCCACCACACCTAGCTAATTTTTTGTAGTTTTATTAGAGACGGGGTTTCACTATGTTTGCCAGACTGGTCTCGAACCCCTGACCTTGTGATCCACCTGCCTCAGTCTCCCAAAGTGCTGGGATTATAAGCATGAACCACCGCACCCAGCCCGGTTTCCATTTTTATTTAATTTAAGTTGAATTTAAATAGCTACATGTATATAGTAGTTACCATATTGGGCAGTGAAGTTCTAGAATAACAAACCTATCACTAGATTGTCCCCAATCATATCATACTCTATTCTGAGAAACATTTGGCAGAAATAGAACCTCTGGAACTAGTTAATAAATATTTTCCTTCGTATTCCTCTCGGAGCTTTAGGGGGATAGATATTTTAATTTTGCAGATGTGGCATATTAAAGTAACAATATAATCCCTACGTATGTCAGTAGGAATTGCAATGGAACCTCTGACTGGTTGGGAAATAGATTTGGGAGTAACTAACCCCTAGCCCTGCCATTCCCGGGACTGCCTGACCCACATTGAAGTGAACCATGTAACTTTAGACCAGGATGGGCTTCATCAGAATTGCTCATTGCCTGCTTCAGACTGAATTCACCTTGGACTCTTGTTTCAGGAAATGTAGGAGCCCAAATCTCTTTACTGCCATCCGCCTTCCCACATTCCAATGACTCCCTTCAGAATGTAATCCTCTCAGTTTATAGCACCTGATGTCCGCGTCCTTGCAGTTTTGTCTTAAGCCTGAGACATCCCAGAATGCACTTAGTGCACTGCATGTTTTAAAAACACTCCCCTGATGCCAATGTGACTTTGAAGTGTTGCAGGAACATGCTAAAGGCTTAAGTCTTATTAAAAGGAGGATTTTATGGACTGAGACTTTGGGGAGGACTTTGGGTAATTACTGCCTGGAATACTGAAAAGTAGGTCAGATGTCATCAGGCGAATGCAGATAAATTGTTGAGTTGGGGGAAATGAGTCATTCCCTTATACCTACATATGAGGACTTTGTAGTTATTATTAACTCCAGACCATTAAAACTATGGGGTCATTGGGAGTTTTTCTCTCTTAAAAGTGGTCTAAATTTGTTATTTGTCATTTGTGCCATTACGCTGTTTATTTAATAACAGAAATGAATTGGTATATTTTCAGCTATTAAATTGTTTTCATCTAGACTTAATTTTGTGCCCATCTCTCTTTTCCTGCAGGTGTGACACACAGATGTCTAAGCAACTGCCTTCCAGCAGTGATTGATTTGCTGGTTCCCCACACAAAAAGTTTGGAAGAGACCCTTATGTCGTAGATTTTCTTGGTTGTAAGCAGCAAGTACTGATGCTGGCTAACTTAAACAAATAAGGAATATATCACGCAGGCATCAAAGAAACAGCTGGAAATCTGGATTGGCAAAGTCTGGATTAGGGCACTCCTGGGGATATGGGTAGTCAGAGCTAATGCATAGTTTTTCCTTGGCGCCAACACTGGGAAAGAATATGTCCCGATTATTTCATTTTCCTATCATTTTGTCTTTCTTCAGAAGAAGCAAAGTTGAGAGAAAGTCTTTCATAGCTTTTCCCATAAGGTATGTGGTCTTTGGGCAACATTTTCAACTCAACCTTTAGCCCTTAGCTTGCTTTGTTAAAAAGTTTTTGAGACAGGGGTCTTGCTCTGTCGCCGAGGCTGGAGTACAGTGGCATGATCGTGGCTCACTGCAGCCTCGACCTCCTAGGCTCAAGCGATTTTCCCACCGCAGCCTCCCAAGTAGTTGGGACTATTGGCAGGAGCCACCACGCCTAGCTAATTTTTGTTTATCTTTTATAGAGACAGGGTCACACTATATTGCCCAGGATGATCTCAAACTCTGGTTTGAGCAATCTGCCCAACTTGGCCTCCCAAAGTGCTGGGATTACAGGCATGGGCCACCTCACCTGGCCTGTCTTTCTTTACTCATCATGAATATACCCTGTTTAGCCTGGTCAACATGGAGAAACCCTGTCTCTACAAAACAAAAATTAGCCAGGCATGGTGGCATAGCCTGTAGTCCCAGCTACTCAGGAGGCTGAGGTGGGAAGATCACTTGAACCTGGCAGATGGAGGCTGCAGTGAGCTGAGATTGTACCACTGCACTCCAGCCTGGGAGAGAAGGACCCTGCCTCTCTCTCTCTCTCTCTCTCTCTAAATATATATATATATATATACACACACACACACACACACATATATATATAAACACAAATATATATATATATATATATATATATATATATTTGGGAGACAGAGAAGGACCCTGCCTCCTCCCATACATATATGTATATGGAGAGATATATATCTCCTGCTTTTCTATCCATAATTGTCTGCTCAAGCAGTGTGCCTGACAGTTACATGACCCCTTCTAGGAAGCCTTGAAAAGTCTGCCCTGCCCATTGCCCCTTTTTGAGGACTTCATTATGCAGCCTACAATTCTTCACTCAGCTGAAGGAGCAAAAGCAGGGCCTACCTAAATGGCACCTTTCTATTAGGTTTACCAAAGGCCTGGTAGATGTGCTCTGCCCAACAGGCAATCTCTATACTGAGTAGCATTGAACCATCTAGATTTCTGTCTGTGGTCGGTTTGACCATGATGCACTCAAAGGACCGTTCTTCAAGTAGATCCAAAAAGGCTCACAGAGGAAAGTAAGAGCAGAGAGAAAGTAGAAGCCATGGGATAACCTGAAGTAGAATGGAGAAAAGATGACCAAAAGCAGCAGAAGCAAGATCAGAGAGAGAATGACTGCCACCCCAGAGTGTGGAAACATTAGGGTCGGGAGCAAAGGATGGCGCCCCCTGCTGAGAGGCCCAGAATGACTGGCTGCAGTTCCATCCTCCGCAGCAGCGTGATGTCTCTGCTTTTATGCCTCTGAATTGTTGCAATAAATTCTTACTATTTATCTGCTGTAACCTGAATGTTTTTCTATTCATTGCGTCCAGAAACAGCCTGATACACCATTACTATCCCCTTTCCTGTTCTCATTTCTCCCATTTTAATCTGTAACCAACAACCTTGTCAATACCTCCTTTCCTTCCAGTAGCCATCTCTTCAGGGTCTCAGACTGTTCTTTGCTCTTTGAGTCTTCTAAACTGCATGTCTTTTCCAGATCTCTACTAACCCCCGCTATCTATATCTCAGTCACCCGTCAGCACCGAATACAGGTCAAAGGCCCCATTCTCAATGAGTTACAGTAGAAGGTGATTTTACTTCATTCACTGAAGTCACAAAGATCAAGGGAGGAAATCTCATAGGCTGGCAGTCTTTGCACCTAAATTGGAAGTATGGAGCAAATCACCAATTCCTGGAGGTTAGATTTGTCAGAGTTGTCAGAAATCATCTAGCTCAATCTCAAGGCTAAAGCTGGGCTGTTCTCAACCACCTCAACCACATTAGGAAGAGATCCCCTCCTCCCTGGCATGTGGCTGGAACTTTCCAGACTGGCTGACAGGTCACTACTTCATAGTGCAACCCAACCACTTTTTTTCCAACATTGAGAATGTGGGGCCAGGCATGGTGGTTCACGCCTATAATCCCCAGAACTTTGGGAAGTTCAGGCAGGCAGATCGTTTGAGCCCAAAAGTTCAAGACCCCCCTGGGCAACATGATGGAACCTCTCTACAAAAAAATACACACACACACACACACACACACACACACACACACAAAATCTGGGCATGGTGGCCCACACACCTGTAGTCTGTACAACTCATGAGGCTGAGACCGGAGGATCGCTGGAGCCCAGGAGGTTGAGGCTACAGTGAGCCATGATCGTGCCACTGCACCCCAGCAACAGAGTTAGAGGCTATCTGGAAAAAAAAAAAAGTTTAAAGACAATGGTCATGAGCTACCTTGATATTTCTTTTCCAGGATTATATTTCCCCATGTTTCAACCCATCTTCATGCTCCAGCTACGCATGGTAGTCTAACACAGTTAGACTAACATAGAATTAAATAAATCACAACTGTTTCTATGAAACCAAAGAGGGTAAGGAAGTCTTAATAAGTCTTATTTTAATATCAACTTTTCTAAACCTATGGCCTTTTTTCTGTACATATCATCTGTGACCTCTCCACTGCTCTCTGGTGGTAGATAATTTTCCTCACTTAATAGAGACCTAGAGGAAGGCAGTGGAGGAGTTAGATGGGAGAAAGAATGCAGGGAATGCAGCAAAGAAGTTATACATTTATATGCAAATTCCTGGCCTCATGTCATGAAGTTTATGATCTAATTTGGTAGGCAAAGTATACGATTGAAAACTCACAAAAAACGATAAGCCATACAGCCAAAAATGGTAAATAAAATAAATTCCAAAGGATTTAGGAGGACTAGAATAGAGAAGACATTTAGAAGTGGTGGTATTTACACTTAGCCTCAGCTTTGCGTAGGAAACACCAGGAAATGGGAAATAAGTACCCTCAACATAGTACATTGGAGAGATGCAGCCAGAAACAATGCATGAGAGTGTACTTTGAGCAAGAGCTCAGGGCTATTTAGAAACAGATTTTTGAATCATCCACAAATATCCGTGATATTGTATAGCATTACCAATGGAAAGAAGATTGGGATAAGGACATGTAAAGACTTATCAGACAGCCTGGACACCATGGAATAAAAATACAAATCTGAAGTCGGAGGATCACCTGAGCCTGGGGAAGACAAGGCTGCAGTGAGCTGTGATTATGCCACTGCACTGCAGCCTGGGCAGCAGACTGAGACCCCAACTTAAAAAAAAAAAAGACTTACCAGCACAGAGAATTTGTCATTCATCATTGATTAAGTCATTTATTCGTAAGTCAGTAAATATATACATATTAACTTAGTAAATGAGATGATTTTGTGAGTAGATATACATGCAAGACACTGTTTTAGGCTTAGTGAGAGATAAATCCTATAACAGTTCTTCTCTTCAAGGACTTAATCTAGTAATACAGATAAGATGAAATAAGACTTGTAAATCAGCAGATATATGAAGAAATTAAAAATAATAATAACCATAAGAAAAGTACAGATAGAGGAGAAATAAGAGAAAGAAAATTTTTTGGTTTGTTTTGTTTTTAATAGGTGATGGTAAGTGAACGCTTTACAGAAAAGATGGGTTTTAAAGTTGCAATGGTTTGAATGTGCCCCCAAAAGTTCATGTATTAAAAGCCCAATTGCCACTGACAGTATTAAGAGGTGGAATCTTTAAGAGGTGATTAGGTCATGATAGCTCCACCCTCATGAATTAATTAATGCTGTTATTTGGGAAGTGAGTTAGTTATTATGGGAGTGGGTTCCTGATAAAAGGATCAAGTTCAGCCTCCAACCCTGCTCTACCTCATGCTTGCACCTCCTCTCCACGTGATGCTCTTCCACCATTGGATGACAGGGCCCTAACCAGATGCAGTGCTATGTTCTTGGACTTCCCAGCCTCCAGAACTGTGAGCCAAATACATTTCTATTCTATATATTACCCAGTCTGTGATATTCTATCATAGAAGCAGAAAACAGACTAAAACAAGAGTTAAATGCTTAAGATAGCTAGGATTTTAAAATATGGAAATGGTTAGAGAATATGTTATGCAAATTAAATAGTATGAGCAAAACCAACCAAGGTAGACGAGCATGGACACAAAAGGTAGAGGAGGGCCCTGCACATGAGAGATCACACTGCAAATGCATGAAACAAAACTCTGACTGGATTCTCAGGAAGGCCCAACAACCTTCTATCCTTCATCCTTCCTTAGTCAGTTCAGAGACAAAGCTACAGGGACAGGTAGTTGAAGGATCCTTTGAGATACCCAAGCATGGATGACAGGCAAGGAGTTCAGATGTAAATTCTGGACTAGATATATAAATTTGTGATCATCTGTGTGGAGGTGACATGAAGCCATTAATTGATATGTGAGTCATGAAGTCATGTCACCTCCACACAGATGATCACAAATGTATATCTTGCAGGAGATGGTTTAAGAAGAAAGAGGAATCAAGTGAGAAGAAAAGGAGTTAGAGCTGTACTTTATTTCCTGTCCTTCAGATAACTTTCTTCACTCTCCTCAAATCCCTTTCCCATAGCTCCCTTCCATAGTCTCAACAGGTGACTTCACCTCCTACTTTAACAAGAAAACAAAAGCCATTAGAAACTTCTCCAAACTTCTTACCACCAAATCAACAAAGCTTCCAGCACCTATATAATTTTTTTCTTTCTCTTTTCTGCTAAAATGGAAGAGATATCCTTCCTAAGACTGGAGCTTCCACCGATGTTCATAATTCCTCCCTTTACCTCCTCAGCAACCTCACTCCCTCAACTCTCTCTTTCCTAGATCTTCAAGTGCTCTCAAAATGGAAATGTTCTCTAATGTCTACCATCTTTAAAAGCCCTCCTGCTGGATGGTACCCTTTTTTTCATTCCTCCTTCAGAGTTAACTACTTGAAAGAGTGATCTACACTGGCTCTCTCTATTTCCTCTTCACTCTCACTTCTGGTCCCACTACTCCATTGAAACTTTCCTTGCTGCCAGGCACAGTGGCTCATGCCTGTAATCCCAACAATTTGGGAGGCCAAGGCAGGAGGATCACTTGAGCCCAGGGAGTTCAGGATCAGCCTGGGCAACATAGTAAGAGCTTATCTCTACAAAAAATAAACAAAAATTAGCTGAGCATGGTGACACACACCTGTAGTCCCAGCTATTAAGAAAGCTGAGATGGGAGGATCATTTTAGCCCAGGTGGTGTAGTGAGCCATAATCATGCCACTGCATTCCAGCCTGGGTGACAGAGTGAGACCCTGTCCCTTCCACCTTCTGAGAATGCTCTTCTGTTAGTTTTCCTGAACTCCAAGTTCTTGGCTCTTCTCTTAACTGTTGAACGTTTGTCCTCAAGCTCTACCTCCCCTCATACTCTTCTTAGGAGAGCACAGAAGCTCCCATGATGGTAATAACTTTGTATATACTCCCGTCTCCTAAGTCTCTAACACAGGTCCCAGTGTCACTCCTGAGCCTCTGATTCATACATCAATTAATAACTAAACCAAAAAAAGCTCAATTTCTCCTCTTCCCCCCAACCCTTTGCTTTCTTTTTTAATATTCTCTTTCTTGGAGGTAAGCACTCTCTTTCTCTATCCTCCCCATCCTGCCTATCCCCCAAGCCCCAATCTATTCTTTACTTTGTAGGCAGAGGATGTTTCCAAAATTTAAATTAATTCCCGTGCTGAAAATTCAACTTTGCTTTTTTTTTTTTTTCTGTAGAGGCAGTGTCTCGCTGTGTTGTCCTGGCTGGAGTGCAGTGGCTATTCACACGTACAATCATGGTGCACACTACAGCCTCTAACTCCTTGGCCCAAGGGATCCTCCAGCCTTAGCCTCCTAGTAGCTGGGTCCACAGGAACACCAGCAGTCCACTCCAGCTTCAGCTCTACATCTTTTGGAATGTAGTATAAACCCCTTAGCATCATAAAGCTCTGCGCATGTCCAGACTCATCTCTTATCACTATCACCATGGTATTTCACACTGTGGCAATTATGAACAGTGTTCAGTTCCTGGTATTGACACAGTCTTTGATGCTTAGAGGCTTTGCCCATGTTGTTCTTTTGTGTTTTGAATACTTCCCCAGTTTCTTTGTCTTCCTGATAGTTACACTTTAAAAATCACTTCTCTCCGAAGTCCCTCCTGACTCCATACGGTTAGGGACCCTTCCTACAGGCTGTCCTATTCCTTTGTACTTATGCCTATGATCATCACATGGTCTGCAAATGACTCTTGATTTATCTATACCTTTCATCTTTAATCTAGAAGTAGATTGGCCTTTTAGCAGGAATGCCTTCCTCACCAGTGTATCCCTTTATCTAACATAGTGCCTGGTACATATTCAGAAATCAATAAATTGTGGAATGAATGAAATGAACTGGGGCCTTATGTCTAAGATGTTTTATGTCTAAGATATTTTACAGGAAGGCAGTACAGGGAAGTGAAATGTACACAAAATTTGGAATCAGAAACTTGTATCAAATCCCAGCTCTCTGTCACTTAATTAGCTATAAGATCACAATGTATTTACCTTCTCTGGATGGAGGGCCCACCAGGTGCTAGGCACTGTACTGCGTGCTGGGGATATAAGGATGAAGACTTAGTAACTGCCATCAAGGAAGCTGAGTTTAAAAAGATGTATATAGAAATAGGTGAGAGGTGGGAGGAGAGAACATCCCACGTATAGGAAGTGATATGCAAGAAGGACTATAGCAGGCAAGCAATCACGTGCCTCATTAGCAGGAGTCAAGTAGTTCAGTGAGGTTAGAACCTAAGGTGCTGGAGACAGCTGGGTGAGGAGATGAGACTGGAGAGAAAAGCAGGAGCCATATCTCAAAGGACCCTATACTGTGTCATGAAGTTTGAAATACATCCTTAGGGCCTAGGAGTTAAAACCCCAGACGGTTTCAAGTGGGAGAGTCACAGTACTAAATTTCCATCATAGAGATAAAGCAGGTGGTGATGTGGACAATGGGTTGAAAGACAGTTATGTTGCAAGCAAGAATACCAGCAAGGAGGCTGTTGCAGGGGGCTCAGTCAATAGACAGCAGTGGCCTGAGTTTTTGCAGGAACTATGGGGTTGGTACAAAGTATTAGTAGGCAGATTCAGAAGATACTTATGTGATAGGACAGAAGGAACTTGGTGATGGTTGCATGAGAGGGATGAGGGACAAGGAAGATAGAGGATGGCCACCATGTGTCTGGTCCAGAGGAGCATGTAGAGGAGCCATTTCCTGAGGTTGGGAATGCAGCTGAAGAGGCTTTTGGACAACAGATGCTTTAATGAGAGAACTGAAGACAGGATGATTAGAAGGGAAAGTCTGGAGTCAGGACAAGGAGCTAAGATGTGCCTGCAGTAGTGTAGGGGTGAGATGATAGGGCCTGAACTAAGGTGAGCAGCTGGAATAGAAAGAAGGGAAGGGTCTTATAAATTCAAATAAAATCCTCAGCCCTCCTAGTAACTGAATGAACCCCCTCTTGGCCAAGGGGACTCTAGAAAAAACTTGAAAACTGAATTCCTGGCCACGATGGGAAGGGAGTTCAGAATGCCTCATTATACTATATGCCTTTTGGAGTTTAGGCAAAATGACCAGTATTAGTGTTAAAATAGAGATCATAAGACTGACAAGGCCAGGCATGGTGGCTCCCGCCTATATAACCCCAGCACTTTAGGAGGCTGAGGCAGGTGGATCCCTTGAGCCCAGGAGTTTGAGACCAGCCTGGGAAGCATGGCAAAAACCTGTCTCTATAAAAAATACAAAAAAACTAGCTGGGCATGATGGTGCACACCTCTAGTCCAAACTACATGGGAAGCTGAGGCTGGAGGGTCACCTGAGCCCAGGAGTTCAAGGCTACAGCGAGCCATGATCATGCCACTATACTTTATCCTGGGCAATAGAGAGAGACCCTGTCAAAAAAAAAATGACAAAACAGAGTCTTTGTGGCAATAAGATACCAAATTATGAACAAGACCTAAGGCCACGGAAGGCAAGGGTTAAGTCACACCTGCAGACAGTCATTCCTTTCTGCTGACTTCAGTTGCAAATAAAGAATCTCTGAATCCACATGTAACCTGAAAGCCCCTGCTTCAAGATATCCCTCCCACCTTAGATGAACCAATGGATACCTTCCATGTACTAATTTATGTCTTTGCCTATCACTCCTGCCACCCTAAAATGTATAAAACGGAACTGTAATCTGACTGCCTTAAGACTACTTACTCAAGGCTTCTTGTGTTTGTGTTTTCCCTGGTCGTGGTGACTTATATTGGCTCAGAACAAAACTATTTAAAATATTTCTGGGCCGGGCGCGGTGGCTCAAGCCTGTAATCCCAGCACTTTGGGAGGCCGAGGCGGGTGAATCACGAGGTCAAGAGATCGAGACCATCCTGGTCAACATGGTGAAACCCCGTCTCTACTAAAAATACAAAAAAATTAGCTGGGCATGGTGGTGCGTGCCTGTAATCCCAGCTACTCAGGAGGCTGAGGCAGGAGAATTGCCTGAACCCAGGAGGTGGAGGTTGCGGTGAGCCGAGATCGCGCCATTGCACTCCAGCCTGGGTAACAAGAGCGAGACTCCGTCTCAAAAACAAAAAATAATAAAATAAAATAAAATAAAATATTTCATATAGTTTGGTTTCTCCATTAATAGGCTAATGTGACAGATGAGCTAAAATAACAATAGACAGGGCTTGGCCATTTCAATGGAGAGTCCTGAAGAAAAGTATCAAATACCCAGATTAGGGGGCTATCCAAAAGTCTTTGAAAGCCAAGCAGAGAAATTGAGACTTGATACAGTGGGGGAAAAATATTATAATATTCCCGGACAAAGAATGCTTAAGGAACATTATTCTAACAATAGCATATAAGAGATTAACTAGAGAAGAAAAAGGATGATGGAGGCAGAAAGAGAATATGGTTATCATTTGAATAGAACACGCTAAAAATGCAGACACTACCAGTGAAGAGTATAAGGTACTCATGACTCATTTAATGTGAGGTATGAAGGAGAGGATGCAACTGACATATCATCATGGCACACAACACATTCTCAGCAATTATTTGTTTACATGTTTACCTCTGTCAGGCTGTGGGCTTCTTAAAGTCAGAACCTATGTCGTCTTTATTTTTATAGCTTCAATATATAGCCAAATTATGACATAGATCAAGTCTTTGATAAATATTCTTGAATGACCAATCTAATGAATACATAAGTTGGATAGGCAGAGTACATATGAAAGCAAGATAGTTTGGGGAATGCAGTTTTTTTTTTTTTTCTTTTTTAAATTTAGAGATTGGCCAGGCATGGTGGCCCATGCCTATAATCCCAGAACTTTGGGAGGCCAAGGCGGGCAGATCACTGGAGGTCAGCAGTTCAAGACCAGCCTGGCCAACATGGTGAAACCCTGTCTTCACTAAAAACACTAAAATTAGTTGGGTGTGGTGGCGCATGCCTATAAACCCAGCTACTTGGGAGGCTGAGGCATGGGAATCACTGGAGCCCAGGAGTTAGAGGTTGCAGTGAGCTGAGATTACTCTACTGCACTTCAGCCTGGGTGACAGAGCAAGACTCTACCTCAAAATAAATAAATAAATAAATAAAATTAGAGATTGGGTCTCTGTCGGCCAGGTTGAAGTGCAGTGATGTGATCATGCCTCACTATAGCCCCAAACTCCTGGGCTCAAGCAATCCTCCCACCTCAGCCTCCCATGTAGCTGGCACTGCAGGCATTTGCCATACCCCTTGCTAATATTTATTTATTTTCTGTGGAGGCAGAGTCTACATTGCCTGTGCCTGTCTTGAACTTCTGGACTCATGCCATCCTCCCACCTCAGCCTTCCAAAGTTCTGGGATTACATGCGTGAGCCACTACTTCCCACCTAAGAATGTTTTGAATTTGGTTTTGAAGTGCTCTTCTTCCTTTAAAAAAAAATTATTTCACACAGCTGGACTAGGATGAAACAGCTGTGAAATGTTGAGTTTAAGATGTGACATCTAAGATACCCACTTGTAAATGTCTTACAGATGTGACATCTAAGATACCTACTTGTAAATGTCTTATAGATACAGAAAAAGTAAGTGCTCAGAAGTCCAGAAGATAGAAGAAATCTGGAGAGAGGCACAGTAGAGAGTCATCAGCATTAATCATGTCTCTCATTGCACCCACATCTGACATTTGAAACAAGCAGGCTGACACTCAGTGGTTTCATAATGCAATGTAATTCAGTCAAGGATAGAGACTCCACTCCGGATTTCTTCCATTGTGAGCACCACCATTGTCACAACCGCACCGGAGGTTTTATGGACCTGGAAGTGGTTGGTATCACTTTTTTTTTTTTAGACAGTCTTGCTCTGTCACCCAGGCTGGAGTGCAGTGGTGCTATCTCAGCTCACAGCAGCCTCCGCCACCCAGGTTGAAGCAATTCTTCTGGCTCAGCCTCCTGAGTAGCTGGGATTACAAGCACGGGCCACCACACCTGGCTAATTTTTGTATTTTTAGTAGAGACAGGGTTTCACCGTGTTGGCAAGGCTGGTCTCGAATTCCTACTTCAAGTGATCTGCCTACCTAGGCCTCCCACAGTTTTGGGATTCCAGGCGTGAGCCACTGTGCCTGGCCAGTTTGTGTCACTTCTATCCATCTCATATGGTTTTGCTTTGTGTCCCCACCCAAATCTCATCTTGAATTGTAGCGCCCATGATTCCCATGTGTTGTGGGAAGGACCTGATGCGAGATAGTTGAATCATGGGGGTGGTTTCCCCATACTCTTCTCGTGGTAGTGAGTAAGTCTCACAAGATCTGATGGTTTGTAAGTGGTTTCCCTTTTCACTTGGCTCTCTTTCTCTCTGTTTGCCTGCCATCATGTAAGAGGTAAATTTTGCCTTCTGCCATGATTGTGAGACCCTCCCAGCCATGTGGAACTGTGAGCCCATTAAAGCTCCTTTTCTTTATAAATTACTCAGTCTTGGGTATGCTTTTATCGGAAGCATGAAAATGAACTAATACACCATCTGTTTGTATTCTGTCAATGCCTTCAAACTTCGGCTTGACTGTTGACTGAACAATTGAGGAGAAACATTTGCCTCGTCAATCCATTGCATGCCCTTCTCTATTCTGCTCTGTGTCCTGAGATGCTGGTCTCTAGGGATCAACCATCAGAGCTTCCTTGCCCTCTGGCTTCCAAGTTGGGTTCAGAGGATGAGGTAGCCGCAGGAGAGTAGAAACTGGAATAGAGGGAAGGAAAGGTCTCTATCACTTCCTAGCCCATCCCTACCCTCCACTGACACTTTGTGGAGAGCTCCAGCAGTGCAGATGCATTTTCCTCCAGTCACAGCTCCCTGTGGGCAGTTCCTGTTCTATGGCTCCAGTTCTTGCTGGCCTCCAATAATACTATTCCCTTCAATCCTGGGGTCCTAATGGCTTCCTGCAGTTAATATTTCTGGCTGGTTCTCTAATCTCTTGTGGGGTCCCTTAGCATTGCCTGTTATTCTGTAAATCATCCCCTTCCTTAATCTCTCTTCAGTTGAATCCTTTTTAGAGTGTGCCATTTGTTTCCTGTTGAAACCCTAACAGATACATTGTTTACTAGCTCATATTAATTCTGTTTCAATTACCAAAGCACTATTTGTGGGTGATTTAGCTAATTTGTTCCATCAAAATGGGCACAAGTGACCACTGTAGTCAAAATTCCATTTTGGTACCACATAGTGAAAGTTTTAAGTCCATATTGCATATTCTATACCAAGAGAGATCCTTTCTTTTCATTAGCTTGATTATAGAAATGGTTGTTCATAACTCTAGTGTTCATCTATAGCTATAGTTACCCCATAAAGTGACTTGAACTACCCGATTCTATCGTTTTTTTCTTCTATTCCTGTTGGAAACCATTTTCACTTGTGCATCCAAGGATTTAAAATCAGACCAGGTACCATGGCTCATGCCTGCTATCCCAGCACTTTGGGAGGCCAAGGTGGGCGAATCACTTGAGGCCAGGAGTTTTTTTTTTTTTTTTTTTTTTTTTTTTTTTTTCTGATTTTGTTTTGTTTTGTTTTTGAGATAGAGTCTCGTTCTGTCACCTAGGCTGAAGTGCAGTGGTGTGATATTCGCTCACTGCAACCTTTGCCTCCCAGGTTCAAGCAGTTCTCCTGCCTCAGCCTCCTGAGTAGCTGGGACTACAGGTGTGTACCACCACACCAGGCTAATTTTTTGTGTTTTTAGTAGAGGCGGGGTTTCACTCTGTTAGCCAAGATGGTCTCAGTCTCCTGATCTGATGATATGCCTGCCTTGGCATCCCAAAGTGCTGTGATTACAGGCATGCCTGGCCGAGGCCAGGAGTTTGAGACCAGCCTGGCCAACATGGTGAAACCCCATCTCTACTACAAATACAAAACTTTTCCAGGCGTGATGGTGCATGTGTGTAATCCAGCTACTTGGGAAGGAGGCTGAGGCATGAGAATTGCTTGAACCTGGGAGGCAGAGGTTGCAGTGAGCTGAGATGCTGCCACTGTACTCCAGCCTGGGCGATAGACTGAAACTCTGTCTCGAAAAAAGGAAAGAAATAAAAAGAAAAAAAGAGAAATAAATGCTGAGTAGCTGTAAAACAGCAGTACAGGTAGTAGGGAGAGATAGTGCATAATGTTAATGAGAAGTTGAGATTTCTTGATACTATACAAAGGGCATGACTGATCGAGATATACAGGCATGGCAAGGGTGAACTTTAGATAACCAAGGGAGATCACAGGACATAAGAAAACAGAAAAATCAGTTTACCATATACAGTTAGAAAAGCAGATAAGAAATCTGGAGTTTTGTTCCCACCATATAGCAGTTGCTGGGTCTGTAGTTCTTGAATGGCAAGAACTCTTACTTATATTCTTATCTCCAGCAGTCATTATGAAACTTCCACATATCAAGCAGCAAAAAATAGTGACTAGGTTAAATAGTGAAACTTCATACTGTTTTCTGTATGAAATATTAGTAGTTATTTCACGGTAGGCGCAGTGCCTCAGGCCTGTAATCTCAGCACTTTGGGAGGCCAAGGAGGGGAGATTATTTGAGACCAGCCTGGCCAACATGGTGAAACCCTGTTCTACTAAAAATACAAAAATTAGCTGAGTGCGGTGGTGAGTGCCTGTAATCCCAGCTACTTGGGAGGCTGAGGCAGGAGAATCACTTCAATCTGGGAAGCAAAGGTTGTAGTGAGCTGAGACCGTGCCATTGTACCCCAGCCTGGGCAACAAATGGGAAAAAAAAAAAAAAGAATATTTCATAGGATTAGTGTGAAAATCAAATGATATAACTTATGTAAAGTCTTTAGTATATTGCCTGGCATGTAGTAAGCATTCAGTAAATACTGTATTACTGTATCATAATATATTGCTATCATATATTTTTATCATAGCATTTACAGAGCTGTACAATTAAACATTTTACAGTAATTGTAAGTTATAATTACATAAGTTATATCATTTGATTTTCACACTAATCCTATGAAATAGATTCTATTATTTCCATACTTATATAGAGAGAAGTAAACTAAAGTAAGGAGCTGTTAAGTCACACAGATAGCCATTGGCAAAATCAGTATTTATACCTAAGCATCCTGGCTCTGGAGTGTTCCCAACATACATAAGTAAATAGCGTAGCCACAGCAGCTTAAATGTACACCACATCAACCTCACAAGAGGATGCTCAACAGTGTTTGGCTAAGGCCAATGATTCATTTTTGAGACAGAGTCTTGCTCTATCGCCCAGGCTGGAGTGCAGTGGCACAATCTTGGCTCACTGCAACCTCTGCCTCCTGGGTTCAAGTGATTCTTCTGCCTCAGCCTCCCAAGTAGCTGGGACTACAGGGGCATGCCACCACATCCAGCTAATTTTTGTATTTTTAGTAGAGACGGGGTTTCACCATATTAGCCAGGCTGGTCTTGAACTCCTGACCTCATGATCCGCTCACCTCGACCTCCCTAAGTGCTGGGATTACAGGCATGAGCCACTGCACCTGGCCAGGCCAATGAGTTTGAATCTCTTTAGCACCCATTAGTCAGGATAATTCAGTGTGCTTTGCAGTGTTGAAAATAAGTCTTACTGAAAAAGGCCTAGTTATGCAGTTTCCTTTATACTTTCTTAGCCTTCTTGGAAATGAATCACATAATGCATTGTATATGGCACAAAACAAACACTCAATAAATATTTAGTGAATTTAACCGAACTAGTAACTTTTCAGCAGCTTTGTAAGAAAAAGTACCAAGAGTCATGAAAAACTAGCAGGCAAACGGTGATGTTAAAATACATAGTGAATCTCAACATAAATCACCATTACCTCCTGGATACAAATTTTTGCTAGCTTTGGAATAACAGTTCAATGAATATTTTCAAGAATATTGTTTAAAATGGTCGCTAATAGTTTTTAAGTGCAGCAGAAAGCACATTTACCTGGAATTCTTTCCTTGAAAGCCTTAGATTGGTCTTCAGACAAACCAAAGTATTTTCGTATTTTTTTTTCTTTTTTTCTGGTCCTTGACTCAGGAAAACTACATATTTTAAAGAGAGGAAAAGTGCTATATTCACTCTTTTCTTGTATAGGAAAACCTTGGTCCAAAAATTGAAAGTGAAAGCTCTAAGAAGACACTTTATGATGGCCATTTTATGAAGCTGATTGAAAGACTATTTTTTCACTTTCTATTTTCTCAAGGTAATCACAGTCCAAATTGGCAAGGATGGAATATCTCCTGTACCTAACTGGACAGAGCAAATTCGATTTTAACATTTCACAATCTCAAAGACTCTTTACTTAGAATTTAAAAAGCCACTTGTTCCAGAATTAGAGTTTCCTACCCACCCAGACCAGATGTCCTATCCCAGGGTGACATAGCAACCCCAGAGATGATCGGAATTGGCTCAACCACCATGTGTGTGCTTTGTCACTTCCTTACAACCCTTCAGCATGGGAAGACTCTCTCTCCCACCTCAAGATAAGGTGTTTCCCCAACCAAGTAAGTTTGTCATCCATTTAACTAATATTTATTGAGCATCTACCATACATCAGGGCTGCTTCTTTCGGGGACACAGCAATGAATAAGACAGACAACACCTATGCCCACACAGAGCTTATATGCAGTTGAGGAAGACAGACTACACATACGCTAGAGATACATAACCTGGGGCCAGGCATGACGGCTCATGCCTGCAATCCCAGCACTTTGGGAGGCCAAGATGGGAGCTTGAACCCAGGAGTTGGAGACCAGCCTAGACAACATAAGGAGACCCGGTCTTGGCCAGGCACTGTGGCTCATGCCTGTAATCCCAGCTCTTGGGAGGCCAAGGTGGGTGGGTCACAAGATCAGGAAATTGAGGAAAGCCTGACTAACATGATGAAACCCTGTCTCTACTAAAAATACAAAAATTAGCCAGGCGTGGTGGTGTGCACCTGTAGTCCCAGCTACTTGGGAGGCTGAGGCAGGAGAATCACTTGAACTGGGATGCAGAGTTTGCAGTGAGCCAAGACTGCACCACTGCACTCCAGCCTGTGCTACAGAGTGAGACTCCCTCTCAAAAAAAAAAAAAAAAAAAAGAGACCGCTGTCTTTATGTTTTAAAAAAAGATATGTAACTTGGAAAATTATTAAATATTGATTCACCCTGTGAAAAAAATTCCACAGGATAGATGGCCCTCAGGTGTCTCACCATTCACTTGATCCCATTCTGTCAACCCTCTTTTAAGTACAATTTAAAGAAAGAAAAATTTTCAAATAAATGTAAAATCCAAATAAATCACAGTTTTATTTCTCTCATTTGTAAAGAATAAAGTTATTTCAAAAGAAAAAAGAAAAAATTCCACAGGATAATGGTTTAGAGCAGCAGTCCCCAACCCTTCTGGCACCAGGGACCAGTTCCATGGAAGAAAATTTTTCTCAGACTGGGAGTGGGGGATGGTTTTGGGATGATTCAAGTGCATTACATTTATTGTGCACTTTATTTCTATTATTATTACATTGTCCTATATAATAAAATAATTCCATGACTCACCATAATGTAGAATCAGTGGGAGCCCTGAGCTTATTTTCCTGCAACAAGATGGCCCCATGGGGTGGGGGGCCAGTGATGGGAGACAGTGACGGATTATCAGGAGTTAGATTCTCATAAGGAACACGTAACCTAGATCCCTTGCATACGCAATTCACAATAGAGTTTGTCCTCCTGTAAGAATCTAATGCCGCTGCTGATCTGACAGGAGGCAGAGCTCAGTCAGTAATGCTAGCAACAAGGAGCAGCTGTAAATACAGATGAAGCTTCGCTCAGTCGCCCTCTGCTCACCTCCTGCCATAGAGTCTGGTTTCTAACAGACCCGGAAGTTGGGAACCCCTGGTTTATTGTGGGAAAGAAAAAAATCACTTGCTAGTTGGCAGCTGGCCTGGCACACACAGCTAGATCACAGCATTCTCCCATCAAACATAAACAGTTCCTTTTTCTGTTTTTTGTTCATTTGTTTTTTTGTTTGTTTGTTTTGAGATGGAGTCTTGTCTGTTGTTTAGGCTGGAGTGATCTCGGCCCACTGCAACCTCCGCCTCCCAGGTTCAAACAATTCTCCTGCCTCAGCCTCCTGAGTAGCTGGGACTACAGGCATGCACCACCATGCCTGGCTAATTTTTGTATTTTTAGTAGAGACACGGTTTCACCATGTTAGCCAGGATGGTCTCCATCTCCTGATCTCGTGATCCACCCACCTCAGCCTCCCAAAGTGCTGGGATTACAGGCCTGAGCTACCACACCCAGCCAAACATAAACAGGTTCACAGAACAACAATATCAGATAAGGTTACTCTGTGATCGTGATGAAGCAAAACAAACAAAACAAAAAAGACCACTCTGTAATCATGTCTGAGCAGAGACAAAACAAGGAAACTCTCTGCAAACGACTAAAACCACCAAACAGTCATCTCTCCCAGCTGAGTGAGGGCTACCTCTTTAGCCCCACTCCATTCCTCCTGCCTCCCAGATAGGATTCATTAAGATCCCAATCACTGAATTACCCTCAATCCAGGGCAAACCCCCTTGCTTGAACACAGGCCCAAACTCTCTAACAGGTGCCTTGTAAGGCTTTCTTACCGAGACATCCCGTGTTTTGCCAAGGTGCATGGTCTCACTTGCTGCCACAAGCAGCAATAAGCCCAACTTTGTTGGATTATAATGTACATCTGGTGGTCTTTGTTTAAGACGCACTGTTGGGGCTCAGAAACTGATACCCCAAAATATGGCACTTCGATGTGCTAGCCTAAAGAAGCAGGCTCAAGTTCTCTCTGACCACCCACCCAATCCTGCTTCCTGTCTCTATGAAGCTATTCACTCTGAAGTTCACTAATTTGTATAAAATCTGGATCCTGCCAAAGAAGAAAACCTCTAGACCCTTCCCTGAGTTTTCATTAATTTAATTCATATGACAGGAAGAGACTGCAGTCTGTCAGTATACCTGGGCAGATTTTTTTTTTTTTTTGAGTTGGAGTCTTGTTCTGTCGCCCAGGCTGGAGTGCAGTGATGTGATCTCAGCTCACTGCAACCTCTGCCTCCTGGGTTCAAGCGATTCTCCTGCCTCAGTCTCCTGAGTAGCTGAGATTACAGGTGCCTGCCACCATGCCTGGCTAATTTTTGTATTTTTAGTAGAGATGGGACTTCACCATGTTGGCCAGGCTGATCTCAAACTCTTGACCTTGTAATCCTCCAGCCTTGGCCTCCCAAAGTGCCAAGGTGTAAGGCACCGCACCTGGCCACCTGGACAAATTTTTGTCATAAACTATTATTTGCTCTGCAGGCCCAAAAGATTTTGTCCCAAGCCATTTTATGTTCTCCAAGTGCTTTCATTTCTCCCTAAAAATCATTTACCATCCTTCAAATTGCCACATTTCCCCATCTCCCCTTTCTCTATGAGAAAGATGTATAAACATCTGTCTCCATTGGATGACTATTCTCATGTGATTCTCCTGCTATGCATGTCAAAAAAGTTTTTTTAATGCCTTTGCCCCTATTCATCTGCTTTGTGCCAGTTGATTTTTCAGTGAACCTTCAGAGGGTGAAGGGATAGCTTTCCCTTTGCTCTGACAGCATCAACAAGGAGAGAGGGGAAGAAGTCTTTAGTTAGGGTGGTCAGAGAAGTCTTTGATAAGGAGTTATTGTGCTGAAAAGTGAAAGGTAAAGAGATGGCCAATTGCGTTGGGCACGGTGGCTCATGCCTGTAATCCCAGCACTTTGGAGGCCAAGATGGGCGGATTACTTGTGGCTGGGAGTTTGAGACCAGCCTGGGCAACATGGTGAAACCCCTTCTCTACTAAAATTACAAAAATTAGCTGGGCGGGGTGGTGCTCCCCTGTAGTCCCAGCCACTCAGGAGGCTGAGGCAGGAGAATATCTTGAACCCAGGAGGCAGAGGTTGCAGTGAGCGGAGATCTACCCATTGCACTCCAGCCTGGGTGACAGAGTGAGACTATGTCTCAAAAAAAGTAAAATAAAGGCCGGGAGCAGTGGCTCACACTTGTAATCCTAACAGTCTGGGAGGCTGAGGCAGGTGAATTACCCGAGATCAGGAGTTCAAGACCAGCCTGGCTAACATGGTGAAACCCTATCTCTACTAAAAATATAAAAATTAGCCAGGCATGGTGCCAAATGCCTGTAATCCCAGCTACTAGGGAGGCTGAGGCATGAGAATCATTTGAAAGCAGGAGGCGGAGGTTGCAGTGAGCCGAGATCGCACCACTGCACTCCAGCCTGTGTGACAGTGACTGTTTCCCCCCGCCCCCACCAAAAAAAAGGCGGCCATTAGAAGATTTAAGGGAAGAACATTCCACTCAGAGGGAAAAGGGAAAAGCAAATAACTTGTATTTCCTAACCAACAATTTTGCCTTCAGACACATCTCCTCTAAACATTGATTTTGAGTGTTAGGCCTCCAAGTCCAGGCCTGGCCGTTTTAGCCTTGGTGACCCTCACATACACCTCTGGAAAGTCCCCAGGAGCCAGAAAGTCTAAAGTAACCAAAGTGATCAGGTGGCCACAGAAAGAAGTAAAACAACTTGTTCCTGCCTCGACTAATTGCTCTGCAAAACTGTACCCATTATTCCGATTCAGCCTTGAGAAAATTTCCCCCAACACTGGGTTTCTCAGGACCCCCACCCCTGTAACTATTTACCTGACCCTCCTCTCTGCTTGCAACTGTTACCTCCTACCCTTATGATCATACCTGTTTGTAAAAATAACCCTTACCCTTGTGATCATACTCTCCACACTTATGATTATGCTTGATTGTAATAAATGGCCCCGACCTTGTGATCACGCATGCCATGACACCCTTCCCCTCCCTAAGTTAGATTATCGACCTCTACCCTTGCAGTCATGCATCCCATGACTCAACAACAGGCAGTCGTATTCATATAATGGAAAATGGGGACAAAAAGCATTAGTACACTAGACACTGTTCCAGCCTTGGCCCAACGAATTATCACACCCACCCTAAAGCTATTATGTTTAAAGGGTATTTTTAGGGAATTCATCCTATTAGGACTATTTCAAGCTCAAAGATATGCTAACTGGAACCTTGCCAAGTGCATGAAGTAGCACCCTAAGCCAAAGACTTAACCAAATATTTACTAAACTACAAAAATTATAAACTTTTCTTTTAGGTGTCCACGCAGCCCCTTGTCACGCTCGAAGTAGCCATGAGAAACATCGCCCCTGCTCCCTCCTTTAATTTTTCTKTCTTTTCTTCTTTTATACATACATAAAAAGRTGGGAAYGYTAGGCCTCCAAGTCCAGGCCTGGCCATTTTAGCCTTGGTGATCCGCGTGTACACCACTGGAAAGTCCCTAGGAGCCAGAAAGTCTAAAGTAACCACAGTGACCAGGTGGCCACAGAAAGAAGTAAAACAACTTGTTCCTACCTCGACTAATTACTCTGCAAACCTGTACCCATTGTTCCTGTTCAGCCTTGCAAAAATTTCCCTCGGACATTGGGTTTCTCAAGATCCCCATCCCTATAACTATGTAATTTACCTCACCCTCCCCTCTGCTTGTAGTCAATACTCCTCACCCTTATGATCATACCTGTTTGTAGTAAATGACCTCTGTCTTGTAATCATGTATCCCGTGACGCCCTTCCCATCCCCAAGATAGATAACCACCTTTAGCTGACCATTTGCCTCAACCTATATAAGCAATCCCATCTCCTACCCACCTTTGCCTAACTCCCTTCTCGGACTTGGCCCGCTTGCACCCAAGCGTGAAATAAACAGCCTTGTTGCCCACACAAAGCCTGTCTGGTGGTCTTTTTAGGTGAGTGGCATGTGTGACATTGAGGTTATAGGGAAGCTTATCATATGGGCATTTTCTACTTTTAGTCAAAAAACGCTTTTGGAGGAAAAAAAATTGAGATGTCACGTAAAGATGAAAGGAAGTCTAGGGTGGCAATTAAGAGTGTGTGGTGCTGAGGAAGGCTTATCTCTGTGTTTACCCCACTCCCACTCCCACCCAGGAGAATATTCTCCATTGTCTATGACCCAATCTTTACTAAAGTTTTAATGAATAATTAACAATAAAGCTGGCAATTATCCCTTCTAGAAGTTTATTCATTAACAAGACGCTTCTTGAAAATGGAAAAATAAAAAGATCAGAGTTAATTTTTTTTTTTTTTGACATGGAGTCTCACTCTGTCACCTAGGCTGGAGTGCAGTGACCAATTTCGGCTGACTGCAACCTCTGCCTCTCATGTTCAGGCGATTCTTCTGCCTCAGCTTCCCCAGTAGCTGGGACTACAGGTGTGCGCTACCATGCCCAGCTAATTTTTGTATTTTTAGGAGAGAGGGGATTTCACCATGTTGGCCAGGATGGTCTCGATCTCTTGACTTCATGATCCACCGCCTCGGCCTCCCAAAGTGCTGGGATACAAGCGTGAGCCACCATGCCTGCCCAGCCTCCATTATTTTTTACAGCTATGTTTATACAATTTTCAGCTGATCATCCCAGGGTGCAGTGTTACTTATGGTGAAATTATAATATTAAAGGATTTTCTCTTCCCCCAATTGCTTGCTTGCTATCAACTTTGTTTCCTTGATTACTTCTTTGACAGAGCTTCTCCATAAAACTTATAGTTTAATATTCAGTATTCTAACCTTTAGCCATAGTGGGTCAAATTATTGACCAACCAAATGAACAGCACAAAGAGAAGCAACAGCCTCAGCATTCATTGGCCCTGTAGTCAGATACAGTTTGGCTTTCATTGTCTGGGAGCTAAGGTAAACACGCAGATAATTGGGTGGAAAAGATCACTGTGTACCAAGATGGTTTGTGTTTTGTTTCTAAAATATTTTGAGGACATATTTCCCTAAGAAAAATATTTCAGAAACAGATATTATAAATTAATACTGTTAAAAGATAAACACATGAAAATTTTCACGAGTTTGAGCATGAAGTTATTCATGAATCACACAGCATCAGAGGATAAACAGTTCGATGCTCCACGAATCTGCTGGGAGGGAGAAATTTTCCTGAGGTATTTGCAGAAGCAGGACAAAGAAAATATTTGATGGCTTAAAGTAGAAAGTCCCTAGCTGGTTTTAGTTGGTGGTTTCTGACTGGTTAAGCATAAGTTTAAACTGAGTTCTGTTTCTGTTTGCTTACCCAGGAACACAAGGCAATGGAACTGTGTCAGCCTCATGGCCTCCCAATTAATTATTTTAACAAAACTAAATGGATAGAATTTACCTGTGTTGCAGTGTATCCTAGAGCAGTTTGTTTAGTCTTCTTGGAGAGGAAGATACCAAAATGAAGTTAAATATGCAAGAAATGTATTAGCGGAAATATCTGTAGAAAATTTGGAAGGAACTTGAAGAGGCTCAGAGAACCATCACACCTATGCTAATCTGATCCTGAGTGAATGGGGAAAAAGAAGTAAAGGGCCATCACTATGGTTCACGCCTGCAATCCCAGGACTTTGGGAGGTCGAGGCAGGAGGATTGCTTGAGCCCAGGAGTTCTAAAACAAATTAAAAAATTAGACTGGTGTGGCAGCACGTGCCTATACTCCCAGCTACTTGGGGGGCTGAGGTGGGAGGATTGATTGAGCCCTGGAGGTTGAGGCTACAGTGGGCTGTGATCACACTACTGCACTCCAGCCCAGGCAACAGACTGAGATCCTGTCTCTAAGAAATAAAAATTAAAAAGAAGAAGTAGAGGAAGGTTGTGTGGCAGTTGTTATAAGGAAAGTTCAGCAAGGTGTGGAGCCTAAGCCCCCATCAGTGGAATGTCATATCTCCTAAACGTAAGCCTCCCTAAGTAACTGTGCCATGCCCTTGCCTGAGAGGTGCCCATGAAAAACGTCGTCTTAGTGCAAGCATAGTAACAGATCTCTGAGCCCAGTAGCTGGAGCCCTCAGTCAATTACTCTTCCTGCTAAGATCAAATATGTGCTTTTACTCGGTCACAAGATTCTCAAAATTTAATGTACATGCAAATCGCCTGGGAATCTCATTAAAATGCAGATTCAGTAGTTCTGAGGTAGGGCCTAAGTTTTTGTACTTCTAAAAAGTACAATAATATGCCGTTGCTTCACAGAACTCACTTTAAGTAGCAAGGGCCTAGAAAATACTTGAAAGCATCTTATTTAGACCATCTAAATAGGTTATAGAGAACTCTTCACAGGTTTAATGCCTCACCCCTGATATACCAGGAAACTGCTGAAAACAGATATACACAACTCTAAGTTAGGATTTTGCCATTCAAATAATTAATTTCTCCTTGAGTAAAATCACAGCTGTCAACTCCCTTTTGCCATGCTACTTGTACAATCCCTTTATAATTATCTCTGTGTCACGTGCATATGTGCCTTCAATTTTGGTACCAAGAGAGGACTTTGACCTCGATGATGTCAATCATATCCTTTTCCCCCTCCAATTATTTGGTATGGACAGTTTGTTTCTTAATCTTAAGCAAAACATTTTAAGCCCTTCCTAACAATATTGGGCTCCCAAAGCCATCCTACATAGAGAGTCTGGTGCAGCCAGTTAGCATAAATATACCTTCTAGGTGGGAGTTCTCAGGGATTTGGGCATGTGCATTTCCTCCCAATTGCCTGAAGATTTGTGCAGTTATCCTAGCCGTGTTGCCATTTGTCTATCGTGAAACAGATCTGTGTCCTTCCTTCACTTGAGTTACTGCCATCTTTGCATATCTTGGCTCAATCTTGTATTATGTCTACTGCATAAAATAGCAGTTTCATACTTTCCAGAAGCCATGGATTTCTTTCTTCAAAGAATGCTTAGGTAAAGTAGATTAAGCTGGTATGACTGAAACGGTGAGAGATGAAATTAGAGAGATGAGCAGGAACATATCTCGTGAGTTAAGGTGTTTAAGAAGTTATCATGAAAGCAAGGGGGAGCAACTAAAGGATTTCAAGGAAGCAGACCCAGTCAGACTTGCACATTTTGATTACTTTGGCAGAGGTGAGAGAGGAGGATAACTTGAAGAAGGTCCAGAAAGACTAGGAAGGAGCATATGAGGATATACGGGATATCAAGGAATCAGAGTCGTCAGAACTTGCTGCCTGGGTATGGAGGCAAGGAATAAAGACTATAAGTAGTATACTTATAGTATGTCTTCCAATTTCCAATCTTGGACAACTATGGTGCAAGGGTCCAAGGGTGGTCAATTATTGAATTGGGGAACATAGAGGAATAAGTTTAGGAAAAAGCGATTGAGTTCATTTGTGAACATACTGAGTTTAAGGGAGATAGCCAGTAACCATCTGAGTAAATGGATATGTACATCACCAGAATCTGGCTTAGAGATCCCTCTTAGATCCAGGACTGTGTTGTTATTTGCAGAGTATTCTCAGTTTCTGTTTAGGCAACTGCTCAAAGTTTATACCAAGTAGTCTTTTTCAACTGAATTGTCTATAATGTCTTGTTTTTTTCCCAACACGTTCTTCAAAATGTTGCCTGCAATGCTTGTTACTTTAAATTACTTCTCTCCTTCTCTTTTCAAAGGGCTCCTTGCATGTCCAAGTTTGGGGCTTATTCAGAGTTCTGAATAAGGGTTACATGCCAATACAGGCCAGGGAAATGAGGAGGGGTCCCTTTGGCAGAAAGAGGCATTTCCATTTAGAATTTGAGCTCGAGGCTGCATGCAGTGGCTCACGCCTGTAATCCCAGCAATTTGGGAGGCTGAGGCAGGAGGATTACTTGAGGTCAGAAGTTTAAGACCAGCCTGGCCAACATGGTAAAACCCAGTCTCTACTAAAAATACAAAAGTTAACTGAGCATGATGGCATGTGCCTGTAATCCCAGCTACTTGGGAGGCTGAGGCAGGAGAATTGCTTGAACTTGGAAAGCAGAGGTTGCAGTGAGCCAAGATTGTACTCGCCCCCCCCCCAAAAAAAAAAAGAATCTAAACTCAAAAGAAGACTTAAAGGTTGTAGCTATGAGGAAATAGGAATTAACAGAAAATTATCAGTGTAATCTGTAGAAGATAAGATGGCCTGGGTTGCTATGACACATGGTAAGAATAGAGGTACTATGTGCAACTTATTGAGTATATTGTGCTTTGTTTGGAAGGCTAAGTTTTAACATGGCGTTCTCAAACTTGGGTTTTAAAGTTCTAGTGGGGCTGCTGAGAGGGAGGGAGTACTGCTAAGTACTTGGACTTCAGTCCTATTTCCACTTCAGCCAGAACAGTCAATCTTATTTTCATTTCAGCCAGAACAAATTTGTTTTACATAAACTTTCTTTGAAGAAAAGATTCCATGGCCTTTAAAAAAAAGTGATTTAAGGGTGAAAATCGTTATGTTTGCATAGAAGCTGTAAGAAATGTGAAAAGGTCAGTGAAGAAAGAATTCAGGGATGGGTTTGGTGGCTCACACCTCTAAACCTAGTGCTCTGGGAGATTGAGGAGGGAGGATCACTTGAGGCTAGGCATTTGGGACCAGTCTGGGCAGCATAGTGAGATCCCCCCCATCTCTACAAAATAGATAAATAAATAGCTGGGTGTGGTGGCACATGCCTATAGTCCTAGCTACTAGGGGAGCTGAGGCAGGAAGATTGCTTGAGCCCAGGAGGTTACAATGAGTTACGTTGACAGACCAAATATGTTACAATGGTCTCATAAGACTATAATACCATAATTTTACTTTTTCTATGTTTAGATACACCAATACCATGTGTTACAATTGCCTATTAGGTACAGTAACATGCTATACAGGTTTGTAGCTTAGAAGCAACAGGCAACACATAGCCCAGATAAGTGGTAGGCTATACCATCTAAGTTTATTACTCTGAAGTTCCCACGATCTCCATGAAACTGCCTAAGGGCAAATTTCTCAGAACTTATCCAATCTTTAAGAGATACATTACTATATGTCTGGTTCACTGATTTACTTTTGTTCCCTTCACATCTTAGCCCTTTAAAGGCAATGTATGACATACGATTTTGCATATCCAATGTTTAGCACAGTAAGAGCCTAATAAATGTCTGTTGAATTAATAAATCCGCAAGGCTTATACTCAAAGTAATAAAAGTGGAATTCTCTATGGTTATTGAACTCCTAACTCTGAGAAGAGTTTTACTTATTTTTCTCTACAATGATTTATCTTAAGAGAATGGTTTTAAAGGGGGCCAGGAAAATACCCATGATTAAGGAAGAAGAGAGGGGAGATGTAATATTTTGAGTTTTTGTGTATCATGTGTGAAGGAAAGTGAAGCAAGCAAGGATAAAATGCCTTGCAATCAAGAAAATGCCTCGATTGAAGTGTCTTGAATAAGGCGGTTGATATAATTCATAACCAATGTATTAGAATGTCATCGCACGTTTGTTGTGAGCGAGGGAGTAATGACAAACTGATTCATTTTTTGGGAAAATCCATCAGTGCTCCTTATGTCGACTGGCATAACTAGTGTCTCACACAAAAGTTGCCCCCAGACTATTCAGGGAGACTAAAGAAAACGATCACAATACAACAGTGAATGGGAGAATAAGGTTTCTCCTCAAGCTTTCAAAATCACCTCCTGCCTTCTCTGTTTCCCAGTTTTGGTGAATCAAACCTATCTTTACCAAAATCTGACAAAACTTAAAATGTGTTAAAAACAAGCAAACAAAAACTCTGCCTAGGCATGTAAA
Source organism: Sapajus apella (assembly GCF_009761245.1). Lineage (NCBI taxonomy): Eukaryota > Metazoa > Chordata > Mammalia > Primates > Cebidae > Sapajus > Sapajus apella. The sequence goes on along the minus strand of NW_022436969.1, from coordinate 7,225,346 downwards.
GACGAATCTGGGACTGTGGACTGAGGTTTGAGTCCTGGGACGCGGCTGTAAACTTGACTTCCCAATGTCTCTTGGGCGTTCCCAAGGCGCCAAGCCTGCAATGGGCAAACAGAAGCCCCCTGCCCCAGCGCATTCCCAGGAGACAGAGCCGAGAAGGCCTCCGGCAGCTCCTCTGGAGGACCGGTTTTCCCTGTGTCTCTGCCTTACCGGAGAGCCGGAAGGCGGGAATGCAGGATGGCGGGCGCAAGGGCCCAACGGAGAACTCCACGCAAAAGCCAGGGGGCCAGGAGCCCCTCGCACTAGTCAGCCTGCAACCCGGAAGCAAACGCTCGCGGCGCGGCGTGGCAGGGTTGCGGTTCCGGGTCGGGCCTCGCCGCAGTCAGCTTTAGGCTCACAGCCGCAGCGCCCCGCCCCCGCTTTCCGGACCTGGCAGGCGGCGGCTGCAGGGCTGCTCCCGGGGCCACATGGCTGAGGGGGACGCAGGGAGCGACCAGAGGCAGGTGAGGCCCCGGCGGGGTGCTGACTTTCCAGGCTCGGCTCGGGCTCGCCTCGCCATTCCAGTCCTCCTCAGCCGAGGGGCCCTCTGCCCGGGGCCGCCGCGGCTTCCTCCAGCACTGGCCGCGCCATTTGCTCCACAGCGTACCATTCTCCCGGCGCTTCCCCTCAGCCGAGCTCTCTTAGGCCGGCAGCTCCTTGGCGGCTGCTGGCTCGGCCTGTCTCGGACGGTGTCCTCGTCAACCATTAACACGCGACGAAGCAGCTCTGGGCCGAAGGCAAAAACCAGGGTTTCGCTCCCCACCCTGCCGTCGCCGGGTCGTCTTGGACAAACCACTTAAGAATTCGGGTTCTCTCTTTGGCAAAAGGGCAATAACCCAAATCCTGTAGGTCCTCGAGAGCCTACCGAATTTTACTCCTTTTGTCCTTAGTATCGAGCTTTCCCTGTGCCTCGTTCACGTGGGCGATCATAAGTCTTTTCCTACAGGGCTGTGAGTACAAAATGAAATGCTACGAAGTCGAATCCATACTTTGCTTCCCATTTTTTTCCCTTTAGGTCCTTCTTTTTTTAACCCCAAGCCCAAAGAATAATTATTTTTCTTTTTTAACCCGAAGCCCAAAGAATAATTTATGAAATGTTTTAAGGGTTTGATTACCAACCAACCAACCAGCTATCCAAGCCCTCTGTACTCCCACCCCCATCCCCCCACACAAAATTGAATCCAAAAGAACGAGTGAGACACCCAGCAGGAGTACACAGATAATGTGGGACAGAGCTGTTGAGGGGTGGGAGTCAGGGGTGGAGATTACCTGTTAAAAAAGAGAAGGTGGAACAGAGAAGATAGGTGTGTCTTTTCACGTGTGAATGATCATTACAAAGTATAGGACTGCATACAATATTTTGGCTCAATAGTGGCCATAAGCACAGTAATGCGATAGCAAGGCTGGCTCCAGTCATTGGAGTAGCGCCTAGCAACCAGTCACCCAGAGAAGAACATGGTGACCTGCTCTTGAGAACATTTGGCTTGCTAAGGCTCATCTAGGAATCTACACTGGTAATGTTGAATGCAAATACCTTGCAAAGTAGTTAAGAATAGGAATTTAAGATGTGTACATTTGTTGACTTTAAAAAAATCCGTTTCTTTCAGAATGAGGAAATTGAAGCAATGGCAGCCATTTATGGGGAGGAATGGTGTGTCATTGATGACTGTGCCAAAATATTTTGTATTAGAATTAGCGACGACATAGATGACCCCAAATGGACACTTTGCTTGCAGGTACTTTTTCCCCCTTCCCTGAAGTCTTTGTTACAGTGTTAATTATATGGTTGACTTTTGTATTCTAATGATTATTTTTGCTGTTTTCTAAATTATCTTTGTTGTTGGCATCTGTCAGTGATTATCTAAATGGGCAGTTACATCTTAGATCACTTTCAAATCATACATTAATTGATAGTTTCAGTCTTATCCCAATTCTTTTAATTGTTTAAAAGTGTTAATGTACCCTTGTGAGGCTGTTAGTTTTGTTTCTTTTCATTATTCTCTTCATTTACAAGGAAAGGGTCTAAACCTGGAAAGATGGCTAACATTTAAAAGGAAGGAGAGGTTAATAATGTAGGTGACTCATAGAGTAGACACTCATTTCTTTATTAAGAATCAGTGATCAATTATCAGTTGTAGTTAGGATAAAATAAATGAAAATATCAGCTATGGCTTTTCTTAGTGCTTAATCTTTGATGACTGCTTGTATGTACTTTCAACTTTTTGCCAGTGTTTTTATAATAATACAATTTGAAAAGAAATAATGTATGTTCTCTATTATATGTTGGCTGTTTCATATAGTTAATAGTGTTCCCTAGGATTTTTGTAGTATTTCGTCTGAAAACTACCCAGAAAATATTATGCCACTCCATTCACTTGGGTCAGGGTATAATGTCCATATTTCAGTTTTCCTTCTCCTTTCATCTCATCCTCCTCACCCTTTTATCCAATTGCCAGCTTAATAAATATGGTTATTTTTGAACCTTGATGAAGTGTAAACAGATTTGTTTTTGAACCTGCCTTGTAGGTGATGCTGCCAGATGAATACCCAGGTACAGCTCCACCTATCTATCAGTTGAAGTAAGCTGTATTTCTACCTTTATATTGTTATAAAAAGATTATACTTTGAAAGATATTTCTGTATACTGTATATTGCATTTAGATAAAATGCCTTATTAAAAAATATCTATAGAAATTAAGAATACCTTTTGGGTTTGGTATAGAACATTTAAATAAAAAATTAAATTCTATAAAACAATGAAATATACCACTTAGTGCAAAAGAGGTTCATAGAGGTGAAGTAGCTACAGAATTGTCTTTATAGATGAGGAAGGAAACTTTCCTTTTTAAACAGCTTAGTAATGTAGAAACCCTGGCCCTTAGAGTTTCTCCTATCCTAGTTTTGCTGACCTAGCCCCAGTTCCTTGATGTACCTCTAAGACTGCCTGCTTTCCAGAAGTTAACTGTGATGCTTCTGGTGTTTCTCCCTGCCCCTTTCCCTGGTTGATGTTGAGGAACCATCTTCTTAGCAGCCCAAGCTTAGTCTTTATGAATCATGACCTATTGATGCAAGTGATCTTTCATCTACCTTGGCCCCGTCACCTAGTAATATGTTATAAACCCTTGGGAACAGAATTGCATAAGAATTTCAATTACTAGGTTGGTCTGCGTGTAGACCAGTAATTGGTTTATAACCAGTAATTGATCACAACTGGTTACAGATTTCTTTGTTTCTTCTTCAATCCTACTGCTTCACTTAATTAGCCTTAAAAAAAAAAAAAAAAAACTCAATTACTAGAATTTTTACCTATTAGTTTTTTTGTGCATGTATTTTAAAACTGTAGCATTAATGCTTACTATTAATAATGGTTCTATAAATTTTTATTTTTATTTACTGCAAATGGTAGATACAGAATGCTTGTAAAAATAAATGTCCTTTTCAGAATTATTTTTTTACGAGCTGTTTTCGAGGCACCAGTTAGAAAAAATGGGGAATTCCTGGCATTGTAGCAAGTACTATGACTCTGGAGATTTAGATTCTAGACCCTTTTCTGCCACATAAATAAATGTGGGCAGATTCATGAAACCCTATGAACCTACCCCTGATTTTTATTTTTATTTTTGAGACAGAGTTTCACTCTGTTGACCAGGCTGCAGTGCAGTGGTGTGATCTCGGCTCACTGCAACCTCTGCCTCACTTAAATCATGGGTTCAAGTGATTCTCCTGCCTGAGCCTCCCAAGTAGCTCGGACTGTATGCATGTGCCATCATGCCTATGCATGTGCCATCTTGCCTGGCTAATTTTTGTATTTTTAGTAGAGATGGGGTTTCACCATATTGGCCAGGCTGGTCTTGATCTCCTGACCTTGGATCCACTAACCTCAGCCTCACAAAGTGCTGGGATTACAGGTGTAAGCCACCACGCCCAGCCAATTTTTAAATCATTAAAATAGAGTAATTTTGGTGTGGCTTTTGTCATGGTTTCTTGGGAAGACTGAATGAATTAATGCTAATGAAAGCATTTTGCAACTATATAGATTTATATAAATATAAGACTGCTTTTTAATGAAAATAATTTTTTTAAAACCAAAAATAATCTTATTTGTGATGTAATCAGTAATTAGAGATATAAACATAATCCTTGAATAATCTTCTTAATTGTATTTTATTTAATCTTAGTGCTCCTTGGCTTAAAGGGCAAGAACGTGCGGATTTATCAAATAGCCTTGAAGAAATATATATGTAAGTGACAGGTGATTTTTAAAAATAATTCTGTTAGTGATTATATTGTGGGCTTTTGTTAAACTTGTGAACCCTTTCTGCTTTAACAAAAATGATTCACTCGAAGAGACCTTCAACAGTTTGCTATATAATTTTATACTTTTGATATTGTCTACTTAGATAGAAGAATATAGTAATATTTAGCGCTAATAACTATAAAAAAGCACTTAGCCAAGCTGGGTTTGATGGTTGAGGTGGGAGGACTGCCTGAATCCAGGAGTTGGAGACTAGCCTGGGCAATATAGTGAGATCCCCATCTCAATCTCAATAAATTTAAAAAAAAAAATTTGTTAAAAGGATCTTACTTAAAAAACAAAAACACTTAGCCAATTTGTGAAAGTAAATTAAGAGATACTGCTCTTGCTTTGGTATTTTTATAGGCTATGTAGAATGAAATTAAAATGTCTATGTACTTTGAATAGTAATTTCTCTTGTATTAGGCCATAAGACTAAGAATCTATTGATAGGCTATATTTTTCATTCATTCCTTCATTCAACAAATATTACATGGCAGGCACTGTACTAGATCCTGAGTGCAGGTATGGTTAGCATAAATAGAAGTGCCCTTTTTCATGGCATTTAGAATTTATGGTGGGGGAGAGATATTACTTATAACATTGTAAAAATGGATATAAAACCGTAGCTGTGGTAAGTTCTATGAAAGGAAGATATGCAAAAGTAATTGAGTTTGAAATAAGACTTGACATAGTCTAGGAGGTGAGGGATGACATGTTTGACTTAAAAGTGGAGTTAATTAGGGGATGATAATTTCAGTGAGAGGCCCTAACACAAGGCTTGATGTCAGGGAGCTTGGCACATTACAGGAAACAGTAATGGTGATATGCAGTGAGAGACAGGATGAGATGGGGGGAAGGACCTGGAGAAGTAGGCAAGACAGGTCCTGCAGAATTTGGTAGATTATGTTAAGGATTCTGTCTTCATACTAAGAATAGTTGGAAGCAGAGAAGGATTTTAAGTAGTAGGGTGCCATGATAAGATTTTCTTTTTTCTTTTCTTTTTTTTTTTCTGAGACAGGTTCTTGTTTTCTTGCCCAGGCTGGTGTGCAGTGGTGCAATAGTGACTCACTGCAGTCTCAACCTCCCAGGCTCAAGCGATTTCTCTTACCTCAGACTTCTGAGTAGCTGGGACTACAGATGTGTGCCACCATGCCCAGCTAATGTTTTAAAAATTGTTTAAAAATTTTTTATTTTTTTGAATTGGAGTCTTACTTTGTTGCCCAGGCTGGAGTGCAGTGGTATGATCTCTACGCACTGCAACCTGTGCCTCCCAGGTTCAAGCAATTCTCCAGCCTCAGCCTCCCGAGTAGCTGTGACTGCAGGCACCCACCACCATGCACAGCTAATTTTTGTATTTTTGTAGAGGGGGTGTTGCACCATGCTGGCTAGGCTGGTCTTGAACTCCTGACCTCAAATTATCCACCTACCTTGGCCTCCCAAAGTGCTGGGACTGTAGGTATGAGCCACCATACCCGGCCCCCAGCTAATTTTTTAAAAAATTATTATTTTTTTTGTAGAGATGGAGCCTTGCTTTATTGTCCAGGCAGGTTTCAAACTCCTGGCCTCAAGCAATTCTCCTGCGTCAAGCAATTCTCCTCCTTGGCCTCCCAAAGTGCAGAGATACAGGTGTGAGCCACTGTGCCTGGCAATGATAATATTTTCATTTAAAAAAGATCATCCTATTTCTTTTTGGAGTATTGTTTGGAAGGCAGCAAGAATAGATGTGGGACATCAGTTAGGGGGCTAATGCAGTTGTCTAGAGAAGATATAACTATGATTAATTTAATTTTAAGGAGATATATTAGTAAATAATGTTCTGGAATATCAGTTTTACTGTAATCTAGGATCTAGTAAGGATTGTATTATATGTTCTAGGTGGCCACTCCATTTGGTACAGTGACAGCCCCTCTTTGTGTCCCTGGGATCCAGGCCAGGTTTCTTTTCCTCCCAAAATATTTAATTAGAAAATGGTAAGTCATTGTGGAATCCATTTCACTTATTCCTGCCTAGAGCAAGTATGGTCTTCCTTGGGTCCCCATTTAGTGATTCTGTTATCTTTGGCATAAAATTATTTCCTTAATCAAATGTTTTCTGATATTTCTCCCTAACCTTACTGGCCACTCCAACTTTTGTGCCCCCAACAAACTTCTTTCTATAGTCCTTTATTTACTCTTACTTGCTAATTTATCTGCCACCACCACCCACCCCCTCCCCCCCCCCCCTTCAAGTAGAATAAGATCAGTAAGTACACTGCAGATTTGTTTACCGTTAACATCAGAATTGTTCATCTAGTGGTCATTTTTCAGCTCTTGCCTAATTTTTGGTGGTATTAACCAGTTCTTTTTTCTTGAAAATCTTCCCACACTTAGCTCCCATCATGTTAATCACATTTATCAGTTATATTTTTTTCTTAGCCATGTACAATGTCATGTACTCAGAAGTGGCTCCCCACTTCCTATCCCCCATCCACAAAGTCCTCCTTTTACTAAACGATACCTTCCCACTGGACACAACTTTCCTTTTCTCCTTAACTAGTTCGCTTGAGCTGTTTGAGACTTAGGAAGTATCAGAGATTACAATACAGTTTGTTGTAATGGTGGAGTATGGGCCATAATGCTTTGTTTATTAAACGTGCTTGAATAACCTTGGTCCAGAGGTATTATTTTCATGCATGTAGTCTGAGTAGAAATACACATCTTTTAAAGCTTTTTTTTTTTTAATAGACAGGGTCTCACTGTGTTGCCCAAGCTGGCCTTGACCTCCTGGGCTCCAGCCGTAAGTGATCCTCATGCCTCAGCCTCCTGAGTAGCTGTAGGCACATATCACCTGTAGCCTCCTGACTGTAGGCACATACCACCATACCTGGCTTTATTTTTAAAACTTTTGTGTGACAACTTTTTGTTTTTTTGAGACTGAATCTCGCTCTGTTGCCCAGTCTGGAGTGCAGTGGTGTGATCATGGCTCACTGCAACCTCTGCCTCCCGGGTTCAAGCAATTCTCATGCCCCAGCCTCCTGAATAGCTGGGATTACAGGCATGTGCCACCATGCCTGGCTAATTTTTGTATTTTTAGTAGAGATGGGGTTGCAGCATGTTAGCCTGGATGGTCTCAAATTCTTGACTTCAAGTGATCTGCCTGCCTCGGCCTCCCAAAGTGCTGGGATTACAAGCGTGAGCCGCCGCACCTGGCCTTTTGTGACAACTTTTAATCATATTTTCCATATAATTCCAGTAGAGGGCAGCAAGTGGAAAATATTGGTGTTTAAAAATTAAACATGGGCCAGGTGTGGTAGCTTTTGTCTGTAATCCTACCATTTTGGGAAGCTGAGGTGGGAGGATTGCTTGAAGCTAGAAGTTTGAGACCAACCTGGATAACATAGATGGGTAAGAGTCCCCCCCGCCCATCTCTATAAAAATTAAAAAAATAAAAATTAACTGTGTGTGGTGGGGCTTGCCTGTAATCCCAGCTACTTGGAAGGCTGAGGTGGCAGGAGGTCGAGTTTGTGTCACTGCACTCCAGTCTGGGTGACAGAGACTGACTGTCTCAAAAAAATAAATAAATAAAAAGTAAGTCTGTGAAGAAGGGACTCTTTAGAAGAGCAGTCAGTAATTCAGGAGGGATATAGTGGATTCCTATGTAAAGGGAACCAGAAGAATGGAGAAGGTCAGTTAAAGAAATACTTAAAAAAGTATAAGCTAGGATTTGGTGATTGATTAGATGTAGACCAGTTCGGTTATTGTACCCACTTTTTTTTTTTTTTTTTTTCCAGAGATGGAGTCTCACTCTGTTGCCCAGGCTGGAGTGCAGTGGCATGATCATGTCTCACTGCAGCCTTGACCTCCTGGGCCCAAGTGATCCTCCTGCCTCAGCCTCCTGAGTGGCTGGGTTTACAGGTGTGCTACCACTGGCTAATTTTTGTATTTTTTTTGTAAACAAGGGGTCTCACTATGTTGCCCAGACTTGTCTGAAATTCCTGGCCTCTAGCAATCTGCCTGCCTCTTCATGTCAAATTATTGAGATTACAGGCATGAGCTACTATGCCCTTAATTTTTTATTTAAATATTTTGCATATGAATATTTTAAATATTTAAAAATATTTTGAATAAATGAAACTTTTGATAAAACAAAAAGTAAATACATTTAAAATACTTAGAATATGATACTGTTTTAGAGAAAATGAAAAGGATTACAGGTTTTTTATAGTATTTGATTTTGTGATGATCTATTATAGAAATAATTTAGAAGTCCAAGAAAATAATTTTTGAAATTTTTTACATCTCTTCACATTTTGATATATAATGGAGTCTTAGGTTTTAATGTTGGTAAGTGAGGCTTCTTGAAGCAAAAATTATACTGTATAAAGTTAAAACAGACAAGGAAGACTGTATTCAAGACCATTGCAGTAAGGCAAAGAGCCCGGAATGAAGTGTAAACTCAACTCCTCTGAAACAAAAGGCGGAAGGGTTTTTAAGGGCCAGGATGAGCTAGTGGAAAAGTACTAAAAGATATTATGTGGGGCCATTTATCAGGTGTGTTGGGATATTGAGTTTTTGTTGAGTTTGCAAATATTTCTCTTTGTGACTGGGCCGTCTGTGTTTACCAAGTAGTACCTGTTGAAGTTAGCCTGCTATTCTCCCATAGAGACTGGAAGATAAGGGCACTGTCTTCTTTAATGATTGTGTTTCAAAGGGATGGTTCCTAGGTCCTGGAGAAAGATATTTCCTGGGTTGTAAAACCAATTAAAGTTTTTTATAAAAAGATTTACATATATCTCAAAGAGGTAGAGAAGAAATTTACAATGACAAGTTTTCTAAAGAAATTACTCTAAGAAAAGGGAGATAAGGGCCTAGAGTCCGGAATGGGCCTCTCTAAAGTTCAGTCAAGCTGAGGTTAAGGCTGTTTCTGTCAGGGTTTTGGAGTCAGTTCTTTAAATAGGGTCATCTCTTTGTGTCTGTTTTCTTATCTGTAAGAAAAGGGGATAATGTTGTAAGCACTAAAGTAGCAGCTATCATTTTTTTGTTCTTTAAAACAATTGTTTTTTATATTTTTTTGAGATGAAATCTCACTGTGTTGCCCAGGATGGAGGGTAGTGGTGCAGTCATAGCTCACTTGAGCCTCCAAACTTGAGGTTCAAGTGATCCTCCCACCTCAGCCTCCCAAGTAGCTGGGACTACAGGCACACATCACTGTGCCTGGCTGAGTTTTTGAATTTTTTTCTAGAAATGGAGTCTCACTTTGTTGCCCAGGCTGATCTCAAACTCTTTGTTTTAAGCTATCCTCCCACCTTGGCTTCCCAAAGTGCTAAGGTTACAGATGTGACCCACCACATCTGACTTGTTTTTTTTTTTTTTTTTTTTCCAAGAAGTGTTCTCTTTCTGTTGCCCAGGCTGGAGAGCAGTGACATAATCTCCACTCCCAGGCTCTAGTGATCTTCCCACCTCAGCCTCCTGAGTAGCTGGGATTACAGGCACACGCATGTCCGGCTAATTTTTGTATTTTTTTAAGAGATAGGGTTTCACCATGTTGCCCAGGCTGGTCTTGAACTCTTGAGCTCAGGTGATCTGCCCACCCGGGACTCCCAAAATGCTTTGATTACAGGTGTGAGCCACCATGCCCGGCCCTGGGCTGTTCTTATTTTAAAAATCATCTCATCCAGTTTATAATATTGAAAATTAGGTGACTGAAACTCAGATCAAATGATTAGTTTAACTTCACATAGCTTAGTGCATTTTAGTGAATAGCTTTATTGTTATATCAACCAATACAAGTCTTTAGTTTTAGTATTAGGAATTGTGAGTGTGATGGGGAGGATTTGAGGGTATAGAATTATTTGAAAACGATGTTGTTTTCTTCCCTTTGCTTGTTTTCAAAGTTTTGGTGGGTGCTGATGAGTAGTGATAAAGAGAGATAATGGTTTCAAGGGAAACTTAGAGGAAGGAGGTGAGGTGTTGCTATATAATAGTGTGGTGATATCTTTAAACACATACCGTGCTTATCTACGATTAGTGTCATTCTCTAAAGAGCAGACACTTAGGCCTTTATTTTATTGCTGTTGCCATCATTTAACATAACTATGGACATGACTTTAAAACCCATGACACATTGTTTTTCTCAGTGATCCTTTGAGATGGATTTAGTTATCTGAGGCAACCAAACGTCATTTGGAACCAAAATGAATGAATTTAGGCAATAGAATATTTTGTCAGAAACAAGGTATGAATAACATTGTTGAATTGTCTTTTAGGTCTTGTAAATTGACTCCCTGAAGGAGTTTCCCATATGCTTTGCATTCTTTCTTGTTGAAATAAGCATACTAAATGATAAGTGTGCCAAGTGGTTTGAAATTCTTTTAAAAGTTTAAAAATGCAAGCAATGATCAGACATCAATACTGAAAAATTGTATCCACTTATAGAAACTAAGTCACATTTATATTTCTCTAATCCATCTAGTTCAGAAATGTTTATTTTCCTCTTTGGTTATAACTCTTCTGCTTATTTTAAAGTAAGCCATGTTAATTTTGGAGTCAACTGGAATCTTTAATGTTGATATAACCTATATTAAATACTGAGACACAAATGTTGATAAACTCCAGGTTTTTATAAATTATTTTTAAAAAGAGATGTTTAGGTTGTATACACTGTCTTGGATTGTAAATGTCTGGATCTTCTTGAATCTGAGAAGGCGATTTTTGAAATAACAAATTTTTTCCCCTTAATTTTGTTTAGACAGAATATCGGTGAAAGTATTCTTTACCTGTGGGTGGAGAAAATAAGAGATGTTCTAATACAAAAATCTCAGATGACAGAACCAGGTAGGATTGAAAAATACTATCAATACTCTTTTTACTTACAGTAATTATATTTTTATGTGGATACTCTAATTGAAATTTAATATGAAAATCTGTATTCTGGTTTATGGTTTGTATATTGTAAAATCCAAGTTTCTCTGAAAAGTTTACTCATGTAATTATAGTTATTTCTTTCTATAAGATCCACCTGCCTTGGCCTCCCAGAGTGCTGGGATTACAGGCATGAGCCATTGCGTTCAGCTGAGATATTAATTTCAAACGAATCTAGTGTTTATTGAAAAAGAAATTTGGCCAGCACTTTGGGAGGCTGAGGCAGGCAGATCACAACGAGGTCAGGAGTTCAAGACCAGTCTGACCAGTATGGTGAAACCCCATGTCTACTAAAAATACAAAAATTAGCCAGGCATGGTGCTGCATGCCTGCAGTCCCAGTTACTCAGGAGGCTGAGGCAGGAGAATAGCTTGAACCCGGGAGGTGGAGGTTGTAGTAAGCCAAGATCGCATCTCTGCACTCTAGCCTGGGCAACAGAGCAAGACTCCATCAAAAAAAAAAGTAAGAATAAGTAATTCATTTTGATTTTACTGTTAATCTTCAGTGTAGATTTATTCTTTATATATTTTTTAGTGTAGAAATTTCTAATTTTGAACTAATTACACAGCTATTTACAATTTCTAAAACTTTTGAACTAATTTTAAACTTACGGAAAAGTTACAAAAATAGTACCAAGGGCTCTTTTATATCTCTTACCCAGATTTCCTGTTAGCATCCTGCATAACCATCATACAGTTATCAAGAGCAGAAAACTGACTCTGGTGCAATATTATTAACTAAAGGAGCTTATTCAGATTTTACAAACTTACAAATGTCCTCTCTGCTGTTGTAGGATCTTGTCTAGGATTCTACATTGCATTCCACTGTTGTTTCTCTTTACTCTCCTTTAGTCTATAAACAGTTCTTTAGTCTTTCCTTGACTTTTACAGCCTTGACACTTATGAAGACTACCGATAGTTATTTTGTAGAATGCCCCTCAATTTGGGTTTGTCAAATGTTTTCTCATGATTGGAGTGAGATTAGCCATTTTTGGCTGAAGCAGGAGCGGCTACGAGAAACAGACCTCTCAGACACCAAATTAGGAAGGAAGAGGTTTTGTTACCGCCGGGAGTGAGGCAACAATTTGTCTAAACGCCAAACTTGCCTAACAAAGAGAAGCTCTGCCTTTATATAGGCTTACACTCTAGATATTACACATGAAAGAATCTTAGGTTCACAGCCTTAGAAATTACAAGTGAAAGGGTCTTGGGCTTACAGTGTTAGAAAACACATATGAAAGGGTCTTGGGTTTACAGTTTTAGAAATCACATATGAAAGGGTCTTGGTTGATGGAGGAGTAGGGTGAGGGTTTGATCTTGTTTAAGTAAAAACAATGTCTTCTAGAGAGATTCCCCAACACCATGCCTGCTATTTACAGGAAGATGATTTAGGAGCTAGCGTTTTCTTCTATTGAAATGCAGTGTGGAAGTCAAGGGGGAGGTGATCCTAGATGCCTGGGTCTTCTTCCTAATGGCAAGAATACCAAAAAAATGCTGTTGTGTCTTTCATAGTGCAACATATTAAGTAATTTATATCATAATGGCTTTTTTTTTTTTTTTTTGAGACACAGTTTCGCTCTGTCAGCCAGGCTGGAGTGCAGTGGCATGATCTCACTGTAACCTCCGCCTTTTGAGTTTAAGCGATTCTCCTGCCTTAGCCTCCTAAGTAGCTGGGATTACAGGTGTGTGTACACACACACACACACACACACACACAGACACACACACACACACAGACACACACACACACACACATATATATATATATATATATATATATTTTTTTTTTTTTTAAGAAATGGGCTTATAAAGTTGTGGAAGTTGGCAAGTCCAACATTTCAGGATAGGCTGGCATGCTGGGCACCCAGGGAAGAGTGAATGTTGCAGTTTGAAAACAAAGATAGTCTGCTGGAAAAATTTCCTTTTCTGGAGAGGCCAGTCTTTTAATGTTAAGGCCTTTAGCTGATTTGATGAAGCCAATATAGAAGACAGTCTGCTTTACTCAAAGTCAACTGACATAATTGTTAATGTCATCTAAAAAATACCTTCAGATAAAATCTAGAATAGTGTTTAACAAAATATATGGGTACTGAGGCTGGTTACAGTGGCTTGCACCTATAATCCCAGCACTTTGGGAGGCTGAGGTGGGCAGATCACTTAAAGTCCGGAGTTCAGGACCAGCCTGGCCAACATGGCGAAACCCCATCTCTACTAAAAATACAAAAATTAGCCAGGTGTGGTGACATACACCTGTAATCCCAGCTACTTGGGAGGCTGAGACACAAGAATCACTTGAACCTGGGAGGTGGAGATTGTGTACGGCACTCCAGCCTGGGTGACAGAGTGAGACTAAGTGTCAGACAAAAATAAACAAATATATGGGTACTGTAGCCTAGCCAAGTTGACATGTAAAATTAACCAGTACAGTTACTATCTTTGTCCTTGTACCTTGAGGGAGATATTTTGAAGCTATGCTAATGTCCTGTTTCTCCTTAAACTTTCAGCCACTAATTTTAGTATCTATCCATGGATCTTGTCAATAATATTTATTACAGTGATGTTTGCCTGGTGATGATTTTCTATTGTTTTCATTCCTTCTTCATTTAGTAATTGGAATTCTATGGTGAGAAAAGGATGTCTCTCCTCCCAATTTATATATTTATTTATCTGTTTATTTACTTATTTATATCAGTTATTTACTTATTTATGTCATGTGTATTATTTCAACCATTGATTAAAATGCCATACGATCATTATTTTTTTGTTGCTCAAATTGTTCTAGCTTTCACCTTTAAGAGCCCCTTTAGGTTGGCTCCTGTGTTCTTTTTATAAGCCCCAGCTTTTTTAAAGCATTTCCTGGTTTCTGGATCCACATGATGTTCCAGGTTCATCTTGTGTTTTCCTTGCCCCAACTCAGAAATCAACCAGTTCTCCTAGGGGTTGAGTGCTGGTTCCTTCTGTTGAAGAGTGGTGTTTAGAAACCAAGACCCAGTGATTTTTTTTAAAAAGCATCATTTCTTATTGTTTCGTGGAGTAATCGTGTCTCATATTCACATAGGCCCAGATGTAAAGAAGAAAACTGAAGAGGAAGATGTTGAATGTGAAGATGATCTCATTTTAGCATGTCAGCCAGAAAGTTCGGTTAAAGCATTGGATTTTGATATCAGTGAAAATCGGACAGGTATAATGTTACTAACTAGTTTCTTTTGAGGAGAGTGGGGTTGGTAGTATTATTCTTTGAGATAATAGAGAAATTTACTAATTTTCTCAAATTTTAGGAAGGAGTTACTAATTTGCAGATAATTGAGATTTATTTTTTTCCTGCCTATTGGCAGTTTTGGTGTTTGCTGAGACTATCAAAATGGTAAGGAAAAAATGTAAATTTACTCTTTTCCCCCTACTTTCAAGAGTTTTGATTTAGTGATGGAAGAAATTGAAACTAAGAAAGGCTATTAATGTTTTTAGTTCACATCATGTTTTTTTATTTCTGTATTGAGATCCTTAGCTGTTTTCTGATGTCTCAGGACTAAATTTTAGTCTATGCTCCCAATACAAATACATTAACTGAAAGTGGAGCCCCTGAAATTAAAGCTAGTAAAATGCCTTTAAGAGTTTTTTTTGAGAGGTGAGGTCTGGCTGTGTTGCCTAAGTTGGCCATAAACTCCTGGGCTCAAGTTGATCCTCCCACTACAGCCTCCTTAGTAACTGGGACTACAAGCACACCATTGTGCCCAGCTTGAGTTCAGTTTTTTTTTTTTTTTTTTTTTTTTTGGAGATTGAGTCTTGCTTTGTGGTCCAGGCTGGAGTGCAGTGGCATGATCTTAGCTCACTGCAGCCTCCACCTCCCAGGTTCAAGTGATTTTCCTGCCTCAGCCTCCCAAGTAGCTGGAATTATAGGCACATGCCACCATGTCTGGCTAATTTTTGTATTTTTAGTAGAGATGGGGTTTCTTCATGTTCACCAGGCTGGTCCCTAACTCCCTACATAAACCTACTTTCTTGTGTTGAATAACTTTTCATCCTAAGTAGGGCAGGTAGTAGTAGCCAGGATGATTAAGTCTCAACAGAATTGAGAGTTAATTAGTGATTCTTAAACTTGTTTAAGAGGTGTAATAACTGAAAATCATGATACTTTTATGGAATACCAGTTGGATATATTATTGATGTATTCCATCATATGAAGTAGGAACAGTTGTATTAGCAGAAGATATTATATTGTAGTTACACAATATAAAGAATATAAATTCATAGTTTTTCCAACTCAGAGGTCTAACAACAGTGAAATTGATAAATAAGTTTTATATTAGCAACTATAAATCTTTGGTTTCAGGACCCCTTTACATTCTTAAAAATTATGTATTGTGTTAGATATTGTACCAACTTACACTACTGACTGCAGCAGTAGAGGATTTTAGTAGCAACCCACTGCTTCTTCTGGGTAACCTTGGCAGGTAGAGATCATTTATAAGTCAAATATTTTAATCTTATATACAATATACTTAGAAACTTTTTACTTAAAATTATAATTTACATTTAATTTTG
This sequence comes from Sapajus apella, assembly GCF_009761245.1. Classification (NCBI taxonomy): domain Eukaryota; kingdom Metazoa; phylum Chordata; class Mammalia; order Primates; family Cebidae; genus Sapajus; species Sapajus apella. Next base: position 7,209,573 of record NW_022436969.1, on the reverse strand, counting down.
GTAGATAATGATGAATGATTATTTTAGTTGATTTACTATATAATTTACATTTCTTTCCCAGCTCCTCCCCATTTCATTTTTCAACATTTGAATGTATGACTTTTTAAAAAAATTAATGCTTTACATTTCTAGAAGTAGAAGAATTACCTCCGATTGATCATGGCATTCCTATTACAGACCGAAGAAGTACTTTTCAGGCACACTTGGCTCCAGTAGTTTGTCCCAAACAGGTAAAGTTCTTTTGTCTCGCTCACTTTGATATTTTACTAAAGTAATTTAAGTAAATGATTTTGCAATAATGCCCTTATTTTTACTTTTATGCTTTATTTTCATATAAGATAAAAATTATTTGTCCATTTTTCTACTCCCAAATAACTGTGAATCACAGAAGATTTGTTTTGTTTCTGTTCGTCACTGCTTTCTTTCTTTTTTTGTGAGATGGTGTCTCACCATGTTGCCCAGGCTGGCCTAGATCTGGACTCAATGAGCCCTCCTGCCTCAGCCTCCCAATCCAAAGTATTGGGATTACAGGTATAAGCCACTGAGCCAGGCTTGTCACTGCTTTTAAAATTATATCTAAACTCTGATTAGGGGTTAACCCTCTAATGAATCTTTAAATAAGAAACATTGTGTTATTATAGCAAATTATGATGCTTAATATCTTGTCAAAAAGAATTATTTGTCCTGTAGAATGGGAGTTCTGTGAAACTATGTCCATTCCTCTGTTATTATTCAACAAAGGGGACAGTAGACAGACTGGCTAAACCAAGTCCTCCCTACCTGACTTACTTTCCTTTGTGCTTCTTGATCTTAGGTGACCTTATTTCCACCCAGGGATATAAATGGGAGAGATTTTAGCCAAAAACTATTCCTAGATCTTTGCCTTTCTCATTCTCCTTTCAGCAGAATCCTTTTCTTCTTCCTTGATTCTATAATCTAGCTCAGCTTAAATTTTACTGATGTATGAGGCAATTTCAATACTACCTATATAAAGTTAAATTTTTTAAAAAGTCTCATTTACCATAGAGTTTAGGTATGAGTCCCTTTCTTTGGTCTTTGCAGCTACTCTACTCTTGAAGCTCTTTAAAGCCCTGACCTTCAGGGATACAGCTTTTTGAACCAGGCTCTTTCACTTTCTGAAAGAGGAAGCCCTTTTCTTCATTGACTTGTGGTCAAGATCATAAATTTTGGTGCAGACTTCCAGTCTTTTCTCTCAGGAAAATGATTTTGTCCCTCGTGTTTGGTCACATCTTCTTCCCAGGGTCCTCTGAGTTCATTCTAATTCTGAATCTGTTCATTCTGGATCCTCTTTCTGTTTCTGATCATAGTCACTTAGATTTACAGGATTATAATTTGTGAGAGCTGAAACAAATTTTAGAGGTCATTGTCTATTTTATTGATCAGAATTTGAGAACCTGAAAGATTAAAAAATGATAAGCAGAAGGTTGCACAATTCCTGATCCAAATTGGTGTCCCCAACTCCAGCTCAGTGTTCCCTGCCTCCAATATTTCTTCCATACTTCTTGCCATGACAACATTCCTGAAAAATCTGACCATGTTTGACTCTGTTCTCTCTCTTATCCACCTTTGCACATGTAATCTTTGCTGATTTCCAGTGTCTACAAGGGAACACCTAAACTTATTACTTAGATCCTTTGTAATACGGCCCTAGCTTATCATTCATGACAGATCTTCTATCATCAGTTTCATACTCTAAGTTAAAGCTGTTGTAAAACTTCCTGAACTTTTCTCTTTTTTTGTTGCTGCTAGGGTTTCCAGATAAAATATAGAATACCTAGTTAAATGTGAATTTCAGGTAAACATTATTGCATGGGATGTACTTATAGTAAAAAAATTACTTGTTTATCTGAAATTCACATTTAACTGGATGTCATATATTTTTATTTGCTAAATCTCACTACTCAGTCCCTGTATTTGTATATAGCCCTATTCTTTGTGTGGAATGTCTTTTTGGTGCAGAAGAACTACCACTGATCAGACCTGGCTCATGTGACCTCCTCTATAAACCTTACTTGACTCGCAGAGAAAGTTGTGGTTTTATAACATTTGGAACGTACCATTATTGTGTACCTGCTACATTGGATGTATACATTTGGTAAATTTCAGAGCTAGTTTTTAGAAGCTTTTACATTTGCATTTAAAATTCTTTATGTGGGGAACACATTTTTCCTTTGACATAGTACCGAAATATTTGTTGATAATTTGTGCTCAGAAACACCAGCTCTGTCATTTTTATACCAATTATGAGTACCAGTTTCTGCCCCTAAAATGAGAAGGAAACTTTGGAAATGACTTTTTCAGAGTATAGTAGACTCTTTAAGTGGCTATTTATTTTAATACAACATGCTTTAAGGCATTTTTCTAGCATTTATTTACAGAGCAAATATAAAGCCTACTTACTTATATTATTGCTGTTTTTAAGGTGAAAATGGTTCTTTCCAAATTGTATGAGAATAAGAAAATAGCTAGTGCCACCCACAACATCTATGCCTACAGGTGAGTAATCATCACAATTTTTAGTATACAAAATTTATAAAAAATGAAGGTAAATGATACATGATTTTAGAAAATAATAACTATTATGTATTTTTTCCATTATAATAGTAATAGGCATATAGAGTACTTGGAAACTGCAGAAAAGAAAAAAAAATCGAAGGGAAAAATCTGGCATTTTCTGCCATCTGATGCAATTGACAATATTCTGAGTTTTTTTTACTTTTTCTATACAAAGTTAATTTTTTCCCAATGCTTTACCCTTGTATCCTGCTTTTTTCTTAATTAAACAAAAGAACTTTTTCATGCTATTATAACTACTTGATAAATACTGTTTAATGGCTGTATGATATTTATTTGAGGTGCCATTCTACAATTTAACCATTTCCTTTTAGTTTTTCATATTTTTCACGATGATAAAGAGCAGTCCAGTGAATGTTTTTGTATACTTTTTAAGTTATTTCCTCAGAATAGGCTTTGGTTGCTTGAGATTCTTTTTTGAAATGAAATGGGAGTATAATTAAAGGAAGAAATAATTCTTAGAATTATCAAAAAGCGTGAACATTTTTGAAAGTTTTGATATATAGCCAATTTCTTGCAAAGGTTTTGTTTTGTTTTGTTTTTTTTGAGACAGAGTCTCCCTTTTGTTGCCCAAGCTGCAGTGCAGGGGCACAATCTTGGCTCAAGTGATCCTCCCACCTCAGCCCAAGTTAGCTGGGACTACAGGCGCCAGCCACCATGCCCAGCTAATTTTTGTATTTTTTGTAGAGACAGGGTTTTTGCCGTGTTGCCCAGGCTCATCTCAAAACTCCTGGGCTCGAGTGATCTGCCCACCTTGGCCTCCCAAAGTGCAAGGATTTACAGGCATGAGCCCAAAGGTTTTTAAAACCAATTTATGCTCCCATCAGCAGTGAATTAAGAGTACCTCTTTACTACATGAGTTTCAGTTTTGGGAATTAAGGTTTTTATAGGCATCTTTGCTGATTTGTAAGTGAAGAGATGAAGGGCATTTAAAAAATGCAAATTTGTAAGACTTCAAAAGAACATAGTTTAGTCCTAAAATAAATCAGAACATAGGGACTTGGTGTAAATTTAAAATATGATTGAGACTATTTGTAGAATCTTTGCTATCTGAAACTGAAACTCAAAGATTTATCACTTTGAGTAGGTGAGTTTTTAATATTACTAATTTCACATCTCTTTTAGTGCCAAAACTTACTTAAAATTATTTGTTATGTAATTCCTTTCTTAATGGAGTATCACTAGACAGAATTTTAATGTTTTCTTAATCAGTTATGACCTTTAGTAGGAAAATGAGGAATTCAACTGTGTTCTCAGTCATTAGAATGGGCTGTAAAAGTTGTAATGTTCATTCTACATGTTTTTTGAGTGCCTACTCTGTGCCAAAACTATGTAAATTAACTCTGAGTAGTTAGCAGTTCTACCACTGTAAAAAGGTTAGCTTTTTCAGGATCCCATAGTTAAGTGGTAGAGCTGAATTCCATAATCCAATTTCATTTGTTTATTTCATTACTCCATGGCTGTGGCTGTGCTTCAACAATCTTGTATCTAAGCTATGTAAAAAAGGCTAAAAGGTGCTCATAGTATTTTAACTTTAATGTTTATAGTAGGTGGTCAGTAAATGTTTATTGAGTGGATAGATAGATGGATGGAAGGAAGGATGAGTGAGTGAATGAATGTGACTGCTGTAAGGTAACATAATTGACTTAGGTGTGTAGATGACCTCTTATAGCTTTTAATATTTACATTAAAAGTTTACAGCTTTTTATGGCCAGTGCTGGGAGGGTGTCTTTATTACATTTGCCCAGTTCCGCATGTTGCTGTTGTAGGGCCCTTAGAAATCCACCAGATGGCATACCATAACTGACACTAATTTTCTTTCAATCTCTAGCACTAATATTTGCCAAGGTTATTTTACTATATTATAGGCCTACATTATTATTTCAAATACTAAATTTCTAGGTCGTTTAAATGGATTAAAATACCATGATTTGTCTCTTTTTAGTAACCATCCAGGGGAAAAGTTTAAAGATAAAAATAAATCTTTACATTCTTACTCAGAAAGAAGAAAATAGAGAAATGCATGATGGGTGGAATAAGATGAGAGGAAAGTATAAAATATTACCTTATGTTGGTTTTATTGCCTTCTTTTTTTATATATGCTTTTTGTTTTCCTGGATCTTTTTTTTTTTTTTTTTTTTTTGAGACAGAGTCTCACTCTGTCACCAGGTGCCAGGCTGGAATGCAGTGATGCGATCTCCACTCACTGCAACCTGCACCTCCCGGGTTCAAGCAATTCTCCTGCCTCGGCCTCCTGAGTAGCTGGAACTACAGGCGTGCGCCACCACGCCCAGCTAATTTTTTGTATTTTTTAGTAGAGATGGGGTTTCACCATGTTGGCCTGGATGGTATCGATCTCTTGACCTCGTGATCCGACCGCCTCGGCTTCCCAAAGTGCTGGGATTACAGACATGAGCCACTGCGCCTGGCCTGTTTCCCTATATCTTAAGGCTCTTTGAAGACAGATGCATGCTGCTTACTTCTTTTATAATATGTCTTGATGCCTATTATATTGCTTCTATAGAGTGTATTCTCAATAAATGTTTTTCAATGATTGCTCTCTGTAACTTCAGTGTTAAATGAAGTAAAGGGAATGTCACGTGTAAATTCACCTTCCCATAATAGCAACATTTCTGATATAAAGGAGATGCTTTTGATTCCTAGCTTTCCCAAGTATATAAAAAGACAAACATACTGGATAGTAAATTGTCAGTGAATATATGTCTAAAATAATACATATTTCAAGAAGGATTTAGACAAATGAATATGCTGATGTTGGAAGTAATCAAAATGATCAGAAGTATTGAGAAATAACATGCATTATAATATTTTAGGTTCAAAGTATAATGCTGTTATATGTATTTGCAGAATATATTGTGAGGATAAACAGACCTTCTTACAGGATTGTGAGGATGATGGGGAAACAGCAGCTGGCGGGCGTCTTCTTCATCTCATGGAGGTAGGTGTAAGGAAACTGTTAATCCTGTTCTGTATGAGCCATAAAATTTCTCAACAAAACAGAGCTCCATTTAGTAATAGCTAAATCAGTTGAACTATGTAACATAAGATATATTTGATTTAATCAGTAGTTGATGTTAAAATGTTGAGTGAAATTTTTAACCAGTGGATTGGGACAGAAAGCAAATAATTAATAAGAAGTGCTATGCTTTCAGGACATAGACAATAGAAGATTGACTTCAACTTTGAGAAAACTTTGTTTTTTTTGACAATTTCTTTCTCTTTATTTTTTCTATTTTTTCTTTATGGAACTCCTATTAGTTGGATATTGGAACTTCTGGATAGATCCAGAATTTTTAAAAATTTTTTATTAAGTTGTCCATCTCATTGTCTTTATATTCTGAGACATTTTCTTGACTGTTGTCCAAATTTCTGTTGAATTTTAAATTTATTTTAGCAACCACATATTTAATTTTTAAGAGTTCTTTTTTGTTTTCTGTTTTTCCTTTTTAAGAATATCCTGTTCTGTTTTTATGGATTTAATATCTTCTAAAATTTCTCTGATTATATTAATTAGAGTTTCTCTTTTAAGATGTTCTCACCCCTAAAAAACTTTTTCTGGTCCATTTTAGTTTGTTTATCTTGTCCTTTCTCTTTCATGCTGCTGGATTTTCTTCATCTGTCTGGTGATCATTTATTGTCCATTAATTTTAAGATTGGATTGTTTTTTCCCTAAGGTAGTTACTTGGTTTTTTCTGCTATTGTATGTGGAGGTTTGTTTTCTAACAAGGCCTTTCCCTTGAATAGGAACTGTGTTTGTGGGTCAGGCCCGTAGACTGGCGGGCTTCACATTAAGGGCATCATTTAACAAATGTCAAACTGATGAAGACGGCCAGGAGTGGTGGCTCATGTCTGTAATCCCAGCACTTTGGAAAGCCGAGGAGGGGAGATCACCTGAGCCCAGGAGTTTGAAACCAGCCTGGGCAACATGGTGAAACCCTGTCTCTACCAAAAAACAAAAATTAGCCGGGCATGGTGGTGCATGTGCCTGTACATTCCAGCTACTTAGGAGGCTGAGGTGGGAGGATTGCTTGAGCCCAGGAGGCAGAGGTTGCAGTGAGCCAAGATTGCTCCACTGCACTCTAGCCTGGGTGATAGAGCGAGACGGATCTAGGTATCAACTGATGAAAACTTTATTGGTAGCACCAGGAATTAATACCTCCTGTAGCCCCTGTAGCTTTGTTCAGAAGCAGGTTTTTTGTTGTTGTTTGGCCTAGTGGTAAAATGCTGCGTATACTTAGCTGTTCTGGTTGAAATTATCAGGAACTAGAACCCTACCTGCATGGTCTCCCCTTCACTCTGTCCAGTTGCCCCAGAGTTGGGAATTTGAGGACATTGTGAAACACAGTGATGGTTTTCCAGATTCCCTTCTGTTCTTCCATTTCACTCCCTGCATTGTTAGTAATCTCACTCAGTGCCTTCTCATACGGCTCTACCGTTAAAGTCACTGGGAAATTTTATGAGCAATTTTATATATGGGTTATTTCATTCTCCTTTTTTAAAACTCACATTTGTACATGTCTGTCTATGTATCTAATTATGCTTCCAAAAAATAACAGATTTTGAATGTGAAGAATGTCATGGTGGTAGTATCACGCTGGTATGGAGGGATTCTGCTAGGACCAGATCGCTTTAAACATATCAACAACTGTGCCAGAAACATACTAGTGGAAAAGAACTACACAAATTCACCTGTAAGTGGCTCCTCATACTATATCTATCTAGAGAATTTCTCATCACTGCCTGGGAATTTTTTAAAAAGACAAAATTAGGAAGTAATCAAAATGTGGGTGGTACATACCAGGACACCTAGACTGTAGTCTAAACAGTGTGTCTGTCCAGTCATCTGACTTTGGACAAATCACTTCATCCCTTCGCACCTTGATTTCAGGGTTCATAGAATTTTATAATTAGAAAAGACTAGTTTCCACCCCCTAAAATTGAGCCCCAGAGTGGTTGTAGCTAATGTCACATCAGACTGGATGTTCTTTAAACATCTATACAATTCTGAAATTCTCTGTTAGTGGCAAAACATCTCCCCTTCCCCTGCCTTTAGATGCTTTCATCCTTTATACTTTGAGTTTATTTTGTTTCATATTTTAAGTATGTTCATATCTGTCTTATGTAAACTTTACTGCCTTACTTGGGAAAGTGGGACAATAGATGAAATTATATTGAAATTATTCAAACATAAATCTACTAGATAAATAAGTTTTCCTTGATTATTCTTGATTGTTTAAAAAATATTTGCCTAGGCCAGGTACGGTGGCTGGCGCCTGTAATCCCAGTGCTTTGGGAGACGGAGGTGGGCGGATTACCTGAGGTTAGGAGTTCAAGACCAAGCTGACCAACAAGGTGAAACCCTGTCTCTGCTAAATACAAAAAAAATTAGCCAGGTGTGGTGGCATGTGCCTATAATCCCAGCTACTTGGGAGGCTGAGGCAGGAGAATCACTTGAACTTGGGAGGCGGAGGTTGCAGTGAGCCAAGATGGCACTACTGCATTCCAGCCTGTGGGATAGAGTGAGACTCCAAAAAAAAAAAAAAAATTAGCCTATAAGTGAAAGTACCCTGTAAAACAGAAAAATTACACATATGAAAGTGATTATACCCTCACTGTAACATACATACATGCATATATGTATGAATATGTGTGTCATATATATATATAAATATATTCTAAATGATTAGATTTAAAGTCTAGTTTTTATGTAAATGGAAAGATGCTACACTGATTTGTGTCTTTTTCAGGAGGAGTCATCTAAGTCTTTGGGAAAGAACAAAAAAGTAAGAAAAGACAAGAAGAGGAATGATCATTAATACCTGAAACTATAGGAAAGGTTAATTTGCCTATAATTATATATACATTCCATAGTCATCATGGAATATATTGTGCAGAGAGAGTATCCTTGACTGCTCAAGTCAGCCAGTTCAGCATGGATACCAACATTATCTTTTCTTCTTTGGTTATATCATCTGCCAAAAATAGAGAACTTATGATCTATTCATGTGTGTTTCAGGCTTATTTGGGAGAACTAATTTGAACTTAATCACCACTTCATCTAATTTTAGGAAGGTAACAGTTGCCCAGGGCAGTACCTGAATTAACTGTCCATTTCAGTACATGTCAAGTGCCTTTGTTAGGTGGAGAAGTAATGTCTCTAGAGGAATATAAATACCTGATTTCTTGTCATTGAGATTCTTATACTGTTAAATGAATATTGCCTTTTTACTGCTCTTTATGGCTTGTTGGAATAGGAGTTCATTTAAGATTGATCGTGGAGAGTTTCTTCTTGTGATTTCTTCATGTCATCTTCCATTTTATAGTGTTCATCATTGAGTAATGGATTAAGTGAAAATCCAGGAGTATCCATCTGTAGTTATGTGCTGAGGTGATAATTCATCCAGCTTATTTGTTAGCATAAATATTATGCCTCAATTTCTGTTGCAAATTGGTGATTGTGAAATTTCAAAAAGTGATTTTCTAGTCTCTGCTTTTTTTGTTTAATTCTTGTAAGCAATAAATATAGAGCGTCAGTAGTCTCCTTCCACCGCAGAAATGTGTTGCTGTAACATTCTGCTTTCTTTTAACAACCGGGAAGTACCTTTCTTGTGATCTTCATTGAGGAATTAGAACTATGATAGAAGCGATGCTGTGGTGAATGGGACATTGATAGAATGAGATAGAGGTGGCAGAATGACCCTGGTGTAGGGCAGGAGTATGTTGTGTAGTTACATCAATTTGATGCATGCACTCCAGATAGCTTTCTCACTTCCAAGATTTTGCGGAGAGAAGGAGCAAACCTTTTGATTGGAAAAACAGAAACAACCCTTCCCCTCCCCATTTTTTTTCCCTCTATTCTTATCAAACCTTTATGTTTCTTTCATCTTCAAGTTACCTCTGGGCATTTAGACAATGAATTTAACTTTGAGATATAACAGTAAGTTATTAACTGCTCACTTTCAAATATAATTGCAAACAATTATTAAAATTTATTAACTGATCACAGATTTGCCTGGACTTCCCTTCCCAGGGAGGGACCAGAAATTAGGAGGCAACTTTGGGATGGTGCTAGAGCATTGAAGACACAGAGAATTGGACAAACAGGTCTTTTTCTCTTTTCTCTGATCTTTTACTTTTAAAACATCCAACATCCTTACTGTTGGTATTTTTAGTAAGGTTATAGTAAATAGCTTTACACCAGGATGGATTCTGAAATGCAAACTCTAAATTATTTGTTATAACTATATTTAATGATATATGTTATCAGGAGTCTGAGCAGAGAATGACCTTTGTGTATTTGGAACACTTAAACCTCAGGTTCTATGAAAAGTATGTTCTGTGTTTTAACTGTTAAAATAATTTAAAAAGTCAGTTATTTTACATAATTAAAGAAGTTAAAAACTATTAATTAACATTAAACAATTTCAGAATTTTGGCATGTCAGACCTGTGAAGGGAGATAGGAAACAATGAGAAACTTATTTTTGCTCCTTTTTACAAAATTATTAACTATTATTTTACTGACTAAAAAACTCTCATATTCCTTACCTAAAGTCAATTGGCCAGTAACAGGGAGAGATGCAAAATTCTCCGGTTCTGAACTTGGAGCTATTTCACACTCTACCCTTAATGGAAACTTGAACTAATGATAGATAGTATTTTTTTCCTCTATTTAAAATTTGTCTTGATTAGGGGATTTTTCAGTTTTCCACATAATAATTTTGTAAAATCAGATCTATGCTGTGGCATATTTTACTTTATTTAAAACCTTTTTTTTAGAGATGAGTTCTTGCTCTGTCACCTAAGCTGGAGTGCAGTGGCATGATCATGGCTCACTGCAGCCTTGACCTCCCACCCTGCCAAGTAGCTGGGACTGCAGGCATATGCTACCACACCTGGCTAATTTTTTAAATTTTTTGTAGAGTTGCAGTCTTACTGTGTTGCTGAGGCTTGTCTTGAATTCCTGGTCTCAAGCAATCTCCCTGCCAATGTGTTGGGATTACAGGTGTGAACCACCATGCCTGGCCTGCTTTGATATATTTTATAGTACATTAATTACAAATAGTCTCCATATGCCAGTGTATAAGAGCAAGTATTATCCACTTTTTAGATGGGAATTGCAGAAGCTGCATCAAAAGCATGCTTTGCGGTACATATAATGAAACTGCCTTTCTGAAGAGAATTATATCAAACTAATTACAACCAAGAAATAATAGTATGAAGCAGATACAGTTTGGAGGACAGGAAAATTTATTGGGAAAACTGCATAATCACCTCTGTTTCTACTATCCAGAGATGGCCATCATTATTTAATATTTTATATGTACATCCTTATATTATTTTTTCTTATGCATGGTTTTGTATATATGGCTATTTTTCTTTCCATAAAAATGGTATTAAACTGTATATACTGTTTTGTAGCCTACATATTTCATATAGAAGTAAATTGTTAACATTTTCCATGTCAATAAATATTCTTCTATGTCTTAAATTTCTTATGGCTGCATTGTATTCTGTCTTCTCAGTATATCATACTAACTAGTCCTCCACTTACTTCCTATTTTTAAGTTTTTTCCCAACTTTTCAGTGTTATAAACAGCTGTGAAAAACTACATTATTTGCAAATTTATATCTAGATATGGAATTTCTTGGTAAAGGTTTGTTCCTTCTAGTAGCTTTTGATTAGTTGAGTCAGGTTGTCCTCCAGGAAAGTGTTATCAGTGATTGCTCCATTGATACTGTGTTAGAATATACTTAATACTAGCCAGAGATGGGAAAAAATAGTCAGTTTGCTTGTTAACTCCCAATATCCTTTTTAAAAAAGTACCTTTTTGGCCAGGCATGGTGGCTCATGCTTGTAATCCTAGCACTTAGGGAGGCTGAGGCAGGTGAATCACGTGAGGTCAGGAGGTCGAGACCAGCCTGGCCAACATGGTAAAAACTGTCTCTACTAAAAATACCAAAGAAATTAGCTGGGCGTGGTGGTAGGCATCTGTAATCTTAGCTACTTGGGAGGCTGACCCAGGAGAATCACTTGAACCTGGGAGGAGGAGGTTGCAGTAGCCTGGTGACAAGAGTGAAACTCCATAAAAAACAAACAAACAAAAAGTAGCCTTTTTGTCTTGAAATAATTGTAGCCTCAAAAAAGTTATAAAAATAGTAGGTCCTGTGTACCCACCACTGAGCCTCCCTTAGCAGTAACATATAACTAGAGTGAAATTTCAAAACCAGGAAATATATTTGATTGCAATTCCTTTGTCAGATAAATGATTTCCAGATATTTTCTCCCAGTATGTAGCTTGTCTTTTCATTATCTTAGCAGTGTATTTTATAGAATTAAGTTGTTAATTTTGATGAGATCTAATTATCTTTTTTTCCCTCTCTCTTTTTTGAATCATTCTTTTTGATGCAATGTCTAAGGACTTTGCCTAACCCCAGGTCAAGATTTTCTTCTGTTTTTAAAGTTACATCGTTTTGTGTCTTTTATTTAGATTTATTTTCCATTTTTAGTTTTTACATAAGGTATGAGGTTAAAGTCAAAGTTTGTTTTGTTTTATTTTTTGCTTATGTATGTCCATTTAGGGAAGTGACTAGTTTTTTTAAATTGATTTTTCTTTTTCTTTTTTTTTTTTGAGACAATGTCTTGCTCTGTTGCCCAGGCTGGAGTGCAGTGGCCTAATCATGGTTCACTGCAGCCTTGATCTCCTGGGCACAAGTGATCCTCCCACCTCAACGTCACGAGTAGCTGGGACTACAGGTACACGCTACCACACCAGGCTAATTTTTATATGTTTTGTAGAGATGGGATTTCACTGTGTTGCCCAGACTGGCCTCTACCTCCTGAGCTCAAGTGATTTGCCTGTCTCGGCCTCTCAAAGTGCTGTGATTACAGACATGAGTTACCATGCCTGGCCAAATTGAACTTTTTACTCATAAATATTCACAGAGTAAACACAATTATGTAATCAGCAGTTAGACTGACAAAGGACAACACACCTCACAGTCCCCCTTGTATCTCAACTGGTCATTATCTACTCTGCTTCCTGCCAAATAACCGAGATGAGTTTCGTCTGTTTTCCCTTAGGTAAGTGGAATTGTACAGTACCCCTGTTTTGGTTCCTTTTCTAACATTTTGTTTGTGAAACTCATCTGGATTGTGTGTAACAAAAGTCATTTGTTTTTTTGTTTTTTTGTTTGTTTGTTTGTTTTTTTAAGAGTCGGAGTCTTACTGTGTCACCCAGGCTAGAGTGCAGTGGCATGATCATAGCTTACTTTAGCTTCAAACTCCTGAGCTCAAGCAATCCTGCCTTAGCCTGACAAAGCACTGGGATTACAGGTATGACCCCAGTTTGTACCTCGTCTAATTCTTTTTTTTCTTTTGGTACAGAGTCTTTGTCACCAGACTGGAGTATAGAGGCACGATCTCGGCTCACTGCAACCTCCCCCTCCCTGGTTCAAGCAGTGCTCCTGCCTCAGCCTCCTGAGTAGCTGGGATTACAGGTCCCTGTCACCACTCTGGGCTAGTTTGTTTTTTTGTATTTTTAGTAGATACAGGGTTTCACCATGTTTGCTGGGGTGGTCTGGATCTCGTGATCTGCCCACCTCAGCCTCCCAAAGTACTGGAATTACAGGTGTAAGCCACCATGCCCAGCCAATTCTTTCATTCTCATCTCTGCATAGTATTCCATTAAATGAATGTGACAAGCTATTTACCACTTCTATTTATGGATATTTGGTTTTCTAGTTCAATGCTATTACAATTAGTGCTGCTATGAACATTTTTGTACATGGCTTTTGGTAAACATACCTACACTTTTCTATAGGATATATGCCCAGGAATGAATTTGCTGGGTCATAGGATATGTGCATGTGGAGATTTGGTGTATTCTGCACAGGCATGTGCTGGGCTGGGTGCTGATTGTAATGTTTGCCAAGTTTCCATGTGTAAATACTCCCATTCTCTCCAGTTTCAAGCCAGCAAAGTGAACTCGGTTGGTTTACAAAATAGCTAAAAATGTTAACAGTTGCTTCTGTGAGCTAGTACAAGCCAGCTCCAGGACATCCCTCATACTGCCAAGCAATTTTTCCAAAATCATTATACCAATTTACACTTCTGCCAGTAAATGAATGAGAGTTCTAGTTGCCAGACATGTACTTTTGGCATTACCATTTTCATTTTCATCATGCTGTGTGGTGTGTAGTGCATCACTTTGTGGTTTTAATTTGTATTTCCCTGATGACTAATAAAATTGAACACATTTGGTTACTATATTTTATACCTGAGGTGACTGAATAATCTGAAACTAACATTTTTTCTCCCAGGAATAGAAAGATAAGAGCTTGTTATCAAGTGTGGTTCAGATACAGAGAAATAAGATTAAAATTTTGCATGTCTTATGACCTAGTCTGTAAATTTCAGCACTTCATCACCATCCCACTGGTATACTATCCGTGAGTTTATCTGGGAACTTCAGCTTTCTTTTTGCCCTTAATTTTCTAATTTGTAAAAATGTGGGTTGTAATTCCTTCCGGTCTGAGTTAGTTATGCGGATTAAATAAGATTCCTTCTATGGTGCTTAGTATATGATAAGAATTAGATAAAGTCTTACCTTGTATTTGAGATGAGCTATTTCTGAGGATTTTAACAGTACCTAGAATTTTTTTTTTTTTTTTTTTAAAGACAGGGTTTCACCCTGTCACTCAGGCTGGATGGAGTGCAGTGGCACCATTTTGGCTCACTGCAGCCTCCGCCTCTGGGGTTCAAGCAGTTCTCCTGCCTCAGCCTCCCAAGTAGCTGGCATTGCAGGGGCACGCCACCACACCCGGTTAATTTTTGCCTTTTTAGAACAGATGGGTTTCACCATGTTAGCCAGGCTAGTCTTGAACTCCTGACTTGAGGTGATCCATCTGCCTTGGCCTCCCAAAGTGCTGGGATTACAAGCACGAACCATCATGTCCAGCCAGTACCTAGAATTCTAAGTTGACATTGGGGTTTCCAAGTTCTTAGCCTCCTTTAGGGAGACAAGATAGTGTAATAGTTAAGAGCCATGTCTCTGAAATCTGACTTGAGTTTGAATCCTGTGTATGCTTTTTAAAATTTATTTTATTATTCTTTAAGTTCTGGGGTACTTGTGCAGAATGTGCAGATTTGTTACATAGGTATACATGTGCCATGGTGGTTTGATGGATTAAAAATTTAAACATAAGACCTAACACCATAAAAACCCTAGAAGAAAACCTAGGGAATACCATTCAAGACATAGGCATAGGCAAGAAGTGTATGACTAAAACATCAAAAGCAATGGCAACAAAAGCCAACATAGACAAATGGGATCTAATTAAACTTAACAGCTTCTGCCCAGCAGAAGAAACTACCATTAGAGTGAACTGGCAACCAACAGAATGGGAAAAAATTTTTGCAATCTACCCATCTGTCTGCTTTTTAATAGCCTTGCAAGCTTCGGCAAGTTATCTCTCTTCTCTGTACTGAGTTTTGCAAAGCTTATGAAGGAGTTAGGTGGCTACTATTGATGACACTTGTTTGCAAATACCATCTTTGCATTCATCTTTTTTATTGTCCTGCTAGGCAGATAGCAGGACAGAACAGATCACCCAGTAGGACTGGGAAGTTATTGAGGGCGTAAAACTTAGCATGCATATCTAAGCAGGCCGCGGGTTGGTACTGAGAGACTACTTAGGGAGAAACAAGGGAGAACTCTGGATGTAGTCAAGAAGCATAAACCAGAGATTGACAAATGTTTTCTATAAACATTCAGATATTAAGTATTTTTGGCTTTGTGGGCTGTGCAGTTTGTCACAGCTGTTCAATTTCTTTTCTTTTTCTTTTTTTTTGAAATAGAGTCTCACTCTGTTGTCCAGGCTGGAATGCAGTGGCACAATCTCTGCTGACTGTGACCTCTGTCTCTCAGGTTCAAGCAATTCTCCTGCCACAGCCTAGTTGGGATTACAGGCACCTGCCACCATGTCCGGCTAATTTTTGTGAGAGAGGGTTTCATCATGTTTGCCAGGGTGGTCTCAAACTCCTGACCTCAAGTGATCCACCCACTTCAGCCTTTCAAAGTGCTAGGATTACAAATGTGAACCACCATGCCTGACCATAGCTACTCAGTCTTGTGGTGTGTTTGGATGTTCCTTCAAAATGTTATGTTGAGCTGTAATCCCCGATGTTGGAGGTAGGGCCTGGTGGGAGGTGATTGGATCATGGGGTGTATCCGTCATGAATGGCACCATTCCTTTGGTGATAAATGAATTCTGGCTCAATTCACATAATATCTGATTGTTCAAAAGAGTCTGGGACCTTCCTATTCTGTATCTCTTGCTGCTTCTCACCATGCAACTTGCCTGCTCACCTTCCATCATGATTGTAAGCTTCCTAAGGCTGTCACTAGAACCCCAGCAGATGTTGGTGCCATGTTTGTATAGCCTGCAGAACCATGAGCCAGTTAAACTTTATGAATTACCCAGTCTCAGGTGTTGCTTGCTTTCTTCTTTCTTTTTTTTTTTTTTTCTTTTTTTTGAGACAGAGTTTTGCTTTTGTTGCCTAGGCTGGAGTGCAATGGTGCTGTCTCGGTTCACTGCAACCTCTGGCTTCCAGGTTCAAGCGATTCTCCTGCCCCAGCCTTCCAAATAGCTGGGATTACAGGCATGTGCCACCATGCCTGGCTAATTTTTTGTATTTTTACTAGAGACAGGGTTTCACCATGTTGTCCAGGCTGGTCTCTAACTCCTGACCTCAGGTGATCCACCTGCTTTGGGCTCCCAAAGTGCTGGGTTTATAGGTGTGAGCCACCATGCATGGTCAGGTGTTTCTTTATAGTAACACAAGAACAGCCAAATACACATGGCTATGTTCTAACAAAACTTTTTGGAAACACTTGAATTTCATATGATTTTCATGTCATGAAATATTATTCTGTGGATTTTTTTTTTCTTTCTTTGAGACAGAGTTTCACTCTTGTTGCCCAAGCTGGAGTGCAATGGTGTGATCTTGGCTCACTGCAACCTCCGCCTCCCAGGTTCAAGCAATTCTCTTGCCTCAGCCTCCCAAGTAGCCGGAATTACAGGCATGTACCACCATGTCCAGCTAATTTTGCATTTTTAGTAGAGACAGGGTTTCACCCTGTTGGCCAGGATGGTCTCGACCTCAGGTGATTCGCCTGCCTCGGCCTCCCAAAGTGCTACTCCCAGGTGTGAGCTACTGCGCTCAGCCAGTTGTTTCTTTATAGTAACACAGGAACAGTTTAATACACACGGCTATGTTCTAATAAAACTTTTTGGAAACATTTGAATTTCATATGATTTTCATGTGTCGTGAAATATTATGCTGTGGATTTATTTTTCAATTACCTAAAAACATGAAAGCCATTCTTAGCTCATGGGCTCAACTGTGTCTGTGGGCTGTAGTTTGCCAACCCCTGGTGTGGACCATGAAGAAGGAGTGTTGGCTGTTCAGCCATGGCTCTCAACTAGTGGGATGTATGGCAGGGTGTGGAGGAGAAACCTCAGAGGAATCTTGTCTCCTTTCAGTGAGATAGACATCTGTAGAGTCATACAATAGCACGACTTGAAAGCAAGGGATAATTTACATTTAAGACAGGAAGGGACTGTCAAAGAAGGAATGCTGGCAGGATTGAATAATTTGACAGAACTAACACTCTAGAAGATATAGAAGAAAAATACAGTTTCGAAGCAGATGTTCAAATTACATCATGGAGAAGAAAACAGAAAGGCCAGACAGCTGAGATCATAGTATGGATAAATTGGACATCAGTATTGACTCTTTTGGGAAACTTTAAAAAAATTGTCAGCATTTCCCTTTTCTTTTGATTTTATCTCTGGCTTGCTGTAGTAAGAAAAATGCTTTAAAAAGTAAGGATCCATTTGCTGTGACACCAAAACCATGGGCCAAGAAAAGTAAAAATACATAAATTGGATTACATTAAAATTAAAAACTTCTGTGCATCAAAGGACCCAACAGAGTGAAAAGGCAACCTATAGAAGGGAAAACATATTTGTAAATCAGATATCTGATAAGGTGTTAATGTCTAGAATAAATCTAGAATCCCTACAAGTCAACAACAAGAAAACTTTTACCCAATGAAAAATTGGGCAAAGGACTTTTCTGTGAACAAATAAACATTTCTGCATAGAAGATGTACAAATAGCCAATAGGTACATGCACAGATGTTCAACATCACTAATTATTAGGGAAATGCAAATCGAAACCACAATGAGATACCACCTTTGCCCATTAGGATGACAATATAACTAGTGTTGGCAAGGATGTGGAGGAATTGGAATCCTTGTACACTGCTGGGAATGTAAAATGTCCAGCTTCCATGGAAAATAATATGGAGAGTCCTCAAAAAAGTAAAATTATTATATGATTCAGCAACTTCATTTCTGGGCAGATACCTAAAAGAATTGAAGACATTCTTGAAGAGATGTTTGTATACTTGTATGCATAGCAGCATTTATTTACGATAGGCAAAAGGTGGGAGCAACCCAAATGTTCATGGACAGGTTATTAGATAAATGTGGTACCTATACACGAGATGTTATTCAGCCATAGAAAGGGAGGAAATGTGGACATATGAAATAAACCTCAAGGACATTATTCTAAGTGAAATAAGTCAATCATAAAAAGACAAGGACTCTGTGGTTCTACTTACATGAGTTATCTAGAGTAGTTAAATTTATGTATAGAGAAAGTAGAATGGTGGTTGCCAAGAGCTGAGTTGAGAGTAGAATGGGGAATTATTTAATTGGTATGAGTTTCAGTTTTTCAAGATTAAAAGAGTTCTGGAGATTAATTGTATAGCAATGAATTCTGGAGATGGGTTGTATAGCAATGGTAGTGATGGTATTAACACTCCTGAACTCTATACTTAAAAATGATTAAGGTGATAAATCTTACATATATTTTACTACAAAATAATAATAAAGTGAATAGGACCCTGAATGGTCTAAGGTAGTAGTGGCTTTGTTCTAGCGGTGGTGAAGTGATGTGGCAAGCAAGAAGAAAGCTCTGGTGGGAGTAGCTGATGGAAATTATGCAAAGCCAGGGACTATTGAGTGTGGAAAAAAAATCCCACATGAAATACAAGATCTGAGGAATTGCACTGGTGGAAGAACCTACCTTACAGTTCATTTCGTTCACAAATTTATGAAGAACGTTTGCATAAAGGAAATGAAGGGTGGTTGTGGTTGGAGTGCAGGAGGGAAAAGGGAAAGAATCTCAGATGAAATGGAAAAGTTAGGCAGCAGGTCAGTCATGCAGCGTGATGTAGATCTTGTTGAAGAGCAGAGTGAAACAACGGAAGGATTTGACGCAGAAGAGTGACACAAGCAGATCTGTATTTTAGAAAGTTACCTCTGGTTGCTAGATAGAGAATGGAATGAAAAGTAACAAAAGTGGAGAAGAGGCTATTGCAAAAATATGGCAATTCCATTCTTTAGTATATAGTCAAGAGGATTGAAAGCATGTATAGCAACATTATCCTAGTTTAGGATAATGGCAATAGAGATGAAAATATGTTGATGGATTTTAAAAAATGTTTAGGAGGCAAAATTAGAATCTGGCAATAGATTAGATAACACGGTGGGCCATTGGTATAGATCTGTGTTCTAATATTCTTTCATATCTGTTGAACTTTCTTGGTTTAGTTTAAGGGGTTTTCTTGGTCTGCCTATTTCATAGCCAACAAACACATGAAAAGCTATTCATTAGGGAAATCCAAATCAAAATTACAGTGAGATACCACTTCATACCCACTAGGATGGGTATTATAATAATAACAATAAACAGAAAATAACCAGTGTTAGCAAGGATGTGAAGAAATAGGAACCCTTGTAACATTGGCTTTTACGTTAGAATAAAATGGTGCAGCTGCTTTGGAAAACAGTTTGGCACATCCCCAAAAAGTTAAACATACAGTTGCCATTTGACCCAGCAATTCTACCCTTCACTATATAGTGAAGAAAGCATGACCACATAAAAACTTATATGAAACATATATGAGTGTTATGGCAACATTATTTATAATCACCAGAAAGTGGAAACAACCCAATGTTCATCAGCATATGAATGATAAACAAAATGTGGCCTATCCCTACATTGGAATATTATTTAGCAATAAAAAGGAATGAAGTCCTGATTCATGCTATAACATGGATGAACCCTGAAAACATGCTATGTGAAAGAAGCCAGTCACAAAAGACCACATGTTGTATGATTCTATTTATATGAAAGGTCCAGAATAGGCAAATCTATAGAGATAGCAAGTAGATTTGTGGTTACCAGGGCCTGAAAGGTAGAAGTGAGGGAAAAGGGAGTGACTGCTAATGGATATGGGGTTTCTTTTGGAGGTGATGAAAATGTTCTAGAATTCAGTTACACAACTTTGTGAATATACTAAAAGCCACTGAATCGTACATTTTAAAAGAGTGAATTTTATTGTATTTGAATTATATGTGAAAAGTTAAAGATCTATTTGATTGTCAGCATCTTGGACAATGGTTTTATAAAACATAGATATGAAACTTCTTGAGTCATATGTTCCCAAATAATTTGCAGTATGCATCCCATAAAGCAGCTTTTTAATTAAATTATAAATCAATCCCCAAAACATACTGAAAAGCATATAGAAATTGTATACCTGATATTTGAAACATGAATTTCTAAAAAGTTTCCTTGTTGAAATTATCTAAATATTCAGCTTAAATAAGTGTCTAGTTGTACAATTTCACATGTAAGAGAGAAAAATGATTACATTCATATCCCAATGAAGAATTTATTTTAAAATATCATGTTGGGAGTTACTCTGGTTTCATTTCAATATTTTGAAAACAAGAGACAAGTACATGTATTTGTAGTTGCACATGCTACTGAGGGGCTACTGTTTGTATTTTTTGTACAGGTGGAGTTTTGCTGTGTTGCCCAGGCTTGTCTGGGACTCCTGGACTCAAGTTATCCACATGCCTGGGCCTCCCAAAGTTCTGGGAATTACAGGCATGAGCCACTACTCCTGGTCATTATAGGTTTTAACAGTTTGTTTCAAAATCCTTATTGACATACTCTTTTATATATATAAATGCAGTGTGTATGTGTGTGTGTGTGTGTGTGTGTGTGTGTTTACACACAGTATATATGCATTATGTGTGTATACACATATACACATACACATATGCACACATACTGCATTTATTCAGCTGGAAGGCTTATGTGCAGGATAGTACTTGCAGTTTTAAAAAATGTGTGTTATAGGGACTGGGCATGGTGGCTCATGCCTGTAATCCCAACACTTTGGAAGGCTGAAGTAGTCAGATCACTTGAGGTTGGGAGTTCAAGACCAGCTTGGCCAACGTGGTGAAACCCTGTCTCTACTAAAAATTAAAAAAAAAAAAAAATAGCCAGGTGAGGTGGTGGGCACCTGTAATCCCAGCTGCTTGGGAGGCTGAGGCATGAGAATCTCTTGGACCTGAATCTCTTGGAGGTTGCAGTGAGCCAAGATCATACCACTGCATTCCAGCCTGGGTGACAGAGTAAGACTGTCTCAAAAAAAAAAAAAAAAAAAAAAAAGTTTGTTATAAAATATATACATATATAGACAGCTATGACTTAAAATTTCGTTGGTTTTTATTTTGACAGCATGAAAATTGTTTCCCATCTTTTTAAGGAAACCTGAGTGAGTAGGAACTCATTTACCATTCTCCTCCACCATCACTCTTCTTTGCATCACTTGTTAATAATTTACTAACAAGAGGTCCTAGGATTTTTTTTTTTTTTTACATTTTCCCACAATTACAAAGTTCTTTTCAAAAATAGCCAATATTTATGCTTAGTCAACTTTCAAGATTGCTTTTGCTGTAACACAAGCAGCACAGCAGTTGTTTTATGTAATTTTATAATTCCAGCATCTAAAACCAGAGACTCTAGAGAGCATTTGGTGTGAAGAAGGAAGGAAAAAAAAGGCTGATAAATACATGGCTGACTTGTCCGTAGTGTCAGATAAGGTACAAAAGTAAACATTATGACTGCAACCATTGTAGAAAAGATTATGAAGGGGCACTGAGTGCCTCAGCCCAGAAAGTCAATAGGGATTGGTTCTCTGTACTGTGTGTGATAATCTGTACTACTTTTTGTCATTTCCTGTGGGAAGAGAAAGCAACCAGACAGCCTTGGGGAATCTTGCCTTGTGGCCTTAGGTTGGGGGGAATTGTCTTTATGAAAGCTGGCTGCCAGGTAGATAACATTCAGGAAGAAGAATAATGAGGAATCATTTTGAGTCAGATATCATTCTCTCTTACATTATGTGAAAATAGACCTGGTGTAGCTGCAGAGCATTCTAGATCTCTATTTGAATTTACTTACGTGTATTGAATCTTACTCGTTAAGTGTCAAATCTTTTTCTATTTTTCTAACTTGTGTGGCAGCGCCCCCCATTGCCTTCCTTCTCTATCACACCTAGTATTTCTAACTATTATTTTAAAATACTTATGATACCTTTTTTTTTGAGAGAGAGAGAGGGTCTCTTTCTATTGCCTAGTCTGGAGTGCAGTGAACAATCTTCCTACCTCCACCTACTGAGTAGCTGGGACCACAGGTGTGCACTACCATGCCTGGCTAATTTTTAAATTTTTTTGTAGAAATGCGAGTCTCCTCGTATTTCTCAGGCTGGTCTTGATCACCTGGGCTCAAGCAGTCCTCCTGACTCGGACTCCCAAAGTGCTGGGATTATAGGCATGAGCCATCATGCCTGCCCCTCAAATTCTGTAAATAAAAATAAATACATATAATTTAACCCCATCAATTGTCTATTATCAGTTATCTTCCTAAGTGAATTCACCATACAACATAATCTGTTTACATAGTCTGTTACATAATCATCGACATTAATGTTCAAAAGGTCATGATTAAACCCTTTTAATCAAGACTATTAAACAGTTACAGGCTGATATGGTTTGACTGAGTACCCACCCAAATCTCATTTTGAATTCCCATGTGTTGTGGGAGGAACCTGCTGGAAGGTAATCAAATCATGGGAATAAGTCTTTCCTGTGCTGTGCTCATGAAAGTGAATAAGTCTCACGAGATCTGATGGTATTATCAGGGGTTTCTGCTTTTACATCTTCCTCATTCTCTCTTTGCCTGCTGCCATCCATGTAAGACATGACTTGCTCCTCCTTGGCTTTTGCCATGATTGTGAGGCTTCCCCAGCCATGTGGAACTGTAAGTTCAATTCAACCTCTTTTTTAAGTAAATTGCCCAGTCTCAGGTATGTCTTTATCAGCTGTGTGAAAATGGACTAATACAGTAAACTGGTACCAGTAGAGTGGGGCATTGCTGAAAATATACCTGAAAATGTGGAGGCAACTTTCTAAGTGGGTAACAGGCAGAGGTTGGAACAGTTTGGAAGGTTCTCAGAAGAAGACAGAAAAATGTGGGAAAATTTGGAACTCCCTAGAGACTTATTGAATAGTTTTGGCCAAAATGCTGATAATGATGTGGACAATAAAATCCAGGCTGAGGTGGTCTCAGATGGAGATGAGGAACTTGTTGGGAGCTGGAGCAAAAGTGACTCTTGTTAACGTTTTAGCAAAGAGACTGGTGGCATTTTGCCCTTGCCCTGGAGATTTGTGGAACTTTGAACTTCAGAGAGATGATTTAGGATATCTGGCGGAAGAAATTTCTCAGCAGCAAAGCATTCAAGAGTTGACTTGGGTGCTGTTAAAACACTCAGTTTTATAAGTGAAATAGACCATAAAAGTTCAGAACATTTGCAACCTGACAATGCAATAGAAAAGAAAGTCCCATTTTCTGAGGAGAAATTCAAGATGGCTGCAGAAATTTGCATAAAAAAACGAGGAGATGAATGTTAATCCCCAAGATAATGGAGAAAATGTCTTGTGGGCATGTCAGAGGTCTTCATGGCAGCCCCTCCAATCATAGGCCTGTGGGTCTAGGAGGAAAAGATGGTTTTGTGTGCTGGGCCCAGGGTCCCCATGCTGTCTGCAGCCTAGGGACTTGGTGCCCTGTGTCCCAGCTGCTCCAGCTGTGACTGAAAGGGGCCAACATAGAGCTTGGGCTGTGGCTTCTTCAGAGGGCGAAAGCCCCAAACCTTGGCAGCTTCCATGTCATGTTGGGCCTGTGAGTGCAGAGAAGTCAAGAATTGAGGTTTGGGAACCTCCACCTAGATTTCAGAAGATGTATGGAAATGCCTGGATGCCCAGGGAGAAGTTTGCTGCAGGGGTGGATCCCTCATGGAGAACCTCTGCTAGGGCAGTGAGGAAGGAAAGTGTGGGGTGGGAGCCCCCATACAGAGTCCCTACTGAGACACTGCCTAGTGGAGCTCTGAGGAGAGGGCCATAGTCCTCCAAACCCCAAAATGGTAGCTCCACCTAGAGCTTGTACCACGCACCTGGAAAAGCTGTAGATACTGGATGTCAGCCTGTGAAAGCAGCCAGGAAGGAGGCTGTACCATGCAAAGCCACAGGAACAGAGCTTCTTAAGGCCATGGGAACCCACCTCTTGCATCAGCATGACCTGGATGCGAGACATGAAGTCAAAGGAGATCATTTTGGAGCTTTAAGATTCACGGTCCCACTGGATTTCAGACTTGCAGGGGGCCTGTAGCCACTTTGTTTTGGCCAATTTCTCTCATTTGGAATGGCCATATTTACCCAATGCCTGTACCCTCACTGTAGGTAGGAAGTAAGTAACCCGCTTTTGATTTTATAGGCTTATAGGTGGAAGGGAATTGCCTTGTCTCAGATGAGACTTTGGACTGTGGACTTTTGAGTTAGTGCTGAATGAGTTAAGATTCTGGGGGACTGTTGGGCAGGCATGATTAGTTTTGAAATGTGAGGACATGTGATTTGGGAGTGGCCAGGGGTAGAATGATACGGTTTGGCTGTGTCCCCACCCAAATCTCATCTTGAATTCCCATGTGCTATGGGAGGGACCCAGTGGGAGGTAATTGAATCATAGGGGCAAGTTTTTTCCTGTACTGTTCTCATGGTAGTGAATAAGTTTCATGAGATCTGATGGTTTTAAAAAGAGGAGTTCCCCTGCACAAACTCTCTCTTTGCTTGCTGCCATCATGTAAGACGCAACTTGCTTCTTTTTGCCTTCCACCATGATTGTGAGGCTTCTTTAGCCATGTGGAACTGTAAGTCTAATTAAACCCTTTTCTTTAGTAAATTTCCCGGTCTTGGGTATGTCTTTATTAGCAGCATGAAAATGGACTAATACAGAGGCTTTTATATACCAAATAGCAATTTATGATTAAATGATATATTAAAATAATTTTATTTTAGTTCAAGATCTATTGGTATTGCTTGGAACCTTTAACTTTAAGCCCTTAAGTGTGCTTGAACTTTGAGTTAAAGATTCATCTTGCTAGCGTCAAGGGGAACATAGCAAGAGTCTTAACCTCCCTCATCAGGTGGTGGACCATGCATACTGATCGCCAGCATGTTCCATCTCCTTCAACAGACAAGGGACTAAAACCATTACCATACAGAAGCTTTTTGGCAGGTTTACGTATAGGGATGAAGAGGAAGTAGAAGGATCAGGCTGTTTGACCAGGCTGTTCTTTTCTGTTTTTTCTTTTTTTTAAGACAAGGTCTTGTTCTGTCACTCAGGCTGCAGTGCAGTGGCATGATCATGGCTCACTGCAACTTCATCTTCCTCAGGCTCAAGTGATTCTCTGACTTCAGCCTCCTGAGTAGCTAGGACTACAGGCATGTGCAACCATGCCCAGCTAATTTTTGTGTATTTTGTAGACATCGGGTTTTATCATGTTGCCAAGGCTAATCTCAAACTCCTGGGATGAAGTAATGCTCCTACCTTGGCCTCACAAAGCGCTGGGATTTCAGTTGTGAGCTACCATGCCCAGCCCAGGCTGTTTTCTTTCTGAGAAATGTTTCATTTTCTATTGCAATTATTTTTTATTTTCTTTATAAATTTTCCCTTCATTCTTTTTCGCATTTTGATCTTTTGTCTCCCTTTTCTTCTTTAAGTGGCCTTAGTTTTTCTGAGTGATTTTCAGCTTTGTGTATTTAATCCTTTTTGCATTTCTGAAGGAGCAACTACTACCACTTTTTAGTTGTGTGATGACAACAGGTTTTGCCACTGCCTCATGACTCTCGACCTGGTAGAGAGCTTTTGGAAGACCATGTAGAGAACAAAACAGCTGAAAACAATGATCACCCATACATAGTCAGGAAGGAGCCCACTGTGATTTACAGAAGGCCCAGCCCCTACATCTCCAGGGCTGGGAGCACTCCTCAGTCTGCTCTCTCTCTAGTTCCTTGGCAGCTTCTTTCCTGGAGCTATCTCTTTATCTCTTCATCATTCATCCAGTTTTGGAAAATCATCAAAGGTAAATGTGTTACTAGTAAAGAATTGAGTGAGCAGGCCTGGGTTGTCCAAACCTTGCACATTTCTGAGAAAGTTTGGCTCTTAACCAGCACGTTGGAGATAACCTCTAAGCTTGTGGTACATCTTGCCTGTTAAAAATGTTAGTATGGGACCTTTGCTAACAATGTGATTCATAGTGGGGGCCTTGGCTTTGTGACTGCAGTTTGACCTCTGGAGGGGCAGGTAACTGAGTAAGGTTACCCATGTGGGCACTGCATACCTACAATACCAACCTCCAATAAAAGCCCTGAACACTAAGGTTCAGGTGAGCTTTCCTGATTGGCAATACTTCAGGTATGTTACCACATGGAGAATTAAGGACTGTGCATATGACCTCACTAGAAGAGGAAAACTGGAAGCTTGCACCTTGTTTCTCCTTGACTCTGCCCTATGCACCTTTTTCCTTACTGATTTTAAGCTGTAACCTTTTGCTGTAATAAATCATAACTGTGAGTATAATGGCTTTTCTGAGTTCTGTGAGTCCTAGCAAATAATTGAATCCGAGTTAGTCTTGGGGTCCCCCAGTAATAGAAAGGCAGCCCAGCCAGTCTTTCTGGCCCCCTCTTGAGCTCCTTTGTACTGGAATGAAGTAGTGGGAGCCTGACTAAGGCCCAGACAGTCACTTGTTACCTATAATACTGCATTGACACTGTGAGATGTAGAGATAGTTTTGATCAACCCAGTAATATTCTTGCCATACCTAAAGATGTGGATAACCTGTCTCTTACCTCCAACAACCTCTGCTAGAGAGGTTCATTCTCATCTACCTTAACCTGTGTATGAGTAGGCCACAGATTTTGCATTGAAACATGTATATGATACCGATTGTAGACTGACTGGACAATTAATTACTAAGATATGGCTCTTGTGTATGACCCCAAACCCATTTCACGTTTTCTTAAACACCAGGGAGTGGTTTTATAGAAGCTTGCTCTTGCCATTAAATATCTACTTTGCACACATTGGTAGCAAAAGCTAGAACATACTTGTCAGCATGTGAGCAGGACCCGAGGCTTCACTTGCATGTCTAAAGGAGCAACTGCTAACACTAGCTGTAGTGTCTGGGCTTTCAAGATTCTTAGTTCCCTTAGCCTTTAGAACTTCTACCAAGTGTTTAACCCAGGAGTTGGCAGGCTTATTCTAGAGAAGGGTCAGATAGTAAATATTTTAGGCTTTGCAGGCCATTTGGTCTCTGTTGCAAGAGGAAGCAATGCTGCATAAGGTTTCTCAACAAAGTGTTTCTCCATTTATACCAGAAGTCTTTTTCTTTCCCTCTTCAAAATATCTCCTCATTGGAAAGGAATTCCTCTTCACCAATTCCTCTCAGCCTAGCTCTGAATTCTCAGAAGGCTCCCTTATTTTAAGTGAGCCAGTGAAGTTGGATCTACTAGACCCACTGTTGTTGTTGAGTACTAACTTCTTTCTTATAATTAGGAAATAAACTTGGATCCTACAATGTTGACTCTCTCAAACTAAAGCCATATGAATAGCACTCACTGCTAAATGAATTTTTTGTTTTTGAGATGGAGTCTCATTCTGTTGCCCAGGCTTGAATGCAGTGGCATGATCTTGGCTCACTGCAATCTCCGCCTCCTGGGTTCAAGTGATTCTCATGCCTCAGACACCCAAGTAGCTAAGATTATAGGCACGTGCCACCAAGCCTGGCTAATTTTTGTATTTTCAGTAGAGATTCAGTATTTTCACTATGTTGGCCAGGCTGACCTTGAACTCCTGACCTCAAGTGATCCACCCACCTCGGCCTCCCAAAGTGCTGGGATTATAGGCGTGAGCCACTGTGCCTGGCCTCTAAATGGACTTTGATTCCAGTATACCATAATGCTTCCAATACCCAGTCACATAGAATTCCTGATTTTTCATTCTCAGTACTTGAGCCTGCAAATTAGATTTAATTATTTTCCTTTCTCAGTGATCCAGGTATCTCAATTGTTCTTCCACCTCTTTATGTCTTTCCACCCCCAATAACAGAAACGAGCTACTTTTGTACATAATGTTTTGACAGATGTGACATGCCAAAATGAACGTCTTCCATCATTTCCCAGTACCTTCTTTAAAGTTTCATTATCACAATCAATGGTTGCACAGCGTTCATTTAGACTAGTGTTCAGTGTTTTCCAGATTCAACTGGATATATATTCCATAGTTTGCTTCCCAGTTCAGGTTTTCAATCATAGCTTTATCCTGTGAGAAATGGAAACCAAAGGATATAGCCATATTTGTATTTTTCTGAATAGTTATAGTCAGAGCTGCTATCTGTTCATCCATTTTGAGGAAGAAGACCACTCTCAGAAGTGTATGTTACATTCATTGAGTTGGCTACTGTCCTGCTTAGTTCTTGATTCTTCAGAAAGAGGTTTTAGAAAACTGAATCCTTTACTGCAAGGGCACTGAGTTAAAGGTAAAAGAGAATATTATTCTTTTGCTCTGAGATTCTCTCAAGGCACCAAAATTATATTAAATTTTCCCTTTTGTAACATTCATTTATTAACTACCCTCCCCTCAGCAACAATTTCACCTTTCTTCCACTTATCATTAATTTAAATCCAAACCTTTTCCCCTAAAGTGGGTCCCACTGGTTGAGTCACTGGACTATCTTATATTTTTGGTAGCAAGATGAGATATTCCAGGGTTTCCTTTTGGGGTCATTCCTAATAGTAGGATATCATATTGGATAAATATGAAGAAAGGGTACTATCCTTCCGTGAAGCAACAAAACATTTGCATGGTCAGCCCCATCTTGGCAAAGTGCAGGGAACAGGTAATCCATGCCATCAATTGCTTTAGAATTTTTGCATTTAGGTTCAAATTAATCTATCTGTCTATCTATCTATCTATCTATCTATCTATCATCTATCTATCTATCTATCTATCTATCTATCTATCTATCTATCTATCATCTTGTTTTAGAGTATTATAAGATTTGGGGATTCTTAATGGTAGCCCTGATTGCAAGGACTACCAGATCCATTGTTGAAAAGGAAAATAGAGGTGAAGTAGGGAAGACATGTATGCAAATACTTGTTTCATTCTGTATCTCTTTCCCCCTAAGTCAACCAACTGATGTAATCATTTATCTAATGGAACTTCACTTTTGGTTCCCTTCACCTTCAGTTGCAAAACATAATGCTATCCCAATGCTCCTGGAGTCAAAAAAAAAACAAAAAAACAAACAAACAAAACAAACAAAAAATCCCTCCAAAAAACCCAAAAACAAACAAACAAAAAGCATAATGCTGCAGGCTGGCAGACTAGCCCTTTGATTCTTTGTTATGGCCACCTTCTTAAACAGGTATTTTAGTTATCCATTTCAATTTCCTATTAACTCATGACTTTGAAAGTGATAAATGTAAGTCCATTGAATACAGTGTTATTTTGCATGTCATTATCTGTGTGAGCGGGAAACTGAGTGCCATCAGTTCACTTTACTAAGATCTAACTGATCTTCAGTTTAGATCAGTTAAAAAGGTAGAAATTGGCCGGACATGGTGGCTCACACCTGTCATCCCAGCACAGCACTTTGGGAGGCCAAGGCGGGCAGATCAATTGAGGCCAGGAGTTTGAGACCACCCTGGTCAACATGGTGAAACACTGTCTCTACCAAAAAAAACAAAAATTAGCTGGGTGTGGTGACATGCACCTGTAATTCCAGTGACTCAGGAGGCTGAGGCAGGAGAATTGCTTGAACCCAGGAGGCAGAGGTTGCAGTAAGCCGAGATAGTGCCACTGCACTCCAGCTTGGGTAATGGAGTGAAACTGTGTCTCAAAAAAAAAAAAAAGTAGAAGTTTTCCAAAATTCTAAGTTTCTCTCAAGTCTGAGATAGGGGAATGGGATGGATTGGGAAAGTATCAGTTTGCCCCTGGCCTCCTCAGAGTCTTTCTCCTTTTGGAAACTGCGTCTTTCTGGCATTTTATTTTATTTATTTTTTTTTGAGAAAGAAAAAAAGAGAATAAAAAAAAAAAAAAAAGAAAAAGAATAAAGGAAAGGAAGAAAGAGGAAGAGGAAGAGGGAGAGAGAACAGGGGTGTTGCTTTATTGCCCGGGCTAGAATGCAGTCTAAAACTGGGTATGCCTGTAATTGTGTTTAATAATAAAAAAAAATAAAAAATAAAAAAAAATTAAAAAAATGAGGGAAGAAAATAATTAACAAGCAGCCAACCAATATTTCATTTAAACCTGTAAATATGTGTGCTGTAGTACTGATAAGAGTGTATATTTTGTGTATTTAAAATGGAGAGTTCTATGAATGTTAATTAAGTCTACTTGTTCCAGATCTGAGTTCAAGTCCTGGATATCGATGTTAACATTCTGTCTCATTGATCTATCTAATAAGTCTCCCGCTATTATTGTGTGGGAGTCCAAGTCTCTTTGTAAGTCTTATATATCTGGGTATTTCTGTATTGGGTGCATATATGTTTAGGATCTTTAGCTCTTCTTGTTACATTGATCCTTTTATCTTTATGTAATATCCTTCTTTGCTTCTTTTGATCTTTGTAGCTTTGAAATCTATTTTATCAGCAAAAATTGCAGCTCCTGCTTTCTATTTATTTATTTTAGCCCTCCATTTGGTTGGTAAATTTTTCACCATCCCTTTGTTTTGAGTCTTTATGTATCCTTGCATGTGAGATGGATCTGGATGTAGCATACCAATGGGTCTTGGCTTTTTTTGCCTGTCTGTGTCTTTGGATTGGGGGATTTAGTCGATTTAAATTTAGAATTAATAACAATATATGTGTGTTTGATACTGTCATTTAATGTTAGCTGGCTGTTTTGCCCATTAGTTGATGCAATTTCTTAATTATGTTTATGTTCTTTATTTTTGTGGTATTTTTTAGAAAGGCTGATACTGGTTGTTCCTTTCTATTTGTAGTGGTTCTTTCAGAAGCTCTTGTAAAGCAGGCCTGGTGGTGATGAAATCTCTGAGTGCTTGCTTGTTCACAAAAGATTTTATTTTTCCTTCACTTATGAAGCTTAGTTTGGCTAGATGTAAAATTCTGGGTTGAAAGTTCTTTTCTTTAAGGATGTTGAATATTGGCCCCCACTCTCTTCTGGCTTGTAGGGTTTCTACTGAGAGATCTGCTGTGAGTCTGATGGGCTTCCCTTTATGGGTAACCTGACCTTTCTCTCTGGCTGCCCTCAGTATTTTCTCTTTCATTTCAACCCTGGTGAATCTGGCGATTATGTGCCTTGAGGTTGGTCTTCTTGAGGAATATTTTTGTGGTGTTCTCTGTATTTCCTGGAGTTGAATATTGTCCTGCCTTGCTAGGTTGGGAAAGTTTTCCTGAATAATATCCTGAAGTGTATTTTCCAGCTTGGATTGATTCTCTTCGTCACATTCAGGTACACCTATCAAACGTAGGTTAGGTCTTTTCACATAGTCCCATATTTCTTGGAGACTTTGCTCGTTCATTTTTATCCTTTTTTCTCTAATCTTGTCTTTTTGTTTTATTTCATGAAGTTGGTCTTCGACCTCTGATATCTTTTCTTCTGTTTGATCAATTTGGCTGTTAAAACTTATGCATAGTTCGCGAAGTTCTCGTGTTGTATTTTTCAGCTCCATTAATTCACTTATATTCCTCTCTAAATTGTGTGTTATTGTTAACATTTCTTCAAACCTTTTTTCAAAGTTCTTGGTTTCTTTGCATTGGGTTAAAACAAGTTCTTTTAATTCCCAGAAGTTTCTTATCATCCACTTTTTAAAGCCAGCTTCTGCTAATGGAACACAGTCTTTCTCCATCAGGCCTTGTACTGTTTCTGATGAGGAACTGTGATCCCCTGTAAAGGGAGAGGCATTCTGATTTTGGGTATTCTCAGCCTTTTTAGGCTGGTTTCTTCCCTTCATTGTAAATTTATCCATCTGTGGTCTTTATAATTACCGTCTTTATAGTTGGGTTTCTGAATGGACATCCAACTTGTTGATTCCCGGCGCTAGAATCTGAGCAACCCACTGCGCCGGCCAAAACAGCGGCTTTAAGATTGATGGTGCTTTTCTGACTCTGCACCAAGAACCGCCACACCAAGGCAGCGGCAAAACCGCCTCACCGGCCTCAAGAGTCACGCTGGCGACACGTGGGGCTCCTCCGCTGGGAATCTCCTGGTGTGTGAGCAACAAAAATTGATCTGAAAGTGTGGCGTCCTCTCGTTCTCTGCTCTTTCAGTGGGAGCTGCAATCCCGAGCTGCTAGTGATCAGCCATCTTGGATCTCTCTCCCCAGTTTAAAATCTCCTCTGGCATTTTAAACTGAAAAAAGATGTAGGTTCTGAACTCAGGTATTTGCCTTTAAAAGAAATCTAGTCCTGTTCCTGCTTTTGAAATGGATATCTAATGAATACATATCAGTTGGAATTATCCAGTAAAGCAGCTTCTGGCTCAGGTTATGATTGGCACATGAGAAAGAATAGTCTTTTTTTTTCTTCAGTGAAATTATTAAGGAAGGGAAAATGTAATTGATATGGTTTGGCTATGTCCTCACCCAAATCTCATCTTGAATTGTAATCCCCATGTGTTGAGGGAGGGAAGTAATTGGATTATGGGGGTAATTCCCCCATGCTATGCACTCACATGCTCTCTCTTGTCTGCTGCCATGTAAGATGTGCCTGCTTCCCCTTCCACCATGACTGTGAGTTTCCTGAGGCCTCTCCAGCCATGCAGAACTGTGAGTCAATTAAACCTCTTTTCTTTATAAATTATGTCTTTATTGCAGTGTGAAAACAGACTAATACAATAATTACTTTTTCTCTTCATTTTAATCAATTTATAAGCAAATGACATTAATAAATTATAATAGACCATAATGTAAAGATTTTTAAATAATTTAGTAAACCAAACATGGATCACACAGAATGAATATATATGAAGAAGTATTTTATATAATTTTTGAATTTACAATTCCATTTATAAAATTAAAGTGTGGAAAATTAATTTATGTTTTTAGATGCCCAGATAGTGCTTACCCATGAAGGCTGAGTAACTGGAAAAGGAAAATATTGAGGTGCTTCTTGATATGGGTGGTGGTACATGGTTATGTTCAGCTTGTAAAAATTAATCAATTATCAATTTATGATTTGTACACTTTTTGTATGTGTGTCATACTTAAAAAAGTAACAAAATGAAACAAAGTGCAGTCTCTGCCATTAATTTATGTTCTATTAAGAGGGCCAGCAAGAAAATAAATCTCCATTTCTGTTGCTCTTCCTTCCCTTGTGTAAAGTCATTTTTGCATTTGGCATCATTTTCCTTCTGTCTGAAGACTTCCTTTAACATTTCTTATAGTGCAAGTTTGCTGGTGGTGAATTATTTCAGCTCTCATATATCTTAAAATCCTTTATTTTGTCTTTGTTTCTAAAAGTTTTTTTTTTTAACTAAATATAGAATTCAAGGTTGACAGGTTTGTTTTTTCCTTTCAGCACTTGAAAGATATTGCAGTCACTGTTTTTCTGCTTCTCTTGCTTCTGATGAAAAACCTGCTGACACCCATATCTTTCTTATTTTGTATGTTATGTGTCCCCAACAACCCCTGCTTTTCTTAAGCTTTTCTTTTTCACACTGGTTTTGAGCAATTTTATTTGAAATGCCTTGTGTAGTTTTCTTTCTGTTTCTTGTGTTTGGGGTTCATTGAGCATCTTGGTTTATAGTTCTCATCACGTTTTGAAAGGTTTTAACCATTGATTCTTTAAATTTTTTTTTTTTCCTGTCCCTTCCTTTCTCCTTTCCTTCTGGGACTCCTGTTACACATACATGAAGTCACTTGAAGTTGTCCAGTAGCTTAGTGATGCCCTGTTAATTAAGAAAAAAATCTCTTTTATCTTTGTGTTTCATTGTAGATGGATTATATCATTATGTGTTCAAGTTCACTAATCTTATCTTATGCAATCTCTGATCTGCCATCAATCCTTTCCAATGTTGGTTTAGTCCAGACATTCTAGTTTTTATTTCTAGATGTTTGAAAAATCTTCTATATCTTTACATATCTTTTTGAAAATATGGAATACAGCTATATTACATTTTCCTTTTTCCATATTCCATCTATTTTAATGTCTTTGTCTGTTAATTCTAATACCTGTGTCATTTCTGAGTTGATTTCCATTGATTGATTTTTTTCCTCCTCATTATGGGTCACATTTGCCTGCTTCTTGGCATGTCAGATAATTTTTAATTGGATTTAAGACATTGTAAGTTTTATATTGTTGGGTACTGGATATTTTTATGTTATATAAATATTCTTGAACTGTGTTCAGGGTTTCAATTAAGCTACTTGGAAACAGTTTGATCCTTTCAGCTTTTACTTTTAAGATTTCCTAGGAATAACCCAAGAATATTTAGTATAGGGTTAATTATTCCTGACTGCTGAGGCAAGACACTTCTGAGCATACTACCCAATGTCCCGTGAATTATGAGCTTTTTCCATTTGGCTAATGGGAGCAGGCACTACAGCCAGCCCTCTGTGAGCATTGGGTACTAGTCCCTCTAATCTTTTTGAGTGGTTCTTTTTTTTGCCTGAAAGCATTTCCTCCACACTGTGCTAATCAGTACTCTGGTGAATACTTGAGGGGGGTCCTCTGCAGATTTCTGGAGTTCTGTCTCAGTGCAGCTCTGCAGTTCAGACTCCTCTCTGGTACTCCTGTACTCTCAACTCCATTTTCTCATCCCAGGAGTCTCCTGGGCTCTGCCTGGATTTCCCCTCTCTACCCATGCCCTAGGAACTCTCATGACAGTAAGCTGGGCCAACTGCAGGCTTCATCCCTTTTCTCAGGGATCACTGTTCTTCCTTGTTAATGACAAGTGCCTTGAAAACCATTGTCTAATTTTTTGGCTATTTCAGATGGGACAGTGAAATTCAGCCCCTGTTACTCCATGGTGTCCAGATGAGAATATTTAACTGAATCTACATGAGTTTTAAAAATGGCCGGGTGCAGTGGCTCATGCCTGTAATCCCAGCTCTTTGAGAGGCCAAGGTTGGTGGATCACTTTAGGTCAGGAGTTCAAGACCAGCCTGGTGAACATGGTAAAAACCCATCTCTATTAGAAATGTAAAAATTAGCTAGGTGTGGTGATGTGTGCCTTTAATCCCAGCTACTCAGGAGGCTGAGGCAGGAGAACTGTCTGAACCTGGGAGACAGAGGTTGCAATGAACCAATATTATGCCACCGCACTCCAGCCTGGGCAACAGAGCAAGACTCTGTCTCCAAAAAACAACAAAAACAACAAAAATGAACCTCACGCGAGTCCAATTTATTACCTATATATCTATTACATTTTATAGATATTATATAATTTTATTTTAATAATGGGAGATGAATGAATCACAGTAAGATGTTTAAGGTAAAACATTTCACTGTTTTTTGTAAGTACTTTTTCAGTATCAGTTAAAGGGAAACTGTTACCACAGTTTGCTTTATCAAGAATCAGGAAGTATTTTGAGATCAGCATTAGATTAAAACAGTGTTGTTTTGAGTAGAAGACTATATATTTTAGGTATCTGATTCGAAAACATACTTGTCGGAATTGTCTGGCTGGATTAATTTGCTAATTTGATCTTCTTCATCATTTGATGTGATGTCAGATACTAATAGCACAATTAACTCATCACTAAGTGCTCATATTACTTTAGCATTTTTTATGTCCTTACTAGCTTTTGCTATAATGCTAGGAAATGCTGTGGTTATTTTAGCTTTTGTGGTGGACAAAAACCTTAGACATCGAAGTAGTTACTTTTTTCTTAACTTGGCCATCTCTGACTTCTTTGTGGGTAAGTTTTATATCTTTATTTGAGACAATTTTTTCCAATTTTAATTTATTTCTAAAACCTGAAAGTAACTTTTGTTATTTCAGGGTACTGTGTACAACTGGGAAAAAATAAACAAAAAAAGTTGAAGTATTAAATTTTGGAAGGGGGCTATAAGGCACTGTAAGGGAACGTTATATATATGTAAATCAGTGCTATATGGGAATTTTTCAGCTGAAAACAGTTTATTTTCTTTTTATAGAATAAAGATAAGTTCAGAATAGCCCCAAAATTGTTTTAATGTAAGAGCTACTTGTTTCTGGTGCTATTTTCCTTGTATATTTAGACTTGTAAGTATTCCTCTGTAAGTAAATATCATTTTCTCAGTATCACAGTGTTGGAGTAATAAGAAATTATGTATATGCTAGTAACCAGTACAATCAGAACATGGAATATTCAAATCAATTAAATAATATGGTCAATAGTATTAATTTAATGATATGGTATACAATTTTGTAAAATATACCCAGCCGTAAACTATCTTGCATATATCATAGCATTATATAATTTTTAAGAGCCCATAGAAATCAAATCAATCGTTCTTTGGAAATATGCACTATATAATTTTTCACTGCCTGATGATGATTATTTTTAAACAATGCTAATCATAATAAGTAGATGTGCAGAAATGTCAGCTGATTAGGTTGTTTTATAGGAGTTTCTAGTATAATTTAATCTGGCATATTCAGATTATTTTTGTTTATAGCTACATAAGGTTTACATTTATGTTAAAATGAAATAAACACATAAAATACTTAGTTCATTTCCTGGAACACAATGGTTACTCAATAAGTGTTACTTCCCTATTTTTTTTTTTTTTTTTTAATTTATCTGCAGATACGGGTCAACCCCCATCTAGGTCACAAATGTTAGTGTAGTATCTACAATGTGTACTAAGTACTGCTAGGTATGCAAACACTATTAGGTAATCAAGGAATCTATTGAAGATTAGGTTAGTCTCTTCCAGTAAAGTTTTGATGTAGAACAGTAGACAAGAGACATTCAGAAATGACTATAGCAGCATAGAGTAACATGAGACCCCAAGAAGACCTAATGAGTGCTATGGTCACTTGGAGGAAGGATAAAGCACGTTTAGTTATCAAACAATGGCATTTAACATGAACTTTGAAGGATGGATAGAATTTCCATAGGCAGTGATAGGGCAGAGAGGAGTATTCCAAGAATGAGCAAAGGCATGCTAGTAAAAAATCATTGTGCTTATCTTCCTAAGGGAGAGCTTGGAGCTGGCTGGTGTGCAGATGGGTGCAAGGGGACAGTAGAGATGAAGTTGAAGTCTATACAGTGAGGGCCTTAAATACCAGGGTGAGAGTGGAGTGGAGTTTATTCAGCAGGCCATGTGGAGGATTTTAAGGATTTTAAAACAGGTGAGTGGTTGAAAGGATCAGAGCTTTACTTTAGAGGCATCGGAAGAGCCATAGGAAGTGGGGAAACTGGAGTGTGGGGTGGCATGGTTTCAGAGATGGTCCTGCAGCAATTTGGCAGAAATCATGCAGTTAGAACCTGCGCTAGGATGATTGGAAAGGAGGGCCCGCAGGCAGAGCGGCTAAGGGTGGGGTTGGGCAGGAAAAGAGAAATCTGAGTTCAAGACTGGGCTTCTGAGACTAGGAATAGTATGGCACTCTTCAAAGAAACAGGAAGCATTTGGGTAGGGCAGCTATGTTTCTGATGTTGCATTGAAAGTTCTGGAGAAAAATTCTAGTTGAGGAGATTGATTTAGGAGTCATGGCATAGAAATGACAGATAAAGGCAGCTAACCCTTAAAGAAGTATTGAAAAAATGTAACATCTCCCCGTTTGTTTCCTCAGTTCTGTTCCTTCAGGTAAACATCTGCTGCTTGAATTAAATCCTTCCACATCATTCTCTATGCTCCCATAAACATGTACAAATATACAAGTTTATTTATGTGAACATAGAGAAGGTTCCACTATAAATATATGTATCCCTTGCTTCTTCCTTCTTCACAGAATCCTATGACTTTCAGATGACAGTCAGCACTTAAAATAGATGATATGTTTTTACTAATCCACAGGGAGTGAGGCCCTGACTGCCCCAGTTTTAGGGAGGGACGGGTGAGAGAGCCTGAGCCCTGAAACTTTTGAATAAAGATGGTTCTATGGCTGGGCTTGGTGGCTCACACTTGTAATCCTAGCATTTTAGGAGGCCAAGGTTGGTGGATCACCTGAAGTTAGGAGTTTGAGACCAGCCTGACCAACATGAAGAAACCCCATCTCTACTAAAAATACAAAATTAGCCAGGCATGGTGGCGCATGCCTGTAATCCCAGCTATTCAGGAGGCTGAGGCAGGAGAATAGCTTGAACCTAGGAGGCGGAGGTTGCTGAGAACTGAGATCGTGCCATTGCATTCCAGCCTGGGCAACAAGAGCGAAACTCTGTCTCAAAAAAAAAAAAAAAAAAAAAAAAGATTGTTCTAGATCAAAATGTCTCCATGTCTGGCCCAAGGCCAGCATCATGGCAGTCCCACCCTCAAAGGCTTGAGCTTATCTTTGGGAAATGACCCTGCAGATGTAGTTATTCAGCAGTCATGGTGGTCTCCTCCATCAGCAGGTGGGTGAGGAAATAATTCAGATAATTTCTTTTGCTCCTGATTAAAGGAGTCGGGTGCAGGTCAGGTCAGAGTCTCCATTCATCTGCCAGCCTCATCCCTCACATCTCTCCCACCTGGTGCCAGCTTCATCCAGAGGTCTGTATATTTAACGCAGGGCTCATCATGACACAGTCCCTGGGAGCTTTTTGTAACAGGATGTAAGTTTTCTGCCAATGCTGTTCTTTCTCTTTTGCCATGCTTGGAAGTGAACCTTTCGTCTCTGAGCCTGGAAGAAGGCATGGAGGTGGTGAGCATGCAGGGCAGAACTCATAAGAGGTTTTCTGCAACTGTAAGCCATTGATTCTTAACATTTAGGGTTGTGAGATCCCGTGCTCCAGAGCCATGTGACAATGGCAGGGCAGATTAGAACCTCACATGTGGTTGATACTGTGGCCTTTCTTTCTGATCGTCCTCTTCTCCCACGTTTCAGAACTGGCCCTCTGCGGAGAATCTAAATTTGTGGCACCCAAATTGCTAGCTTCTCAGGCTGAATTTATTGTTGAAAACAAAGATTTATTGAGGAAACATTCTAGTACTAGCTATACCAGATGATACATAAATAACACCTCATCTGTACACTATTCTGAGAAACACATACTATCTATATCTACATCAATATCTCTGAAAGTGTTATCATGTGACCAGTGTTTCCATTTATGGGTAGCTTCTTCTCATCTACATGTGCTGGCATTTGTGGCCTACGTGACCATGTGACAGATGTCTGGATAGGTTCTTCAGGGGATAAAGGTGGTTGCTGCTATCAGAGCCTGAACCAAATGTTCAGGAGGGCAAAGTTTATCTTGATATCTCTATGCCCGAGTTCAGGACTCTTTCCTGGCCTTCTGCATTCATCTGCTCAGGCTGCTGTAACAAAATACCCTAGACTGGGCGGCTTAAACAACTGACATTTACTTTCTCACAGTTCTGGAGCGGGGGGCATTTCAAGATTCTGGCCAATTTTCGTTCCTGATGAGGGCTCTCTTTCTGGCTTGCAGATGGCTGCCCTCTACCTGCGCCCTCAGGAGGCCTTTCTCTGAGTGTGCAAAGAAAGAGAGAGAGCGAGCTCTCTGCTATCTCTTCCTATAAGGACACCATTGGATCAGGGCCCTACTCTTCTTAACTTTTTTACCTTTAATTTTTTCCTTAAAGATCTTAGTTCCAAATGTAGCCACATGAGGGGTTAAGGCTCCAACATGTGAATTTGGGTACATACACGTTCAGGCCATAACACCCTCTGTGCACTCACCGTGATCCACACATTCCTCTGGTGGCCCAAAAGATTTACTTGGCATTTTAACTCCTCCCACTTAATTGCCATTTTCTTGTGGAAGATGTAGCTACTTAGCTGGTTTAGAAAGAAGGGACAATACCAGATGGGTGGCAATTTTAGAGCAAACTGGTCTTCCCCATCCTTATCTATTTGTTCATCCAACAATCATTTATTTTAAAGTAGGCACTTTCTGAGGTACTGGGGATAGAGCAGTAAAAATACAGGTGGAAATGCCTGCCCTCGTGATGCTTCTATTTCTACCGGGAGCAGGGGCATGGAGACAGACAATAAACAAGGAAAATAATTAAGTCAAATTATATAGTATTCTAGAGGTTGATAATTGCTACTGAAAAAAATGCAGAGATGAAGGAGAGGGAGTGTATTGGGGGTGGGGCTGCAATTTTAAACCTTGGAGCTAGAATTTGCTGAGAAAGACACACTTAAAGGCCAGGAGCTGTGGCTCACATGTGTAATCCCAGCACTTTGGAAGGCCAAGGCTGGTGGATCACTTGAGGCCAGGAGTTTGAGACCAGCCTGGCCAATATGATGAAACTCTTATCTCTACTAAAAATACACAAATTAATTGGGCATGATGGCACATGCCTGAAATCCCAGCTACTCAGGAGGCTAAGGCAGGAGAATCACTTGAACCCAGGAGGTGGAGTGCTACTGTACTCCAGCCTGGGTGACAGAGCCAGACTGGACTGCCTCAAAAAATAAAACAAAACAAAGCGAAAAAGAAAGACATTCGAGCAAACAGAAGGTGCCCTTGGGGGAAGAGCATTTCATGCCAAGGAGCAGCAGGTGCACAGGATCTGAGGTGGAAGAGTGTGTGGCGCATTGGAGGCCAGAGGGACTGGGGTGGAGTGACTGAGGGGTGAGAAGTAGGAATGGGACTGGGAAAGTGGGGCATATGGTTTGTTTTCTTTCAGTTTTGTCTTAATCTATTCAAGAAACTGGCTCTTAGTTTTACTTATCAACTCCATTTGACCCAAAATCATAATTCCAGAATCGAAGGTGTAGAAACACTTTGGAGTAGGTATATCGGAGGAATGCTTTTTTTGCAACTTCTTTGGAATGAGCCACAGACATCTCTGTTGCTCAACCAGACAGAGGAAATGTGCATTACACAGGTAGAGAAGCATTACAGAGAACGCAGGGTGACAGCACAGCGCGGGGGTTATGAAAATCAAAGGAATACCCCAGAGCCTGTCTCCAGCCAACCACTGTTTCCAGCAGCTCCTACGCTTTCAAACACACCCTTCCTCTTTGGTGTAAATCAGAAAGCGTGTGACAAAGAGCATTTACCTCCCCCCTCTCCCCTCACCTCTCAGTCACTGGTGTCTAGAATGCATGACTGGCATCTCTCTTCTTTTTCATTTCTGTGGAAGAAATGAGTGCCAGTGTAGAAAATCCTCATGTTGAGAACATTGAAAAGCACAACCGTGGGCTAAAATATAACAAATGTCTCTGTTTGGTGGATACTTTTATTTCCTTCAGTGCAGATCAGCTTAGATTAACAATTAAAATGCCTATAGTCTCAGTTTTCAAACTGCTAGTCTTGACCCATTATTGGTGACCTACGTTATTTTATTTATTTATGTGTTTATGTATGTATGTATGTATGTATGTATTTATTTATTTTTAAGGCAGGGTCTCACTCTGTCACCAAGGCTGGAGTGCAGTGGCGTGATCATGGCTCACTCCAGCCTTGACCTCCCTTGCTCAAGTGATCCTCCTGCCTCAACCTCCTGATTAGCTGGGACTACAGGCATGTGCCACTATGTCCAGCTAATTTTTGTATTTTTTTCTTTGTAGAAATGGGTTTTTTTCCATGTTGCCCAGTCTGGTTTCAAACTCCTGGGCTCAAGTGATCTACCTGCCTCAACCTTCCAAGGTGCCGGGATTACAGGCATAAGCCACCAAGCTCAGCTCATGACCTATTTTATACCATAGACATACACACACTCACCCTGGAGGAGATGAAAGGCACCCTGAGGAAGTTTACTTATCATTGAAAATATAATTGAAACATGAAACAAACAGGTTATTTGAACTACATATAAGAATTGACCACGCAACTCTTCATCTCTACGGGGTCTTGTCTTTCGTCTTTGTATGTAAACCTAGGGACAGAATAGTAGGGTTTATTTAGCACTACCTTCCACTGGTTCTGAAACCATGCCATTATAGCCTCATGTGGTCTTATTTTTGAAGAATGCAGGCTTTCCTTCTTCCTTTCCTTTTCCTTTATCTTTGTTATTATTCTTAATGATAGACTAATTTGGTTGTCATATGAAAAAATGGGAATTCCTGGAAGTGCCTGATACATTTGAAGAAACTCAACAAAATAAGATTTAATCTGAGTTTCCACCTAATAGATCATATTCTCAGCAACTAATCACACCTTTGTGAAATGCCAATGCAATTAAAAAACCCTAAAAGCTAAAGGAAAAGGAACCTCGTTTTGTCACTTGTCACTTAAGCAGTTTCTGCACTGACCTGAATCACTGTGGTAGAGCTTATCTATTTGTTCATGCAGTGAAGAGTCATAGGTAAAGTTAGAGGTTCCAAAATCGCATTGCCTGGTTTAACATAAATCTTCTCCACTTGCTAAGTGAGAGGACCTTGGTCTAATTGTCTCTTTTCTGAGCTTCAGGTTCTTTAAGTGTTATCTCAGCATGGTCCCTTCCTCACAAAGTTTCTACGAAGAGGAAATGAGGTGACACTTGCAATGCACACAGCACAGGGCCTGCCATATGGTAATTGTGCAAAACATATTGGCTGTTATGAATTTAAGTTAAATGTACAAGTCATTGGCCAACTCTAGAGGTTGCAGGAGACATTGATTTGTGAGATGGCCCTAATCCTCAGAAGAGGCAGACTCAAAAGATGACCATGATATAAAAGTAGAAGTAATTAATGTATGAGAGAGGGAAAGATGAGCAAAGGACCAGGAAAGTGCAGAGGACAGAGGGGTCACTTCTGCTGAGGAAGCCCCCAGAAAGAGGACATGGAGGAGGTCACTTTTTGGTTTTAGTGAAAAATGAGAAGGAAATGAATTGACTATTTATTTTCTATTTTTATTTTTTTGAGACAGGGTCTCACTCTGTCATCCAGGATGCAGTGCAGTGGTGCAATCTCAACTCACTGCAACCTCCATCTCCTGGGTTCAAGTGATTCTCCTGCCTCAGCCTCCTGAATAGCTGGGATTATTGGTGTGTGCCACCATGTCCGCCTAATTTTTGTATTTTTAGTAGAGACTGGGTTTCACCATGTTGGGCAGGCTGGTCTTGAACTCCTGACCTTGGGTGATCCACCTACCTCAGCCTCCCAAAGGCTGAGCCACCGTGCCCGGCCTGAATTGACTTTTTAGTAGAAGACAGATGGACATTTTAGGAACAAAGAATGACGATGGCAAAGAAAAAAGGGATGTGAAAATGTGCAATGTGTTTGAGGGAAGGGTGGTCCATCCTGTTTGGGTTAGAGCATGAAAAAATAAACATGATTTATGCTGCCTATGGCTGGAAATACAACACCTGTACTTAATTTGGAAAGTAGAAAGGAGCCATTGAAAGTACAGTCGCCCCTTGGTGTCCATGGGGGGTTTGTTCCAGGACTCCCCTTAGATAGCAGAATCCAAGAAAACTGAAGTCCCTGATATAAAATGCTGTAGTAGTTGCATGTAACCTATGCACATCCTTCTGTCTACTTTATTATTATTTGTTATTATTTTTAATAATAAAGATGGGGTTTCACCATGTCGACCAGGCCAGGATCGAACTCCTGGTCTCAAGTGATCCACCCACCTTGGTCTCCCAAAGTGCTGGGATTACAGGAGTGATCCACCACTCCTGGCCCCTCCCATATACTTTAAATCATCTATAGATTACATATAATACCAAAGACAATGTGAGTGCTATGTAAATAGTTGTTATACTGGGTTGTTTAGAGAATAATGACCAGAAGTCATTACCATTACTCAAAGCCTGTCCATGTCCAGTACAGATGCAGTTTTTATCCAAATATTTTCTCTTTGTGATTGGTTGAATCTACAGATGTAGAATCCACAGATAAGGGAGGCCAACTGTACAATGTTCATGACCCTTCTTAGAAAAATGGCATTTAAGGAATGTGTAGAAAATCTGTCCTGAGCTGCTTGATGAAATACCATGAATTTGTAAATTAGAACCAA
This sequence comes from Sapajus apella, assembly GCF_009761245.1. Lineage (NCBI taxonomy): Eukaryota > Metazoa > Chordata > Mammalia > Primates > Cebidae > Sapajus > Sapajus apella. The sequence continues at coordinate 7,165,625 of NW_022436969.1, read as the reverse complement.
ACCATTTGTAGCGAATTCAGATATGTCATGGTGTTGTGTCACCATTAAAACATGCCCCTTTGTGTTCATTGATCTGCACTAATTTTTTACTCTTCTGTTTTTCCTGTGCAGGTGTGATCTCCATTCCTTTGTACATCCCTCACACAGTGTTCGAATGGGATTTTGGAAAGGAAATCTGTGTATTCTGGCTCACTACTGACTATCTTTTATGTACAGCATCTGTGTATAACATTGTCCTCATCAGCTATGATCGATATCTGTCAGTCTCAAACGCTGTAAGTCAAAACATTAATTTATCCCCCTTTGAAGATTATGTAAATGTACATGTTGGATTCCCAAGCAAAAATTCTTTTAAGCCTAATTTTTAATTTAATTGACAGACCTTGGAGGAGCCCTTTCCTTGGAGGAGCCCTCTCCTCTACTCAGTAGATATACTGAGACCTGAATATATTCCTTGGAATGGAACTTGGAGGGCAGTAGAAAGAACCCCAGACTTTGAAGTGTGATGAGAAAATCAATTCTGAATGGCCAAAGGAAAAGACAGTATACAGGGAAGCTACAGTTTACACAGTGGGACCAGCCAGAAAGATCAAGTCCTCATGCCATTTAGAACCCATGCCCAGGAAGCCAGAACTCACTCAAGATTTGGAATAGCCTCATCTATGAGTTAGTGGAAATTCTTAAGTCAGCTAAATTTCTCAGCAATGGAACAAAGGAGAAAATAAGGTTGAAGTACGGACGAGGGGGGCACAGAAATATGGGGCAGTGATCTAAAACCTTTGAGGCCTATGTGGGAAACTTCCTTCACTCCCATCTCAGGGACCCAACTCTTTGGGTGGCTACTGTGTGATAGGCATCTTTCTGAGTGCTGGGTTACAGAAGTGAATATGCAGAGTCTCTATTTTATCTTCTTTTGAACTTTTGTTTTGGGTTCAGGGGATATGTATTCAGGTTTGTTATAGGAATAAGCTGCATGTTGTGGCGGTTTTGGTGTAGAGAGTATTTTGTCAGTTGGGTAATGAGCATAGTATCTGATAGGCAGTCTTTTTTTTTTTTCCCCCATTTATTTATTTTATTGCATTTTAGGTTTTGGGGTACATGTGAAGAACATGCAAAATTATTGCATAGGAACACACATGGCAGTGTGATTTGCTGCCTTCTTCCCCATCACCTACATCTGACATTTCTCCCCTTGCTATCTCTCCCCAGCTTCCCACCCCCCACCCTCCCTCCCCTATTTCCCCACAACTGACCCCAGTGTGTAGTGCTCCCCTCCCTGTGTCCATGTGTTCTCATTGTTCAACACCCGCCTATGAGTGAGAACATGCGGTGTTTGATCTTCTGCTCTTCTGTCAGTTTGCTGAGAATGATGGTTTCCAGGTTCATCCATGTCCCTACAAAGGACACAAACTCATCGTTTTTGATGGCTGCATAATATTCCATGGTGTATATGTGCCACATTTTCCCTATCCAGTCTATCGTCGATGGGCATTTGGGTTGGTTCCAGGTCTTTGCTACTGTAAACAGTGCTGCAATGAACATTCGTGTGCACATGTCCTTATAGTAGAACGATTTGTAATCCTTTGGATATATACCCAGTAATGGGATTGCTGGGTCAAATGGAATTTCTATTTCTATGTCCTTGAGGAATCGCCACACTGTCTTCCACAATGGTTGCACTACTTTACACTCCCACCAACAGTGTAAAAGTGTTCCTATTTCTCCACATCCTCTCCAGCATCTGTTGTCTCCAGATTTTTTAATAATCGCCATTCTAACTGGCGTGAGATGGTATCTCAATGTAGTTTTGATTTGCATTTCTCTGATGACCAGTGATGATGAGCATTTTTTCATATGTTTGTTGGCTTCACGTATGTCTTCTTTTGTAAAGTATCTGTTCATATCCTTTGCCCACTTTTGAATGGGCTTGTTAGTTTTTTTCTTGTAAATCTGTTTTAGTTCTTTGTAAATTTTGGATATCAGCCCTTTGTCAGATGGGTAAACTGCAAAAATTTTTTCCCAATCTGTTGGTTGCCGATTCACTCTAATGATTGTTTCTTTTGCTGTGCAGAAGCTGTGGAGTTTGATTAGGTCTCATTTGTCTATTCTGGCTTTTGTTGTCAATGCTTTTGGTGTTTTGGTCATGAAGTCCTTGCCTACACCTATGTCCCGAATGGTTTTGCCTAGATTTTCTTCTAGGGTTTTTATGGTGTTAGGTCTTATGTTTAAGTCTTTAATCCATCTGGAGTTAATTTTAGTGTAAGGTGTCAGGAAGGGGTCCAGTTTCTGCTTTCTGCACATGGCTAGCCAGCTTTCCCAACACCATTTATTGAACAGGGAATCCTTTCCCCATTGCTTGTTTTTGACTGGTTTGTCAAAGATCAGATGGTTGTAGATATGTTGTGTTGCCTCCGAGACCTCTGTTCTGTTCCATTGGTCTATATCTCTGTTTTGGTACCAGTACCATGCTGTTTTGATTACTGTAGCCTTGTAGTATAGTTTGAAGTCTGGTAGTGTGATGCCCCCCGCTTTGTTCTTTTTGCTTAGAATTGACTTGGCTATGCGGGCTCTCTTTTGGTTCCATATGAAGTTTAAGGTGGTTTTTTCCAGTTCTGCGAAGAAGGTCATTGGTAGCTTGATGGGGATAGCATTGAATCTGTAAATTACTTTGGGCAGTATGGCCATTTTCACGATATTGATTCTTCCTAACCATGAACATGGAATGTTTCTCCATCTGTTTGTGTCCTCTCTTATTTCGTTGAGCAGTGGCTTGTAGTTCTCCTTGAAGAGGTCCTTTACATTCCTTGTTAGTTGTATTCCTAGGTATTTTATTCTCTTTGTGGCAATTGTGAATGGAAGTTTGTTCTTGATTTGGCTCTCTTTAAGTCTGTTATTGGTGTATAGGAATGCATTTGATTTTTGCACATTGATTTTGTATCCTGAGACTTTGCTGAACTTGCTTATCAGTTTCAGGAGGTTTGGGGCTGAGACGATGGGGTCTTCTAGATATACAATCATGTCGTCTGCAAATAGAGACAGTTTGACTTCCTCCTTTCCTATTTGAATACCCTTTATTTCTTTTTCTTTCCTGATTGCTCTGGCTAGAACTTCTAATACTATATTGAATAGCAGTGGTGAGAGCGGGCATCCTTGCCTGGTGCCACATTTCAAGGGAAATGCTTCCAGTTTTTGCCCATTCAGTATGATATTGGCTGTTGGTTTGTCATAAATAGCTTTTATTGTTTTGAGATACATTCCATCGATACCTAGCTTATTGAGGGTTTTTAGCATAAAGGGCTGTTGAATTTTGTCAAAGGCCTTCTCTGCATCAATTGAGATAATCATGTGGTTTTTGTCTTTGGTTCTGTTTATGTGGTGAATTACGTTTCTAGACCTGCGTATGTTGAACCAGCCTTGCATCCCCGGGATGAAGCCTACTTGATCATGGTGGATAAGCTTTTTGATGTGCTGTTGCAATCGGCTTGTCAGTATTTTATTGAAGATTTTTGCATCTATGTTCATCATGGATATTGGCCTGAAGTTTTCTTTTCTTGTTGAGTCTCTGCCGGGTTTTGGAATCAGGATGATGTTAGTGTCATAAAATGATTTGGGAAGAATTCCCTCTTTTTGTATTGTTTGGAATAGTTTCAGAAGAAATGGTACCAGCTCCTCTTTGTATGTCTGGTAGAATTCAGCTGTGAACCCATCTGGACCTGGGCTTTTTTTGGGTGGTAAGCTCTTAATTGCTGGATAGGCAGTCTTTTTAATCCTCTTCCTCCTCCGACCCAGCACCCTCAGGTAGGCCCCAGTATCTGTTGTTTCTTTTTTGTGTGAGTCTCTATTTTTGACGAGCATAGTCATCTACGTGAAGGTAGATCCAGGAACACGTGGGTTCAGTACAATGAACCAAATGCTGTGCTGCGAGCCTTGAGAGGACAGTGACAACTCTAGCCTGGGAGGATTGTGCAGCTGGAGGTTGACAGGATCAGAAAGTGTATTAGATCAGGCAAAGGTAAACTACTGTGACAAATTGACTCTAAAATGTGGAGGCTTAAGCAAGATAAAATTTATTTTTCTCTCACACAACAGTCCATGAAAGGGTGCATTCTCTGCTCTAGGAACTCATCCAGGAACCTTGCTGACAGGTGGCTCTGCACCTTCTAGGGCAGGGACTGGCAAACCTTCACTATAAAAAGCCAGATAGCAAATATTTTTGGCTTTGTAGGACCTACTGTTTCCATTGCAACTGCTCAAATGTACCATTGTATCCCCCAAACAGCCATAGATAATACATACAAAAAATGTACTTGGCTCTGTTTCAATAAAACTTTATTTACCCAGATAGGTGGTGGGCCACATTTGTTACTCTGTCACCCAGGCTGGAATGCAATGGCATGATCTTGGCTCACTGCAACCTCTGCCTCCCAGGTTCAAGTGATCCTCCTGCCTCAGCCTCCTGAGTAGCTGAGATTATAGGTGAGCACCATCACACCTGGCTAATTTTTGTATTTTTAGTAGAGATGGGGTTTCAGTGTGTTGGCCAGGCTGATGTCATACTCCTGACCAGATGATCCGCCTGCCTCTGCCTCCCAAAGTGCTGGGGTTACAGGCATGAGCCACTGCATCTAGCCCATATTTGTTTCATGGACGGTAGTTTTCTGGCCTCTGCTTTAGGCCATTCTCCTCCTCTGCATGGTCAAAGTCAGGTTGTTGTCATACTAGGTTCTGGACAGGAAGGGGAAAGGGAAGAAGTTCAGAGCAAGTGATTTTTCTTTTAACCAAATAGTGCAGAGTCACACAGTCATTTCCACTTACATTTAATTGGTGAAACTTAGTCACATGGTCCCATCTTGCCACAAAGGAAGCTGGGAAACTCAAGTTGAGCCACCACATAGTCAGGAAGGAGGAGAGAATGGATGTGGGAGGGCAGCCAGCTATGTCTCCCCTTAGCATTGGGTACTTCACTGGTGCCAGGGTCCACTGCAGTTTGTATTGTATGCAGAGAGCGCAGATCAGCTTAGATTAACAATTCAAATGCCTAAAGTCTTATATTTTTCAAACTGCTAGCCTTGACCCATTATTGATTTATGAAATCAGTTTAGTGGGTTTTGACCTTTGTTTTCAGTGAAAAAATATGGAATGAAACAGAATAGAACAGTTGAGCATGGTGGCTCACACCTGTAATCCCAGCACTTTGGAAGGCCAAGGTGGGTGGATATCTTGAGGTCAGGAGTTGGAGACTAGCCTGGTCAATAGGTGAAACCCCATCTCTACTAAAAATTCAAAAAAATTAGCCAGGCATGGTGGTGCTTGCCTACAATCCCAGCTACTTGGGAGGGTGAGGCAGGAGAATTGCTTGAACTTGGGAGGTGGAGGTTGCAGTCAGCTGAGATTGCACCATTGCATTCCAGCCTGGGTGTCACAGCAAGACTCCATCTCAAAAAAAGAAAAAAAAAATGGAATAGAACAAAATAAAAAATTAGAAGACATCAGAGTATCTTGTACATAAGAAAAGGAAATACTGTTTTATGAATACTTCCATCTGTGTGCTTGGTTATGATATATATTTTTTACTTTAGATCACAGTCAAGTGTTTGAAAAACAGTGCTCTAATTCAGAATCTTTCCCATTTGCACTTTACATTTTTTCCTTTCTTTCTGGGTTAACATTTCTTTTTAATCTCCACTGGATGTTCCTAGGGCTTCCTTATCTGGATGGCTCAGCTTTTGAATTTACTTTCAGGTTTGGGGGCAGAAAAGGGACAGCTTACCCAGCTGGGCAAAGTCCTTAGAGGTTACAGAGAGATGAGGGATGATGCCCAGAGGGAATTAGACTTTCTTTTTGTTTATTATTATTATTTTTAATTTTTATTTCTTTGAGACAGAAATAAAATTTCTTTGAAACAGAAATAAAATTTATTTCTCGCTCTTTCCCCCAGGCTGGAGTGCAGTGGCACAATCTCAGCTCACTGCAAACTCTGCCTCCTGGGTTCAAGCCATTCTCCTGCCTCAGCTTCCTGAGTAGATGAGATTATAGGTGCACACCACCACGCCCAGCAAATTTTTGTATTTTTAGTAGAGAAGAGGTTTTGCCATGTTGGCCAGGGTGATTTCTTTTGACCTCAAGTGATCCGCCTGCCTTGGCCTCCCGAAGTGCTAAGAATACAGGCGTGAGCCACCATGCCTGGCGTGTTTTTTGTTTTTAAATCCTAGTCTTGCCCCAAGGAATTCCCCTGGCAATTCAGGCTATAAACTTGATGAGGGATGGGTTGGCTAGATCCTGGGTCCCCTGTGCACAGCACAGAGTAGAATATATAGGGTTCCACAAATGAATGTATGGGTGCTGGCAGGGATGCTCAGGTAGGCCTTGTACCTCTGTTGGCGAATAGTTCAAATGCAGCCATGTGAAAACAGAAGGAAGACTTCAAAGACCACTGGGAGCCCAGAGGAAGCAGCAGTGGGGAAGCTGAACCCTTACTATAGCTGAAAGTAAGAAAGGGGAAAGGGATGGATGGCCTGGGAAATGGAAATCTGACAATAATTTGGAAAAGAAAAGCTCAGTGCAGGTAGAGCACATAATTACAGTCCTCAGAGAGGTTTTCTGGAGGGGCAGATTCCATGTGGCTGAAGTCAGAGTTGGGTGGGGAAGGAGAACAGCAGCTCTTCATGATAGCTGGAGGGAATGAGAATTAAAATGTACATAGAGGCTGGGCATGGTACACAGAGGTGGCTCACGCCTGTAATCCCAGGGCTTTGGAAGGCTGAGACTGGCAGATCACTTGAGGTCAGGAGTTCGAGATCAGCCTGCCCAACATGGCAAAACCCAGTCTGTACTAAAAATACAAAAATCAGCTGGGCTTGGTGGCGGGCACCTGTAACTTCAGCTACCCAGGAGGCTGAGGCAGGAATTTGAACCTAAAAGGTGGAGGCTGCAGTGAGCCGAAATTAGACTACTGCACTCCAGCCTGGGTGACAGAGAGAGACTCCGTCTCAAAAAAAAAAAAAAAAAAAAAAAGCCAGGCATGGTGGCTCATGCCTGGCATCCCAGCACGTTGGGAGGCTGAGGCAGGTGGATCACCTGAGGTTGGAAGTTCGAGACCAGCCTGACCAACATGGAGAAACCCCGTCTCTAATAAAAATACAAAATTAGCTGGGTGTGGTGGCACATGCCTGTAATCCCAGCTACTTGGGAGGCTGAGGCAGGAGAATTGCTTGAACCTGGGAAGTGGAGGTTGTGGTGAGACAAGATCATGCCATTGCACTCCAGCCTGAGCAATGAGAACGAAACTCCATCTCAAAAAAAAAATTGTACACAGAATTAAGGTAGTAAAAGAAGGGTATTTCTTCACTGGCAGGAGAAGAAAGAAACTTGACAGTAAAATCAAGACCACAGGAAATCCTGCCCTGGGAGGACTCGCTGGGACACGATGCTTGTTGCTAGGGCTACCATAACAAGACCACAAACGGGGTTGCTGAAAACAACAGGAATTTATTCTCTCCCATTTCTGAAGACTAGACATTTAAAATCAAGGTGCTGACAGAGCCATCCTTTCTTGGAAGGCTCTGGGACACCTTGTTCTGTGCCTGTCTTTAACTTCTGGTGTTGCCAGCAACCCCTGGCATTCCTTGGCTTATAGATGTGTTCCTCCAGTCTTTACCTCTGTTGTAATGTGGTGTTCTCTCCCTGGGTCTGTGTCTGTGTCTCTGTTTTCTCTTCTTATAAGGACATATTGGATAGAGTGACCCCTAATTCAGTATGAGCTCATCTTGATTACATCTGCAAACACCATATTTCCAAATAAGGCCACATTCACAGGTACTGAGGGGTTTAGGACATCACCATACCTTTTTGTAGGACACAATTTAACGCACAACAGGCATTTAGAATGGTCCTGAAATCCACCTCATTATTATCACCAACAAGTTCTAGTAGGCTGCTCAGCCTCTCGAAAAAAAACCCTGATTGACGGAAGGTATGGACATTTTATTGGGGTGGGGCAAAAAGTGGAGTAAGAGACAGTGTCCTGAATAATGGACATATTCTGTAGTGGGCAAGAACTAGGCCACTGCGGGATTTCAGGGACACCACTCCATGCAGCCTGAGTCCAGATTCAACCAATGCTTGAGCTGTCTATCTTTCAAACATGCTCCCTGGAGATGCGGAGATCAGCATCCTCTTCACAGCTCCTTGGCTGTCCATTATCTCAATTGACCTTATGCATAATGGAAGAGAGATCATTTTCCAACATATTGTGTTGTATCATTACCAAGGCTGAGCAGAGCAATTAGAAAACTAAACGCAGCTTTAGGACCATCTGGGTATTGTTACCATCTTCATAATCATTAGATTTAGTGCAAGAGATGTATTAATTAGTGGCACAGGAAGCAGAAGGCCAAAAAAAAAGTGTATCACATATGAGAGCTTGTGGTCAGCACCATAGGCATTTTAACTTAGCCTCAGAAAAACACAACAAACCCACCTCCCTATCGTTAAAAAAAAAAACAAACCTGTTTTAAATTATTAACTAGCTTTCTTTTACCTCCAGCCAATAGAGGTATGATCCAACAAAGCCTGTATGATCCAACAAAGAAAGCACGCTGGGCAATGTTGCACCCCTTTAAAACCACTGCAGAATGAGACTCAAACACTCACAGAAAAAATATGACACAAGAAATAGAAAAAGGGGGCATGCTCCAATTACATGGGTAGATCAGTGTTTTTCCCTGTGAGTGAGGAAATCAGAGAAACATGGAACATATGAGCTGAAAGGAACCTAATTTTTTTTTTTTTTTGAAACCTTACTAATTTAAATAAGGTTCAGAGAGGTTGTCTGTTCCAGGTTGCCTTAAAGAATTCCTTATCACTCATATACAGTGATTGGTCTTAGGTGTCTTTAGATTTAGAAGACATTATTAAAGATTTTAGGATTGACATAAGGATTTCGGATCCTGTCATCAGAGGGCAGTCCTCACTCATAGAATCTCATTATTCTTTATAGAAGCCTGTCCTTGTGACCAAATGGAGTTAGAATATTATTCATCCTTAAAAACGACAGTGGCACTAGCCACAGTCGTGTCTCTCAAAGTGTATAGCCATCACGGCTTTGACATTGTATTTTTCAGATGGAAACGCTTGCACAAAAAAGGGACGCGGGTGGGCTGGGTGAGCTCAAGTTTATTATCGCAGCATTTTGAGAGGCTGAGACACGAGGATCACTTGAATCTAGGCGTTTGAGACCAGCATGGGCAACATAGTGAGACACTGTCTCTACAAATTACAAAAAAATGTAGCCAGGTGTGGTGGTGTACATCTGTGGTCCTAGCCACTTGGGAGGCTGAAGCAGGAGGATGACTTGATCCTAGGCAGCCTAGGCACAGCTGCAGTGAGCTGTGATTGTGCCACTGCACTGCAGCCTGGGCAACAGGACAAGACCTTGTCACAAACAAAACAAACATCAGGAAGCAACTTGGTAATGCCTAATAGCAATGTGGTATTTATCTGCAGCTGGTTTAAAAATCTTTTTTGGGCTGGGTGTGGTGGCTCACACCTGTAATCCCAGCATTCTGGGAGGCTGAGGTGGGCAGATCACCTGAGGTCAGGAGTTTGAGACCAGCCTGGTCAACATGGTGAACAATCATCTCTACTAAAAATATAACAATTAGCCAGGTGTGGAGGCAGGCACCTGTAATCCCAGCTATTCAGGAGGCTGAGGCAGGAGAATTGCTTGAACCTGGGAGGCAGAGGTTGCAGTGAGCCGAGATCACACCATCGCACTCCAGCCTGGGTGACAAGTATGAAACTCCATCTAAATAAAATAAAATAAAATAAAAGTATTTTTTTCTGTGATTAATCTTCTTGGGAGTGATAAGAGTCCTCTCTCTTTTTGATTCCACCTTGAAGTCTCAGCAAAAACTACAGAGTAGATTCTTTCTGAATATTGGAATCAGATAAGGCAATGAATTTCAAACTTTTTTGACTGTGACTACCGTGAGAAATGCATTTGGCACTGTGATTCAGAGAAACAGCATTTCTCCTTACATATGTGTATCTCTGTTTCCAAAGATATATTGCTTTGTTTGATGAAACATCATCAAAAACACCTACCCTCACTATGTGTGATGCATTCTGATATCAACTACTCTATTTCATTAAAATGCTTCAGCCTGCAGATTGAGCAATACTGTGGGAAGGTGTGCCCAACTTCAGTTGTTTGATATTCATATTAGTGTCAATTAGGAAAAACTGCTTTCTTATTTTAGACATTGGCCTTGATATTTTCTATAGTATCAGAGATTTAACCTTAAGGTTACAGTCTTCTCCCCTGAAAACCATTAAGAAAGTTTGCATCTTGGCCCAGGCTCCACCGAAGTCGAACTGTCTGCCCTGGTCCACATTATGATACCCAGATTAGTTAATGTCTCCATCCTTGCACATCCCCGAAATTTCTAAGGGCCTATGAGATACTTTATACATTCAGTATGCATTTATTAAATTGAAAATAACTTGTTTGGTCTCTTCTAGGTTTCTTATAGAACTCAACACACTGGGATCTTGAAGATTGTCATTCTGATGGTGGCCGTTTGGGTGCTGGCCTTCTTAGTGAATGGGCCAGTGATTCTAGTTTCAGAGTCCTGGAAGAAAGAAGATAATGAATGTGAACCTGGATTTTTTTCAAAATGGTACATCCTTGCCATCACATCAGTCTTGGAATTCCTGATCCCAGTCACCTTAGTCGCTTATTTCAACATGAATATTTATTGGAGCCTGTGGAAGCGTGATCATCTCAGTAGGTGCCAAAGCCGTCCTGGACTGACCACTGTCTCTTCTAACATCTGTGGACACTCATTCAGAGGTAGACTATCTTCAAGGACATCTCTTCCTGCAGTGACAGAAGTGGCTGCATCCCTTCATTCAGAGAGACAGAGGAGAAAGAGCAGTCTTATGTTTTCCTTAAGAACCAAGATGAATAGCAATAGAATTGCTTCCAAAATGGGTTCCTTTTCGCAATCAGATTCTGTATCTCTTCACCAAAGGGAACATGTTGAACTGCTTAGAGCCAGGAGATTAGCCAAGTCCCTGGCCGTTCTCTTAGGGGTTTTTGCTGTTTGCTGGGCTCCGCACTCTCTGTTCACAATTGCTCTCTCATTTCACTCCTCAGCAACAGCTCCTAAATCAGTTTGGTACAAAATTGCATTTTGGCTTCAGTGGTTCAATTCCTTTGTCAATCCTCTTTTGTATCCATTGTGTCACAAGCGCTTTCAAAAGGCTTTCTTGAAAATATTTTGTATAAAAAAGCAACTTCCACCATCACCACACCGGTCAGTATCTTCTTAAAGACACTTTTCTCACTTCTGTAAACTTTAGTCTTAATCTCACCAAAAGGAATTGGATCTGACCTTTATCTTATCCTTTCCATTCTACCAACAAATCTGTACTTTGAAGTCAATGGAAAATTACTCCAGTGAATAATAGCAGTATAATGAATTGACAATATTTTTGTAAACTTGTGGCCATAATAGTACTATGTTGTTCTTAGTCATCACCTCTTCCTTATCTTTTAGATGTTAATATCATGTTGACTACAAAAAAAATCCCCAAAAATCCAGTTTTTGTTTTCTATGTTCCATGTATAATACAGTCTTAAGTGAGTTTCTCTTTTTTATTTTGTAGTAATAGAAACTTATCCAGTTTGAAAATCTTTCCCTAAAGCATGCACTAGGAAAAAGAGCCTCCTGGCTGGGACTGCCCAACTCTCTTCTGATCAGTGGGTGGGCGAGGTGGGGTTTGAGCTGGCAAGGGCAGGGAACAGGAATATGCCCAAGTGAGCTCCTGTGTGTTTCCAGATTTCATATTCCTAATTCCAGGAAGGGAGAAAGCATAGTGTGGGAGAGGAAAGAGCTGATGACTGCCGCTCTCAAAGGTCCTCAGTAAAATTATTTTGGAGGCACTGGTGGTCACAGGATCAGAAAGCAAGGGATAGACAATGGTCACCAATGGTTGAAAGTACAGCTTGTCTCTTTTCTTCCTGTTCTCTTCTTCCAGCTTCCACATCAGCTTCTTTTTGTTAGAAAATATGGAAGAGGAAGGCTAAGAGATGGTGAAGGGACTACATGATTAAACTAGACAGACCTGGTATACAGTCACTGAACTAGTAGATGTCAATAATAATTATTTTTAAAAATGTTTATTTAAGAGACTGTCTTGCTCTGTCTCCCAGGCTGGAGTGTAGTAATGCAATCATAGCTCACTGTGGCCTTGAACTCCTTGGCTCAAGCAATCCTCCTGCCTCAGCCTCCCAAGTATCTAGGACTACAGGCACTCACCACCACACCTGGATAATTAAAAAATTATTTTTGTAGTGATGAAGTCTCACTGTGTTGCCCAGGCTGGATGTCAATAATTATTTTTTTAAAAAACATAACAAAAAAATTTTTTTAAGAGATTCTTGCTCTGTTACCCAGGCTGGAGTGCAGTAGCATTGTCAGGGCTCACCACAACCTCTGCCTCCCAGGTTCAAGCAATTCTTGTGCCTCAGCCACCTGAGTAGCTGGGATTACAGGTGCATGCCACCATGCGTGGCTAATTCTTATATTTTTAGTAGAGATGGGGCTTTGCCATGTTGGCCAGGCTGGAAGTTTTTTATTTTGATAAGACAGGATCTCGTCATGTTGCCCAGCCTTTTCTCAAACTCCTGGCATGAAACAGTCCTCCCGCCTTGGCCTCCCAAAGTGCTGGGATTATAGGCATCAGCCACCATAATAATTATTGCCTGGATGTCAATTATTATTTTAAAAGATTGTTGTATTTATGTAATGTCTTTAATGCATTTACTCAATATTTTACATTGCATTGTTCAGAGTTATTCCTTTATTATTTGGTTAGTATAGGTTATATTTTACTGATGAAATCACATTCACATAGTTTGGTGACGTTTTGTCCTTTTAAAAAATTTTCTTTTGAGATGGGGTCTTGCTCTGCTGCCCATGCAGGAGCGCATGGTGTGCTCTCAGCTCACTGCAGCTCATGCTGGCTCCAGCAGGCTCCTACTTCAGCCTCCAGAGTAGCTGGGACCACAGGCACTTGCTACCATGCCCCAGTAACATTTCTTCAATTGTTCTCTTTCTTGAAGTGTTCTCTGTCTGTCCTTGTCACAAAATTTCATTTTTTTCTCATAGTTCATTTCATCTTACCTGTAAGATTTTATTGGTGTTTCTTTTATAATTTTGCAGTGCTTATACAATTTAGTCATTTTTCTGTTTCTTAGAAACTTTAAGTCTTTGATTAACTTCAAACACTAAAATAAGAAAGTCTCGTAAGTACATGAGTGCTTAGAAATGTACCGAACTTTTATATACTCTTATGCCTTACATCAAAGTTCAATATGAGAAATACGTGTTTAACATTCAATAGTAATTTGAAAATTTTGAGAAATAAACTCTCTCAAGTACACACATTTTTATAAACTTGCTACTTGTCTGCTGTTGATTTTAACATTTATATAAATTAGTAGTTGTGGATTTCATGTGATGACTGGGGGCTTGAATGTTCATGGAATGGGGTGGTCCTATGAAAACTTTTCCCAGTTGAACCCTAGGGAGTGCATGCCTAAGTATTTACATGTATTTTCTACAGTATATATAAAATATAATACGTATTATATTTCATTCAATCTAAGATGCTGTCAAGAAAAGACATATTGTTATTTTATTTACTGTATTAGTCCATTTTCATATTGCTGATAAAGACATACCTGAGGCTGGGAAGAAAAAGAGATTTAATGGACTTACAGCTACATATGGCTGGGGAGGTCTCACATCAGGGTGGAAGGCAAGGAGGAGCCAGTCACTTCTTACATGGGTGGTGGCAGGCAAAGAGAGAGGGCTTGTGCAGGGGAACTTTTGTTTTTAAATGCATCAGATCTTGTGAGACTCATTCACTATCACAAGAACAGTGCGGAAAAGACCCACTGCCGTAATTCAATCACCTCCTGCAGGGTTCTTCCCACAACACATGGGAATTGTGGGAGTTACAATTCAGGATGAGATTTGGGTGGGGAGACAGCCAAGCATTATAAAAGAGAAAATGCTGCAAATTGTCTGATAGAATACTTTAAAAAAATCACATTGACGATAAGCTTCATTCTGATTTTAGAGTTCAGAAGTGGACAATATGTGTCTTAGAAGTGATGGAATATGATATGTGTGTGATAAATGAACTGAATGAAGCTAATCTACGAAACAAGAGTTTGAAGAGTAAATCCTGTGATGGTACATGTGTGTGTTCATTAAACAAGTGTTTACTGAGGGTCTATCATGTATTGGCCACTTACTGTAAAAATGCCTATGAACCATGCCAGTAAGGTTTAGATTCTCCATGAACAGGAATTTTACTTTGGGGTTCTTTTAGTACACTACCAGGCACACCATAGATGCTAAGTAGATGCTTACTGAAAAGGCATAGCATACTTGAGGCATTTTCATTCAAATGGAAGGTGAATCCCAGCTTTAAAATTCCAGTATTTAAAATTTGCACTAGAGGAATTTTAAAATATGTTTTCCATTATAATAAAAGCAATGTGTACTTATTGTAAGAAGAAAAGACATTACTACAACAATTCCTATATACAAGGTGTAGCCGTAATTATTAGTTCAGTGAATGTATTAGTTTGTTCTAGCATTGCTATAAAGAACTACCTAAGACTGTGTAATTTATAAAGAAAAGAGGTTTAATTGTCTTACAGGTCATCAGGCTGTACAGTAAATATGTCTGCGAGGCCTCAGGAAGCTTACAATCATGGCAGAAGGTGAAGACAAAGAAGACATGTCTTACATGGCCAGAGCAGAAGGAAGAGAGAGAAAGTGAAGGTGCTACACACTTTTAAACAACCACGTCTGTTGAGAACTCACTATCATGAGACCAGTAATAGTGAAATCTGCCCCCATGATCCAGTCACCACCAGGCCTCAACTCCAACATGGGGGGTTACAATTTGACATGAGATTTAGGCGGGTACACAAATTCAAACCATATCAGTGTAGATGTTTCTAAATTAAAAAAAAAAAACTATAATGTAATCTCGTTTTTTTTGGAAACATATATTTGCACGTATAAATTTCTAAAGATATCTTCAGGCAAATGGTTTTATAAAATGAGGTCTTCTGTTCTAGGCTGAGTAATCACTGCCCTCTCCCCCAAACATGGCTGGCTTATAAAATCTGATTTTTAAATATTTATTTGCTCCTCTTAAATGCAGGATCCAAACCCACTGGCATAATTGGCAGAATATTCCTAAGAATATTGGCTCCTAAGTATTGGCTTCCGTTGGTATGTATAGAAATGGACTCCTGAAGAGTGAAGAGGGCTTTGGGATATAAATGCTGATTAGGAATGACACTGCAGGTCAAGTGGGTTTTTTTGCTGTTGTTGTGTTTCAAGATGGAGGCTTGCTCTGTCGTCCAGGCTGCAGTGCAATGGTGTGATCTCGACTCACTGCAATCTCTGTCTCCTGGGTTCAAGCAGTTCTCCTGCCTCAGCCTCCTGAGTAGCTGGGATTACAGGTGCCCACCACCATGGCCTGCTAATTTTTATATTTTTAGTAGAGATGGGGTTTTGCCATGTTTGTCATGCTGGCCATGAACTCCTGACCTCAGGCAATCCACCCACGTCGGCCTCCCAAAGTGCTGGGATTACAGTTGTGAGCAACTGTTCTCCACTGGTTAAGTGTTTTTATGAGTCATGAAGCTTTCAACATAAGTAGCTGAAGTATCCTAAGAGAGATTTTTTTCTTTTTTTTTTTGAGACGGAGTCTCACTCTATTGCCCAGATTGGAGTGCAGTGGTACAATCTTGGCTCACTGCAGCCTCTGCCTCCTGGTTCAAGAAATTCTGCTGTCTCAGCCTCCCTAGTAGCTGGGATTACAGGCACCTGCCACCACACCCAGCTAATTTTGGTATTTTAGTAGAGAGGGAGTTTCACCATGTTGGCCAGGCTGGTCTTGAACTCCTGACCTCAGGCGATTCACCCACCTTAGCTTCCCAAAGTGCTGGGATTACAGGCATGAGCCATGGCAGTCGGCTCTAATAGGGATTTTACAGAGTTGTTTTTGTGGATTTTTGGTACCAATTTTCCTGTAGTAAAGATCTTTATATTTGAAGAAACTCTTTTTTACATTATGATTTCAGAAAAAGAAATTCTAGCATACAAAGTAAATTTTTATTGTAATAATTGCTGTCAGTCAAAGTTGAATGAAGGAAAGAGAAACCGTGTTAATTATTTTAAGCAGAAGGAATTTAATACAGGGAATTGGTTAACCCAGAGATTAATACTCTGAGAAAACAGCTAACATCTTTAGGAATTGAGAGAATATAAGGGGAGAAATGATGTCGGCAAAATCTAGGATCTTGGAGAAGTCTCTGGAGGGCTGATGCTTGGATTTCTTTGTTTCTTTTTTTTTTTTTTCCTTTTTTAAAATTTATTATTTTATTTTATTGCATTTTAGGTTTTGGGGTACATGTGAAGAACATGCAAGATTGTTGCATAGGTACACACGTGGCAGTGTGATTTGCTGCCTTCCTCCCCATCACCTATATCTGGCATTTCTCTCCATGCTATCTGTCCCCATCTCTGCACCCCCCACTGACCCTCCCCTGTTTCCCCCCAACAGACCCCAGTGTGTAGTGCTCCCCTCCCTGTGTCCATGTGTTCTCATTGTTCAACACCCGCCTATGAGTGAGAACGTGCAGTGTTTGATCTTCTGCTCTTCTGTCAGTTTGCTGAGAATGATGGTTTCCAGGTTCATCCATGTCCCTACAAAGGACACAAACTCATCATTTTTTATGGCTGCATAATATTCCATGGTGTATATGTGCCACATTTTCCCTGTCCAGTCTATCATAGATGGGCATTTGGGTTGGTTCCAGGTCTTTGCTATTGTAAACGGTGCTGCAATGAACATTCGTGTACACGTGTCCTTATAGTAGAACGATTTATAATCCTTTGTATATATACCCAGTAATGGGATTGCTGGGTCAAATGGAATTTCTATTTCTATGTCCTTGAGGAATCGCCACACTGTCTTCCACAATGGTTGAACTAATTCACTCTCCCACCAACAGTGTAAAAGTGTTCCTATTTCTCCACATCCTCTCCAGCATCTGTTGTCTCTGGATTTTTAAATGATGGCCATTCTAACTGGCGTGAGATGGTATCTCAATGTAGTTTTGATTTGCATTTCTCTGATGACCGGTGGTGATGAGCATTTTTTCGTATGTTTGTTGGCCTCATGTATGTCTTCTTTTGTAAAGTATCTGTTCATATCCTTTGCCCACTTTTGAATGGGCTTGTTTGTTTTTTTTCTTGTAAATCTGTTTAGTTCTTTGTAAATTCTGGATACCAATCCTTTGTCAGATGGGTAAACTGCAAAAATTTTTTCCCATTCTGTTGGTTGCCAATTCACCCTAATGACTGTTTCTTTTGCTGTGCAGAAGCTGTGGAGTTTGATTAGGTCCCATTTGTCTATTCTGGCTTTTGTTGCCAATGCTTTTGGTGTTTTGGTCATGAAGTCCTTGCCTACGCCTATGTCCCGAATGGTTTTGCCTAGATTTTCTTCTAGGGTTTTATGGTGTTAGGTCTTATGTTTAAGTCTTTATTCCATCTGGAGTTAATTTTAGTGTAAGGTGTCAGGAAGGGGTCCAGTTTCTGCTTTCTGCACATGGCTAGCCAGTTTTCCCTACACCATTTATTGAACAGGGAATCCTTTCCCCATTGCTTGTTTTTGTCTGGTTTGTCAAAGATCAGATGGTTGTAGATATGTTGTGTTGCCTCCGAGACCTCTGTTCTGTTCCATTGGTCTTTATCTCTGTTTTGGTACCAGTACCATGCTGTTTTGATTACTGTAGCCTTGTAGTATAGTTTGAAGTCTGGTAGTGTGATGCCTCCTGCTTTGTTCTTTTTGCTTAGAATTGACTTGGCTATGCGGGCTCTCTTTTGGTTCCATATAAAGTTTAAGGTGTCTTTTTCCAGTTCTGTGAAGAAGGTCATTGGTAGCTTGATGTGGATAGCATTGAATCTGTAAATTACTTTGGGCAGTATGGCCATTTTCACGATATTGATTCTTCCTAACCATGAACATGGAATGTTTCTCCATCTGTTTGTGTCCTCTCTTATTTCGTTGAGCAGTGGCTTGTAGTTCTCCTTAAAGAGGTCCTTTCCTTTCCTTGTTAGTTGTATTCCTAGGTATTTTATTCTCTTTGTAGCAATTGTGAATGGCAGTTCATTCTTGATTTGGCTCTCTTTAAGTCTGTTATTGGTGTATAGGAATGCTTGTGATTTTTGTACATTGATTTTCTATCCTGAGACTTTGCTGAAATTGCTTATCAGTTTCAGGAGATTTTGGGCTGAGATGATGGGGTCTTCTAGATATACAATCATGTCAACTGCAAATAGAGACAATTTGACTTCCTCCTTTCCTATTTGAATACCCTTTATTTCTTTTTCTTGCCTGATTGCTCTGGCTAGAACTTCCAGTACTATATTGAATATTAGTGGTGAGAGAGGGCATCCTTGTCTAGTGCCAGATTTCAAAGGGAATGCCTCCAGTTTTTGCCCATTCAGTACGACATTGGCTGTTGGTTTGTCATAAATAGCTTTTATTATTTTGAGATACATTCCATCAATACCTAGCTTATTGAGGGTTTTTAGCATAAAGGGCTGTTGAATTTTGTCAAAGGCCTTCTCTGCATCAATTGAGATAATCATGTGGTTTTTGTCTTTGGTTCTGTTTATGTGATGAATTACGTTTATAGACTTGCGTATGTTGAACCAGCCTTGCATCCCCGGGATGAAGCCTACTTGATCATGGTGGATAAGCTTTTTGATGTGCTGTTGCAATCGGCTTGCCAGTATTTTATTGAAGATTTTTGCATCTATGTTCATCTTGGATATTGGCCTGAAGTTTTCTTTTCTTGTTGAGTCTCTGCCAGGTTTTGGAATCAGGATGATGTTGGTCTCATAAAATGATTTAGGAAGGATTCCCTCTTTTTGGATTGTTTGGAATAGTTTCAGAAGGAATATTACCAGCTCCTCTTTGCATGTCTGGTAGAATTCGGCTGTGAACCCATCTGGACCTGGGCTTTTTTTGGGTGGTAGGCTCTTAATTGCTGCCTCAACTTCAGACCTTGTTATTGGTCTATTCAGGGTTTCAACTTCTTCCTGGTTTAGGCTTGGGAGGAGGCAAGTGTCCAGGAATTTATCCATTTCTTCCAGGTTTACTAGTTTATGTGCATAGAGTTGTTTGTAATAATCTCTGATGATGGTTTTAATTTCTGTGGAATCTGTGGTGATACCCCTTTATCGTTTTTTATTGCATCAATTTGGTTATTCTCTCTTTTCTTTTTTATTAATCTGGTTAGTGGTCTATCTATTTTGTTGATCTTTTCAAAAAACCAGCTCCTGGATTTATTGATTTTTTGAAGGGTTTTTTGTCTCTATCTCCTTCAGTCCTGCTCTGATCTTAGCTATTTCTTGTCTTCTGCTAGGTTTTGAATTTTTTTGATCTTGCTCCTCTAGCTCTTTGAATTTTGACAATAGGGTGTCAATTTTAGATCACTCCTTGCTTCTCATGTGGGCACTTATTGCTATATATTTTCCTCTAGAGACTGCTTTAAATGTGTCCCAGAGATTCTGGTATGTTGTGTCTTCGTTCTCGTTGGTTTTGAAGAACATCTTTATTTCTGCCTTCATTTCATTGTTTATCCAGTCAACATTCAAGAGCAAGTTGTTCAGTTTCCATGAAGCTGTACGCTTCTGAGTTAGTTTTTGAATTCTGAGTTCTAACTTGATTGCACTGTGGTCTGAGAGACTGTTTGTTACGATTTCCGTTCCTTTGCATTTGCTGAGGAGTGATTTACTCCCAATTATGTGGTCAATTTTAGAGTAGGTGTGATGTGGTGCTGAGAAGAATGTATATTCTGTGGATTTGGGGTGGAGAGTTCTGTAAATGTCTATTAGGGTTGCTTGGTCCAGGTCTGAGTTCAAGTCCTGGATATCCTTGTTAATTTTCTGTCTGGTTAATCTGTCTATTATTGACAGTGGGTTGTTAAAGTCTCCCACTATAATTATGTGGGAGTCTAAGTCTCTTTGTAAGTCATTAAGAGCTTGCCTTATGTATCTGGGTGCTACTGTATTGGGTGCATATATATTTAGGATTGTTAGCTCTTCTTGTTGCATCGATCCTTTTACCGTTCTGTAATGTCCTTCTTTGTCTCTTTTGATCTTTGTTGCTTTAAAGTCTATTTTATCAGAGATGAGAATTGCAACTCCTGCTTTTTTTTTTTCTCTCCATTTGCTTGGTAAATCTTCCTCCATCCCTTTATTTTGAGCCTTTGTGTATCCTTGCATGTGAGATGGATTTCCTGGATACAGCACACTGATGAGTTTTGGCTTTTTATCCAATTTGCCAGTCTGTGTCTTTTGATTGGGGCATTTAGTCCATTTACATTTAGGGTTAATATTGTTATGTGTGAATTTGATACTGCCATTTTTGTGCTAGCTCTCTGTTTTGCCCATTAGTTGATGCAGATTCTTCATTGTGTTGATGCTCTTTACCATTTGGCATGTTTTTGGTGTGGCTGGTACTGGTTGTTCCTTTATATGTGTAGAGCCTCTTTCAGGAGCTCTTGTAAAGCAGGCCTGGTGGTGACGAAATCTCTAAGTACTTGCTTGTTTGCAAAGGATTTTATTTTTCCTTCACTTATGAATTGAAGCTTAGTTTGGCTGGATAGGAGATTCTGGGTTGAAAGTTCTTTTCTTTAAGGATGTTGAATATTGGCCCCCACTCTCTTCTGGCTTGTAGGGTTTCTGCTGAGAGATCTGCTGTGAGTCTGATGGGCTTCCCTTTGTGGGTAACCCGACCTTTCTCTCTGGCTACCCTTAGTATTTTCTCCTTCATTTCAACCCTGGTGAATCTGACGATTATGTGCCTTGGGGTTGCTCTTCATGAGGAATATCTTTGTGGTGTTCTCTGTATTTCCTGGACTTGAATATTGGCCTGCCTTGATAGGTTGGGGAAGTTTTCCTGGATAATATCCTGAAGAGTATTTTCCAGCTTGGATTTATTCTCTTCGTTGCATTCAGGTACACATATCAAATGTAGATTAGGTCTTTTCACATAGTCTCACATTTCTTGGAGACTTTGTTCCTTTCTTTTTACACTTTTTTCTCTATTCTTGCCTTCTTGTTTTATTTCATTCAGTTGATCTTCGACCTCTGATATCCTTTCTTCTGCTTGGTGAATTCGGCTGTTGAAACTTGTGCATGCTTTGCGAAGTTCTCGTGTTGCATTTTTCAGCTCCATCATTTCACTTATATTCCTTTCTAATTTGTCCATTCTCGTTAGCATTTCGTCAAATCTTTTTTCAAGGTTCTTAGTTTCTTTGCATTGGGTTAGAACATGTTCTTTTAGTTCACAGAAGTTTCTTACTACCCACCTTCTGAAGTCTGATTCTGTCATTTCATCACACTCGTTCTCCATCCAACCTTGTTCCCTTGCTGGTGAGGAGTTGTGATCCCTTGTAGGAGGAGAGGTGTTCTGGTTTCAGGTGTTTTCATCCTTTTTGCACTGGTTTCTTCTCATCTTTATGGATTTATCTACCTGTCGTCTTTGTAGTTGCTGACTTTCAGATTGGGTCTCTGAGTGGACGTTCTGTTTGTTGATGATGAAGTTATTTCTGTTTCTTAGTTTTCCGTCTAACAGTCTGGCTCTTCTGCTGTAGGACTGCTGAGGTCCACTCTAGGCCCTGCTTGCCTGGGGATGGCCTGCAGCAGCTGTAGAACAGTAAGGGTTGCTACCAGTTTCTTCTTCTGCTATCTTTGTCCCAGAAGGTTATCCGCCAAGTGTCAGTCTGATTTCTCCTTTATGAGGTGACTCTTTGGATATACAGGGGTCAGGGAGCTGCCTGAGGAGACAGTCTGTCCTTTATAGGAGCTCAAGTGCTGAGCTGTGAGCTCCGTTGTTCATTCAGAGTTGCTGGGCAGGTACGTTTAGGTCTGTTGCAGCAGAACTCATAAACTGATTTTTGTTCCCAGGTGCTCTGTCCCAGGGAGTTAGGGCTTTATTTATGAGTTTCTGTTGTACTGCTGCCTTTTTTTTTTTTTTTTTTTCAGGGCAGCCCTGCCCAGCAAGGAGGCAGCCTAGTCACTGCCTGCAGAGGCTTTGCTGAGCTGCTGTGGGGTCTGCCCAGCTGCCGTGTGAACTTCCCTGCAGTCTTGTTTATATGGGTGTAGTTAGAACTGCCTCAGCAATGGTGGCCCGCCTTTGTATTGGCTGACTCTCTCTGTAATGGCGGGTTGCCTTGGCAACGGCAGGCTACTTGAGCAATGGTGGGCTACCTCAGTAGTGGTAAGTGCCTCGGTAATGGCAGATGCCCCTCCCCCACAGAGCTGGACCATCCTGGGTTCAGCTGCGCTTGCTGTGAAACTCTCAATCCAGAGAGTTTCTGATTGCTGTTCTTTTTTGGGGTGGGACCAGCCGAGCCTGAATCACCTGGCTCCCTGCCTCAGAGCCTTTTTTTTTTTTTTTTTAGTTGAACAGTCGCCTCTATCCCAGTCGCCTGTTGAAAGGGCACCAGGATCTGTGTGATTTCCCGTGCAGCGACTCACTGCACTGGCTTAAACAGTGGTGCTGAGATTCCTGGCCCTTTTTTTGACCAGGAATCTCCTGGCCTGGCTCCTGTTCAGTCCCCTCTTTAATCAGATGAATGGGCGACTTCCCAAGTCTCCAATCGCCAGCCAGAATGGCACACAGACCAGTGTATTTTGTATGGAGAACCGCTGGCCAGGGCGCCAACAGCCGCATGGGGCAAAGCAGCCGCGCCGAGTAAAAGAACCGTGCCAGCCAAAACAGCCGCGCTGGCGACCCGTGGGGCTCCTCCAACTGTGAACCTCCTGGTCCGTGGGCAATCAAAATGCAGCATCCACTCACCCTCTGCACTTTCACTGGGAGCTGCCACTCCGAGCTGTTCCTAAACGGCCATCTTGGATCTTCCTAATGCTTGGATTTCTTTTTTTTTTTTTTTTTTAATTTATTTTATTGCATTTTAGGTTTTGGGGTACATGTGAAGAACAAGATTGTTGCATAGGTACACACGTGGCAGTGTGATTTGCTGCCTTCCTCCCCATCACCTACATCTGGCATCTCTCCCCTTGCTATCTCTCCCCAACTCTCCATCCCCCACCTTCCCTCCCCTATTTCCCCCCAACAGACCCCAGTGTGTAGTGCTCCCCTCCCTGTGTCCATGTGTTCTCATTGTTCAACACCTGCCTATGAGTGAGAACGTGCAGTGTTTGATCTTCTGCTCTTCTGTCAGTTTGCTGAGAATGATGGTTTCCAGGTTCATCCATGTCCCTACAAAGGACACAAACTCATCATTTTTTATGGCTGCATAATATTCCATGGTGTATATGTGCCACATTTTCCCTGTCCAGTCTATCATAGATGGGGATTTGGGTTGGTTCCAGGTCTTTGCTATTGTAAACGGTGCTGCAATGAACATTCGTGTGCACGTGTCCTTATAGTAGAACGATTTGTAATCCTTTGGATATATACCCAGTAATGGGACTGCTGGGTCAAATGGAATTTCTATTTCTATGTCCTTGAGGAATCGCCACACTGTCTTCCACAATGGTTGAACTAATTCACTCTCCCACCAACAGTGTAAAAGTGTTCCTATTTCTCCACATCCTCTCCAGCATCTGTTGTCTCTAGATTTTTTAATGATGGCCATTCTAACTGGCATGAGATGGTATCTCAATGCTTGGATTTCTGATTGATTCGTGATGCTTTGTGGTCAGGGGCTTGGGCATCCCAATGGGTGGGGCCAGCTAGTGCTCAGACGTGGGGTTGAGGGGACAGTTGTGGCGGCTGCTGCTGGTACCTCGGATGGGGTGCACTGAGGTAGGAGGCTTTCTGTGCACTGCTGCTGAAGGGAAGCCAGCTCACTCCGGAAGCGCTGTTTCTTCTCAGTACTTCCTGTCTTCCTATTTCTTGCCAGTGTTTTCCATTGGTGGAAGCTAACTGAAAGCCAGCTGATGAGAGAGACTGAGAAATAAGATGTGACTCCTGGCTCCAGCCTATGGTGTAGTGTCTAAAACAGTGGGGTTGAAGCTCGTAGACAACAGAGAAATAACTGGCAAGAACATCTTGTGTTTAAGCATAATAAAGTAGAACTTTGGCCTTTAGGGATTTCACACTTACAGTTTCAACTGTACCATAAGCAGCCTGCTACTCTATAACATATTATAATTTGTGGTTTTCTTTTTCTTTTCTTTCTTTTTTTTGAGACAGAGTTTCACTCTGTCAGCCAGGCTGGAGTGTAGTGGCACAATCTCAGCTCACTGCAGCCTCCGCCTCTCAGGTTCAAGCAGTTCTCCTGCCTCACCCTCCCAGGTAGCTGGGACTGCAGGCATGTGCCACCGTGCCCAGCTAACTTTTGTATTTTTAGTAGAGACGGGATTTCCCTATGTTGGCCAGCCTGGTCTTGAACTCCTAGCCTCAAGGGATCCACCCGCCTTGGCCTCCCAAAGTGCTGGGATTATGAGTGTGAGCCACCACACCCGGCTAGTTATTTGTAGTTTTCTTAAGGCACAAGTTCAAATCATGTTCCATTAGGTAGGTACGCTGAGTGACTTGGCTGCCAAACCCAGCACCCTTCTTCCAGAGAAGTTTTCTCTGTTCTTGTCAGCAATGCTTACTACGTGTCTGACATTTTTTTGTGTTGGTGACGGAGGTGAGGGAGGCATGAGGAACTCAGCTCAGCTCTGAAATTGGGAGTTCGCTCTACACTTCATAACAGAGGCTCCAAGAGAGTGGTTCATGGATGTATTTGGTCAATACAATGATTTGAATTTGTTGTCATGAATTATAAATTGAAAAATTTCTCCTTAAAATTGGGATTTTAGCTTTTTTTCTGCCTGAAAATATTGGAAGATTCAGTAATATTGGGCCCACATATCCTCAAGAAAACAATTTGCTCTGTAGCCCCAGCTACTCGGGAGGCCGAGGCAGGAGAATTGCTGAACCTGGGAGGCGGAGGTTGCAGCGAGCCAAGACCGCGCCACTGCACTCCAGCCCGGCGCCTGGAGACAGAGCAAGACTCTGTCTCAAAAAAAAAAAAGAAAAAGAAAAAGAAAAAAGAAACAGTTTGCCTGTCTCTTCCTTTTCGACATCTAAACTGCAACCCCTGCTCTACAAGTAAAAAGAAAGTGATTCACGACATTACTTTAGTGAGTACCCTGGCAAGTACAAACATTCCAACAGAAAGTTGGAAATTTTATGTTCTGCGGGGTCCATCCATTAGGGTTCCTTTGGTTACAAATGACAGAAACACAATTTGAACCACCTGGGTAAAAGCGAGCTAATTAGCTTTTATGAACAAAGTACATGAAGACAGTGGTGGGAGCTGACCCCAGGGATGGCCAAAGCCAGAGACTCCGACAACTTAATTTCTCATGCTGGCTTCTGCACAGGGCTGGAACCATGGATGCCTGTGTTCCTTTTAATCAGATAGAAACAGGGTCTCTCCTAGTAACGTGAGAAAAAAAAAAAGTGCTGGAAAAAATCAATGGAATGCCCAGCTGGTATCTTGTGTGTCTCTGAACCAGTCCCTAGAGGGGAGGGTGGATTGAACATTATTATACAAGAGAACAGACTTGTTTTAAGGCCATGGCTACTTCTCAATAGGAACATTTATTGAGAAATGATTTAGCGGTAAAGCTAATTGATTTTGAAATATCATAAACTATGCAATATAACAATAGAGAGGCACCCAAGAGAGTAAAGTTGTACTGAGAGAATGGAGGAGGATGAGCATCGCAGGGAAAAACGAGCTGTTCTTAGCTATGAGCATCTCTCCCTGAATTACCTCATTCGGCCTCTTCACCATGTTAAATCATATACTGCAACCTAAGGACTGGTTATGTGCTTTGTATTAAGTATGAAACAGTGCCTTTAAAAAAACTGCATTTCTCCCTGCTTATGCTCATAGCCATTTCTTCACATGCTTTTACTTCTGCGAGGGAATAAAAGGAGAAGAGAGAGGACCTTAAAGAGAACCAGCCTGTTTGGTTCAAGATTTGTAGCCCTGTGAAAGGATTAGCAGAAGGAGTCGGCTTTATCTCTCGTTTCAAATTTCCATACCGCCTGTTCTCTGTTCTCTTACTAAAGGTCACAGTTGACCATAAAAGAAAACATCCTGCAAAAAAAGTTTAGGGTAATTCTGGAAACATTTTTCCGATGTTCACCCTTACTGAAAATTTCTAATAGGCAAGACAAAGATGTAACAAAAAGATATACTTTTTTCCTCCATGGGAAGACACTTATCAGTTTCTTCTTAGATAACTGTAAATCAATGTTTTTAAAATTATTACTGTGTCCTTCCTGTTTCCTTGGCCCCCGTGTAGGGCATCTGGGTCATGGCCCAGTTAGGTGGGTGGTTGCATGTTCTGCGTTTCCTGGCCTCTCATTTCTGGAATCAAGTTGGTGTGAGTACAATTCTTTTTTTTTTTTTTTCCCATCTAGCGTCACATGGATGTTCTGAAATTCTGAAAGCCATATTCTTCTAGTCCATTCTTAAGACTGAGGAAAATGCCTGCTGCTTCGAGACAATAGCCCCTACCCAGGTTCATAGCACAGAGTGGGTATTGGGGGACCGATAGGCAGAGCCCTTGCCTTTAAGGAGTTAGAGATCGCCTGGCACGGAGTCAAACTCAAGCATGAATGTGTGCCACAATGAAGTGACACAGCTTGAGTAATTGTTTCTTTTATAGTAATATTTGTAGGGATGCCAGAGAGGGCAGTGCCCCTACAGCTGTCTCCCCTGCAGAGCAGCCGTGCTTGGCCCTATATCTTTCCAGGCAATGCAGTCCTATGGCAAGGCCATATACCTGATGTCCTGGACATTGTATAGACAAGGCTTTGACTGAAGAAGGCTGAAATAGGATGTGCGCGGATAATGACAATGCAGAAATTTAGGTACGGTGCTTACTTTGCCAGCACAGGATTAATGGCCTCATTCCTTAGAAACAAATGAATGAAGAGAGTAGATGGCTTGCCTCGATCATGGGTGCTGGAGCTAGAACTTGAATTCAGGGATCTGAAACCCCGTCCAGCCGCTGAACCTTCATCCCATACTGTCTCTCCACTCTCAGGAGGCTCTGTTCATACCGCTCTCACACAGGGAAGTTAATAAGACAGAGCTTGTAGAAGGAGGTGACTGGTAAGTGGACCAAACAAAAACCCGAATCAAATCAAATCGAATCAAGTCAAATCAAATCAAAAACCGCCTGGGCGCGGTGGCTCACGCCTGTAATCCCAGCCTTTGGAAAGCCAAGGTGGGCGGATCATTTGAGGTCATGAGTTGGAGACCAGCCTGGGCAACATGGTGAAACCCCGTCTATACAAAAAATGCAAAAATTAGCCATGGGTGGTAGCAGGCACCTGTAGTCCCAGGTACTCAGGAGGCTGAAGTGGGAGGATCACTTGAGCCCAGGAGGTCCAGACTGCAGTGAGCCGAGATCGCTCCACGGCACTTTAGCCTGGACCACAGAGAGGGACTCTGTCTCGAAAAAGAAAAACGAGAAACAAAAAATATCAAACAAACAAAGCCCAAACAAACAAAACAAAAACCAAAAAGCAAATCTGAATCAACAAAATTCCATCCTAAGGGTCTTTCCCCCATCCACATCAGCAGTCTCTATGTTGTCCACTAGATGGCAGTAGCCCCACATAGTTTTTCTCTGTTCTAGTTCTGTCCGGGCAGCCACTGAGTACACGAGTAGGGTTGTTCTGTGTTACAATGTAAAGCAGTCTGATCACAGCCCCCTCACTTCTTAATATTTTATATTAAATTAAACTCAGAAAATCAGTTAAGCCTACATAAACCCTCTATAAATATGAGAAAACAATGACTTCTCCTTCTCCCCCGTTAGAAGCTCCCCTTCTCCCCAGGGGTTCACATGAGGGCATATCTGTGCACACACACTCCGCTACGTCTACCCCGACGCCTGCCCTCTCCACGCGTGATGCACTCTGGTCGCCCACACAGACACAGGCTCACACCAATCCACACATATCCATCCAATATCCACTCCACACACCACACGACCAACCACCATCCACATTCCTCCCATCCACATTACACACACACACACACACACACACACACACACACACACACACCACTGTCCGGAGACATTACTCAGGAATACCTTAAAATCCCCTGAGACTATAAGGTAAGTAGAAATTTTTTTCTGTGCCTATGTCATTAGTGTCATTCGTGAATCTTTCCTAACAATATTAAAAGCTACTGGCCTTTTTCTTTTCTTTGAGACGAAGTCTCTCTCTGTCGCCCTGACTAGAGTGCAGTGGCACAATCTCAGCTCACTGCAACCTCTGCCTCCTGGGTTCAATCGATTCTCCTGACTCAGCCTCCAGAGTAGCTAGGATTACAGGCACCTGCCACCACGCCCTGGTAATGTTTGTATTTTTAGTAGAGACAGGGTTTTGCCACATTGGCCAGGCTGGTCTCGAACTCCTGAACTCAGGTGATCCACCCCACCTTGACCTCCCAAAGTGCTGGAATTACAAGAGTGAGCCACTGCGCCCCACCTAAAAGCTTTTGGCTTTTAAAAAATCGCCACACTCCAGGACCTCCAAAATCTTAACAAAATCTTACTTCCCCAAAATCCACTGAAAAAAAGTATTTCTTATCTTACCCATTCACAAACCTAAGCTCAACTTCCCTAAACAATTCTTCTGCTGGCTTTTCTTTTATATATACTTTTACATCCCCAGTTCCCAGTGATCTCTCAAAGTAGCCGTTTATTTCTTAGTAAAAAACACGTCCAAAATCATCCAATAAATTCAAACTAACTTCAAATGTCTTCATAAAACCTGAATTTTCGACTTCCAGTCTTTTCTTCCCTTAAGAAAGCACCATCTACTGGCTAAAGTTGGTATTGCAGCTCAGCTCTAGTTAATGCCCTATCCCAAAAGAAGCAACAGCGCTTCTTTCGTAATTATATGATCAGGGTATAAAGAGTGATATTATTTTTATTACAAAAATAGTTTCTAATTTCAAATTACACCATGTTCCATGGCTCTAATTACACATTTTATTTATTTATTTTGAGACAGGGCATCGCTCTGTCACCCAGGTTGAAGTGCAGTGGCACAATCTCAGCTCGTCGCAGCCTCGCCCTCCTGTGCTCAAGCGATTCTCCCATCTCAACCTCCCGAGTAGCTGAAGCCACAGGCTTGCGCCACCTCATCTAACTAATTTGTGTTTTTTGTAGAGCCAGGGCTTCACCATGTTGCCCAGGCTGGTTTCCAACTCCCGAGCTCGAGCGATCCTCCCGCCTTGGCCTCCCAAAGTGTTGGGATTACAGGCGTGAGCCCTGTGCCTGGCCGCTAATCACACATTTTTAATGTTTATCTTTAGCCATGTGGCGACTTCCTTCCTGGTCACCGAGGCAGTGCATGCATGTTGGGGTGACCTTTACTGTTTCTATAAGTTGTATCAAAACATCTACTAACCTCTTACATTTGTACCATTCCTTCACATAAAGATATATGGTACTTCTTCCCCAGAATATCTTTATCTTACCCCACATATTCTATATTATTTAAACCGGGGCATCTCTTACACCCAAATTTTTGCTTTTATGAAACTCTGTCTTTGCATATTATGAAATATAATAGATACTAATCGGCAAATAATGTACATTTTGGTGAAAATTGTTCTAAGGTCAAATTTTCAGGATCGATCTATTTCATATTGCAGGCATTATTTATAATTCACAACAAAAACCTGTTTCTCTTTTCTTAGAGTGTCACTCTGTCACCCAGGCTGGAGTGCAGTGCTGCCATCTTGGCTCACTGCAACCTCCACCTTTCAGGTTTAAGTGATTCTCTGCCTCAGCCTCCCTCCGGAGTAGCTGGGATTACAGGCAGGTGCTACCATGCCCAACTAATTTTGTATTTTTAGTAAATACGGGGTTTCATCATGTTGGATGGGCTAGTCTCAAATTTCAGACCTTAGGTGATCCACCCACCGTGGCCTCCCAAAGTGCTGGGATTACAGGCGTGAGCCACCGTGCCTGATTTGGCTTTTAGATTTATTAAAAGTTGTGACTGACCAGGGAGAGTCCCAGATAGAGTTAATACAGTGAATACCTTCATTCCATCTCTATGAATATGTGTTTTGTACATTAAATATCTTATGAGATTTTGTTCTGTAACTTGAGAAAGAGAAAGAAATTTATTTTCAGGAAGAAAATCTGGGAAGAAAAGTGGGGGAAAAAAGCTGAGAAGAAAGAGAAGAAAAAGAAAGCAATGGATACTGTAATTATCTTCTTGGCTTATGTTTGAACTCCTCTCGATAGAAGAATAATGACCAGAAGTTATGAAATTATTTTACAAAGGTACAAGTTGATAAAACCTTTCAAAAGACACTTTGTGATTCTCTTGGCAAAACAGAGCTGTCTTAATGACCAGATGTCACAAGGTGACACAGAGCCAGAGAGGAAATCATTTTTGTCCATGAGGCAAGGAACCCAGCATTTTGACAACCCATTTGGAATGTTGAGCTCCCATCGAAGAAACATGTCATCTAGAGGCCTGCGTAACCACTGGATTCTGGATTCTTCAGATGGGCACTGGCAGTGCCGGGGCTTCCCCACCTGGGAGGCCCACGTGGTGGACAAAGACAAGGGAGAACCAGAGCCACGACTTGGAAGAGGGTGGCTGCTTCCGGCTGACTTCCCTTGATAGACTGGTTTATGGATGTGTGCAAGGCCTTCTCTTTGGGAACTGGCAAAAATAACAGGACAGGTTCAAGAAGGTCCACATCTGGAAATCAGATGAAATGGGCTTAATTCATTGTAACTTTGTTTGTTTTTAAAAAATTAAATCTCTGTCTATATGTGTGTACATATATGTATTTTAGATACATATATTTAAATACATATATGTATATTTTAAATATATATATTTAAATAACTATATATTTTATATATAGTTATTTAAATACACATATGTTTAAATATATATCTGTATTTTAAATATATTTTATTTAAATATATTATATATATTTTATATATACATATATATTTATTTAAATACATATTTAAATGCATATATATGTATTTTAAATACCAAATGAGGTATTTAAACTATATATAAAAATAAAATCAATGTATGTATTTACAATGTATATATAACTATAAAAATACATATATATTTTAAACATCTAATGAGGTCTGGAATATTTGGGTAATGTCTATTAGCATAACTAACAGCTTCAGTGGTAACCCTTATTACCCATGGTAAGAAACGAGCCGGTACAACATGGATAAGTACCACGTCCAGAGGAAATGGAGAGGGCAGGGAACCCACCTGAGTTTCCATATTCCAATTACTTCTGGGATTTCGCTGTTTAAACCCGGATAAATAACATGGGTGTAAACAGGGAAGAGGGGCTGAGAATATTTTAGAACCCATGTGTATAGCTTGACTGATTGGTTCTAGAAGTTACTAGGGCATTGATCAGGGTTAGTGGGGCACTTGGCTGATCCCTTCTGCAAAGCACACGTTAGTTTTCACACTTGCATGTGAAACGTCTAGAGCCATATCAGAACTGAGGCAGGAAATGAAAGGTGATAAAACCACAGCCCCCCACTCCAGCCGTGCTCTGCACAGCTGCTCCGTTTCTGCACAGGCCGACTTCAATGGAAGCTCGATGCGTGCAGAACTGCCCAGGGACCTGGCCTCTTCACCTCTCATCACATTTTGAGGTGGGCAACACCAGCTTTTGAATCAGGAAGCAATTTGAAAATCAGTCATGTTTGGATCCCTCAGGCCTGTTTTCATCTGATTAATAAGCTCTGCTTTCAAGGCTCCCCCTGGACACTCTCCCTCCCCAAACCCACCCTCCAAGCGTCTGCAAGCCGACTCCTCCGCTCCCTTTTGAGCAAGTCCAGAATAGGAATCGGGCAGCCTTACCCAGAAGGACTAGCCCAGCGCTGGCTGACCTTGCCAAGAGGAATTTCTCTCTCCAGCTTGAATTTCCTTCCTGCCTCCCTTCAGGCCTTTACTGCTGGCCACGCTCCCCTTTGACCACCCAGAATAAATCTTTCCTGCATCCCTGACAGCTGCTGATTTGGCTTTTCTTATTTTTTTTTTAATTGAAAGTAAACCTTCAAAGTGGCCCAGCCACCTGAGAAGCTCGGCTGAGCGCGGCAGCTGGGCAGTGAACCTGAAACAGAGGCGCGGCGTTCACCGGGTCCCCTCCCGCTCGGGGCAGAAATCATGGGGCTTTGTGGGCTGCCAGGGCCGCTTAGCTTTCAATTTAGCTTTTGCATTAGAAAAGGGAATATGGACATGGGTCAAATGATTGTGGAGTGATTTTGAAAGTAGCTATGTAACAGGCGAGAGATGGGGGCAGGGGGAGGTTTGATTTGCAGGCAGAATGCAAGTTTATTTATAAGAGAAATCTAGGGGTGTCTTTGTGCTTTCCTGCTAGACTGTTGCAAGCACTTTGTAGAAGGAAGTGCATTTTAAAAAGCATTTTCAAATTTAACAATCAGTCTTTAACACCAGGAAGCAGCAATGTACAGGATGGCACAGAGAGGGTCAAGATGGCTAGATTTTTATTTTAGGGTCTTCTCCTTAGTTACCTTGTCATTTTAAGCTGGTCACTTCAACTCTCTATACCTTCCCCCAAACACATTTTATTTTTGTTTTGGAAAGTTTTAAATACGCAGAAAAGTTGAAAAAATAATATAATAAACAACTTCATATCCACCACCTAGATTCAACAATGGTAAACATTTTTTTTTCCATATTTGTTTTATTTTTATCTCTATGTGTACACACACACACACACACACACACACACACACACACACTTGCTGAAACATTAGAAAGTGAGTTACAGACAGCATGACAATTTGCCCCTAGTTAAATATCCCAGCATGCATTTCCTAATATGAACATTCTCCTAAACAACCCAATACAATCACACCTAAGATAATGAAAAAGAATTTCCTAACAACATCTAATATCCAGGCTGTATTAAAACTTCTCTAAGTGATTCAAAACTGTCTTTGATAAGTGTTTTTAGTTTGAACCAGGATCTAGTCAAGTTTCACACATCACATTTGGTCGTTGCCTTTTTAATCTCTTGCTCTCATCTCTCATTGAGGTAGATAGAACCTACATACAAGTGTATAACCTTAAAGCTGTACCTCAATGAGTTTTTACATACTTATGTAAAAATTTTGACCGCTATGTGACCATCAATCAGGTTGACATATGGAATATTTGCATCGCCCCAGAAGGTTGCCTCGAGCTGTTTCCCTGTCAATATGACCTCTTCCCCATCCCCTAGAAGGGGGAAGGATATGAAACAACTAAACCTCCCGGATCCTTTGGCTGAAAGTGCAAATTGGTTGAACCACTTAGGAAAATTGTTGGCAGTATTTAAAACCCTTCAACAGATACTGACTCTATGAACCAGCAATTCCTCTTCTTAGTCTACACACAAGAGTTGCACATGCCATCAAAGACCCATGCAAGAATGTTTACAGCAGCCGGAAATGTCACAGATATCCATCAACAATAAAATAGATAACTGAATTGTGGCGTATGTGTACAAAGGAATGCTACACAGCAACAAAAGGAAAGAGATGTTGCATCTTGAATCTCAGACGTGTTGAGTGAAAGAAGCTTGATACAAGAGCACAGACTGTGAATGCTTGTAGATGAAGGTCAAAAAGAGCAAAAACAATAATTGACTATGACGGAAATCTTTAGACTCCTTTAATTAATAATCACCATTTTTCCCCCCATGATATTTTCTCTTTGGAGAAAGTAGGTGAGTTGTTTTGTAGAATATGTCAAATTCTGCATTTGTCTGATTATTTCCTCATTGAACTTAACCCTTCGCAACCAGGGACCCATAAGAAAATTGAAATGTATTTTCCAAAGGCACCCATTTTATGTCCTGAATTAACTTCTACCCCATGCATGTAGAATGGTACTAGTTATGTTCCATTCTTAGGAGAATTGACTAAGTCATCACTCAACTCATTTTCTGTGGATCCGTGTTTCAGTTGAGGAACTAGCTAAGAAAGAATTACTGAACGACATTAAGGGTCAATTAGAGTCAAGTCATTTTGGGCAAGATTATTTTACAGTTGGTACTGTCTACTTCCTACTGTGCCGTGCTGGGAGGCATTTAACATCAGGTTGTTACACCATTGGTGATGTGGGTGTGGAGCCTGTTCCTTTGATTAAAGTGGTGACCCCACCTCAACCGCTTCATTGTAGAGAATGTTCTCCTTGATCTCCATGGTTTAACAACCTTATTTGTCAATGTGCAGCACTCATAGACCTGTATCTCTCACTTGATGGAAGGGTTTATTCCCAGCAAATTTAGCTGCAAGGTAAAATTATTCAAAGCAAAATTGTTATTTAACCTACAAGAGCTTCACTCTAAAGTAGGAGCTTCATGTCACAAAAACACAACTGTAATAGGACATTTATCTTTTAAGATTTTTAGGTAACATCAGATGAATTCACATCTTGAGATAATCTGATAAAGATGACATTTATGATATTAAAACTACTTAGATTTAGGACACATGATTTTGCATTTGTATACACTTAGAGGTGATAAATATTATGATACAAATAGTGTTTAAATCATTGGCAGAAACTAAATTAAGGATTTCATGTATATACCTAGATCTCAGAGCTGGAAGAGATGTGTTTCAAAGCATTCTGTAGTAGAAAAAATTATTCTGAAGAACTCACCCTTGTACTCTAACTTAAAGGAGGGAAAGTGGTTTAAGCATGATTATCAACAGACTTCATGGGAAGAAAATCATTTAAAATGACTTAGATGGACTTTAGTGCATAATAATCACACCAATCCAGAAATTTCATGGAGAAAACCAAGGGTCACATCTCTAAGTAACCATGACCAACTACTCCAAGTCTTGACATCCTTCAGACAAATTAAAGAGACAAATTGGGTGACAATCTTTCTTTCAAGAGATTGTGTCCATGTCTCCTTTCCTGGGAGATTGGTAGGCCCTGCAGCTGCTTTGATGAAGAGCATACCGTGCAAGGGAAGTTGTGCCGGATCCTCCACCCAAGTCTTAAAAGACTAGGAGCTACCTCTTGCTATCTTTTGAAATACCCACTTCTGGAGCCTAGCCAGTGTGCTGTAGAAAGCCCCAGCAGCCCTGTGGAGGGGCCCATGTGGAGAAGAACTGAGACCCCTGGCTCAAATCCCTGATTGAGATTCCAGCTGATAGCTGGCACCAACTTGCCAGCCATGTGAGGAAACCATTCTTGGAAGTGGATCCTCTAGTCTCGTTGGGTCACCTCAAATGATGCTTCATGGAGCAGAGGTGGCCATTTTTGCCAAGCCCTGAACATAATTGCAGATGGTGGAGTAAAATAAATAAGTTTTTTTTTTTTTTGAGACTGGGTCTTGCTCTGTTTCCCAGGCTGGAGTGCAGTGGCACCATCTCAGCTCACTACAATCTTCACCTTTCAGGCTCAAGTGATTCTCATAGTTCAGCCTCCCAAGTAGCTGGAATTATAGGCGTGCACCACCATGCCCGGCTAATTTTTGTGTTTTTAGTAGAGACAGGGTCTCACTGTATTGGCCAAGCTGGTCTTGAACTTCTGATCTAAAGTGATCTGCCTGCCTCGGCCTCCTAAAGTGCTGGGATTACAGGTGTGAGCCACCACGTCCAGCCAAAATGAGTATTATATGTAAGCTGCTAGGTCTTGAGTCATTTCTTAGGTAGCAAAGATAATGCAGCAATCCTTATTTGTTATATAGTGATAAACCTACTTATCTACACAGAGAGGGTAAAATACAATAGGGTATTCAAACTATAAAGCAATTCTGTGCCAATGTAAGGTGTTAGTGTCGCAATAACCAATGGAAGAATTCTGTAAATACTACTGATTCGAAGCTGGCATATTGCTGTAATTTCTGTGGATCCCACCTCTTGAAGTTGGAAACAGTACCGGTTCCTTTTTCCCTGTGGTAAAATATGCATACCAAAATGTACCATCTTAGTAATTTTTAAGTGTACAATTCAGTGGCACTCAGTACATTCCCGCTGTTGAAACCATCGCCACCATCCAGCCATCCAGTTCCTTTTGATAACAGGAAATACATCTTGTTAACAAGTATGATTTTCCATTCTAAACTTGAAGTGAAGCTCAATCATCTCAGCATCATGCATGAGAATGATAATTTAAGGAATGAGACCATGTGTGCTAAAGACAGGTTTTCTGAGAGACTCTGAGGAATGGCAGCCCACCGTCTGCAATGGAGTCTGAGAATGCTCTCCTTCTCAGAGCTGGTCCCATTCCCTGAGAACTTCAATTACTCATTAGTCAGCATGGGGATGGGGGAATATTTAGAGAAAAATGAGCACTTATTAAAAAGGGCCAAGAGAGCAAGTTTTCAAAGCTAGATCACTCCAGACAAACCATTTTATATGTAAGCAGGCCCTCTGGAGTTAGCACACGTATCTGCACCTGGACCCCACCTGGACATAATTAGTTTCCCTGAGCTCAGAACAGAGCAAACACTGAAAAAAATGATGTCAAAAAACAGAGCAATCTGTCATGATCTGTGCGGCACAATTAGAGCAGTGTGCGTTCTGTAAGAGTTATGTAACACAGATGACACAGTATTTAGATAGCCAGAACTGGAAAACCATCTGCTTATGTTCTGCTCCACAACGATGATGTCTGTTTCTTGAATTGTGCTGTATGCCTTGGGATGGGTATCACAGAAAGAAAAGATGAAATGCTCTTGGTTGATCCATAGGAAGATCTTTTACCTACTTGAAAATGAACACATTCTTTGAACAGGGCTTTTAAATTCCAAGAAAGCAGAATCCTCAGTGCTTAAGAATCAAAATGTAAAGCAGCCAAGGACTGAACAGACCCGCAAATCACAGCTGCACGGTGGTCAGCGTGCCATGAAACAGACGGGAAATGTATTCTGCAGACAAATGTGAGCCATTCCTGTGTCTCTCCTCCTGGGCCCCAATTCTCCGGGCTAGCACCCATCTCCTCTGCGGTGCGTTCATCTTATCAGACTTTCTACACCATTGTCCTCCTGCTATGAGCACACAGGTTGAAACTATGCCGGTATTCCCCTCACTAGATGATTTTTAATATTAAGTCAGTGCTTATTGACCAACAGTGGAGTGTCTAGAAGTCCTAGTTTCTTGGGGTCACACAGCAATCACTTAGAAATAATTTATGAATGAATCCAGAAAGATAGGTTTACGAGGCCAGGTACGGTGGCTTACATCTGTAATCTCAGCACTTTGGGAGGCCAAGGTTGGTGGATCACCTGACATTGGCAGTTC
The DNA here is from genome assembly GCF_009761245.1 of Sapajus apella. Lineage (NCBI taxonomy): Eukaryota > Metazoa > Chordata > Mammalia > Primates > Cebidae > Sapajus > Sapajus apella. Next base: position 7,128,162 of record NW_022436969.1, on the reverse strand, counting down.
AAGACCAGCCTGGGGCCAACATGGTGAAACCCCACCTCTACTAAAAATATAAAAATTAGCTGGGTGTGGTGGCGAGTGCTCAGAAGGCTGAGGCAGGAGAAGCGCTTGAACCTGGGAGGTGAAGTTTGCAGTGAACCAAGATCGCGCCACTGTACTCTAGCCTGGGCGACAGAGTGAGACGCTGTCTCAAACAAACAAACAAATAAACAAAACAAAACAAAAAGAAAGATAGGTCCACGGTCAACGGTAAAGGTAGACTGATTATTAAAGTTCACTAAGGCGAGGCAGAGGGGATGGGGCGTCTGAGGTTGAGCTGCATTCACTGCAAAGCTCTCCTTCCCTTCCAGGGAGTGCACCTCACACCCACCTCCACCACAACACTGTTAACTGCCTGCCCCTGGGGACTGCATTCCTGAGGACTCAGGTTTTCAGATTCCAGGAGCACTGAATGAAACTGTAGTTTCCAACCTCCAACTAAGGGCTTCCGCAGTCCTTATTCACAGCTGTGGGAGAGAACTGTATCTCCAGTTCAGAGATAGGGGAATAGGTCACAGAGAGAACACAAAGTTGGTACCAGGCCAAATGATGCGCCAGGGCTTCAGGTGCAGTGATGTCCTGAGGGTGCTCTCTCTGGAATGCTCAGGGAGTGAGGGCACCCAGAGGGGGACGGGAAGGAGCTGAGGTGTCAGGTGGAATCTGCCTTGGCTGCTGAGGGTGGAGGGCTGCAGAGAGGGTCTCTGGAACCCAAATCTGACCAAAAAGTAGCACAACTTGAGCAAAGGAGTCAGGCTTTTGTACCCCAGAATTAGCCATTATCAAAATGGGATGGGGCACTCCCAGGAGGCTACATCACCTCCCAGCCTCATAGGTCAAGAAGCTGTAAGTTAGAGGGGACTGCAAGCAACAGCCATCACCAAGGGGCTCTGGGTGGGCACCGAGGGAGTCCACCAAGGCCTTGCTGCCAGGGAGTGCAGACGCCTGATGCTAGCCCAGATGTGCTGATGTCACTGTGCCCTCCTGGATCCTTTGCCCTCCTCAAGTCTCATCGTCCTGATGACTTCACCAGTCCTGCCTGTCCCAGTAACTGACCCATCAGACCATGTTTGCTCAACAACTTAGAGGGGAGACGATCTGTGCTAAACCAAGGGGAAAATTTTGAGGGAATTTAGGAGAAAGAGAAATTACTTCTAACTAGGAGTGAGGGGTGTATGGGAGAGAAACCAGGGATGGCCTCACAGAAGAGCTGCTTTTGAAAGCTGAGCAGGTGAGGAATGGCCAAAGAGCATTTCAGGCTGGGAAAAGGCACATGGGCAGGGGAGAGGGTGGCATATTTGGAAAATAATGAATAAAACTTGAGGCTTAGCTTCAAATATTTGGAGGGACCCCCTGGGAGATGGGCCTGCAGATATTGCCTGTGTCAGATCATGGAAACTTTCAATGTACAAAGGGATTAAAAGGTCGTGTGTGTGTGTGTGTGTATGTGTGTTTTAAGAGGGAATCTTGTTCTGTTGCCCAGGCTGGAGTGCAGTGGCACGATCTTGACTCACTGCAACCTCTACCTCTCAGGGTTCAAGTGATTCTCCTTCATCAGCCTCCCAAGTAGCCAGGATTACAGGGCCTGGCATGATGCCTGGCTAATTTTTATATTTTTAGTAGACACAGGATTTCATCATGTTGGCCAGGCTGGTCTCAAACTCCTGACCTCAGGTGATCTGCCCACCTCGGCCTCCCAAAGTACTGGGATTACATGTGTGAGCCACTGTACCTGGCCCAAAAGGTAATTCTTTTAAAAAATATAATTTTATTTTTAAGCTCTTCTGTATTTTCAAATTCTCTGCAAATAGAAAAAAAAAAAAGAAAGAAATGTACATTTACATTATAATTGGTTGAAGGTAGGTGGCTGACTTTCATAGGTGTTGGTTCAGAACAGTTGTTAAGAAAGCTCCTTCCGAAGCAGAAGTGAGGCCCAAGCAGGAGTTTATTCTGAGTCGGTGGAAACCATGCAGACCTTCCAGAAGGGAATGATGTAATCGGAAAGCATTTCTGGATATTGTGTGGCAGTCGTTTGAAGAAAAAACTGGAGAGATGGGGGATAGGAGCCTGGGAGTCACATTTATTTAGGCAAGACATCACAGAGGGTGAGGCCTGGTGACAGAGATGACACACGTTCAAAGGTGGAATGAAAGAGGTTTGGTGACTGGATATAAGCAGTGAAACAGGAAGAATTAAATTTGGGTCTGACATTTCCTGAATGCAAGATCAGGAAGATGTTGGCACCATAGATTAGTGGGGAAACTGGGGGCAGATTTTGAAGGTATACTAGCAAGGTGAGTTTGGGTTTAGATGGGTTGGGTTTGAGATAAGAGCTAGAAACACAAAGTGAAGATGTCTAAAGAAAGGTGGAAGTGGCCAGGTGTGGTGGCTCAGGCCTGTAATCCCAGCACTTTGGGAGGCTGAGGTGGGCAGATTAGCTGAGGTCAGGAGTTCAACACTAGCTTGATCAACATGGAGAAACACCATCTCTACTAAAATACAAAATTAGCTGGGCGTGGTGGCAGGTGCCTGTAATCCCAGCTACTCAGGAGGCTGAGGCAGCAGAATCGCTTGAACCTGGGAGGCAGAGGTTGCAGTGAGCCAAGATTGTGCTACTGCACTCCCGCCTGGTGACAGAGCAAGACTCTTGTCTCAGAAAAAAAAAAAAAAAAAAAAGAAAGAAAGAAAGATGGAAGTGACTCAGCCCTGAAGTTCTGAAGATGATCAGCCGTAAGTGCAGCACAAGGAAGACCTAGGAACAGACAGATTGACTGTGTCTACAGAGACAAGCAGGGCCTGGCCTGCCGCGCAAACCCCGTGGAATCCCTACATTCAAGGGCCAGGCTGAAGAGAAGCCATTCACATAAACTGGGACGGCGTAGTGTTCTGGAAGTCAAGTGAGGAGGAGGACTGAGGAAGAGGTGGGTCAAAATCCTGTAAGTGAAGTATGGAGTGTGACTAGCATTGCCAGGTAAATTACAGAAAGCCCAATTCAATTTGAATTTCAGATAAACAATGACTTTTTTTTTAGTATAAGTGGCATGTAATATTTGGGACATACTTATGCTGAGGATACCCTAATATTGCATGGCACATACTCAGGAATAAGATATTGACAAACGAAATCAAATAATGAGGAAAAATTGTTTATTTAAAGTCACATTTAACTGGGCATCCTGCATTTTTGGTTGTTGAATCTGACAATCCTAACTATGACTTGAATTGGAGGACGTCTTTAGTGAACTTGGTAGAGTGTTTCAATGAGCTCGGTTCTCCTAGCCCTCTTTGTACTTGTGAGCAAGATGACAGGAGCCTTACAACACGACCCTGACTCAATTACTAGTCAGCTTCAGGTGCTGTTGCCCATATGCCTGTCTACGTTTCTTTTTCTATTTTGTTGCATCTTTGCCTCGGATGCCATCACAGCCGTTCTGAGTTTATGGCTTCATTGGTCTTCCTTCTTGGTTTCTAGCCCTCGTTCAGCCCTGCACAGTCCTCTTTTGCTCCATGTTCCCTGTTCCAAGGGGTCGCCCACTGGAAACACTAGACTCAAAGCTTTAAGAAGTCTGTATGAAATGAGCAACTGGAAAAAGTTCTTTGTGAAGCACTTGTGCAGTGAAGATCTGTAATAGCGGCGTGAGGGAGAGAAGCCAGGTGAGAAACTCAGATGTTTGTGGCTTTGGAGGGAAGAGAGAAGGGAAAAAGAATGACGAGCTGGTGGGGTCCTAGAGCACCTGAGAGGAGTGGAAGCAAGGAGGAGAAAGGAGTTTTGAAGGAGAGGGGGCACCTCCTCCAGACAGCAAGAAGAGGCAGGGAGAGCAGGAACATAAAGAAACATTTTGATGGGGAAGAGAGAGGTGTTTTTTTTTTTTTTTTTTTTTTTTGAGATGGAGTCTTGCTCTGTCACCCAGACCGGAGAGCAGTGACTTGATCTTAGCTCACTGCAACCTCCACTTCCTGGGTTCAAGCCATTCTCCTGCCTCAGCCTCCCGAGTAGCTGGGATTACAGGCATCTGTCACCATGCCTAACTAATTTTTATATTTTTAGGATAGACAGGGTTTCACCTTGTTGGCCGGTCTGGTCTCAAACTCCTGACCTCAAGAGACCCGCAATCCTTGGCCCCTCAAAGTGCTGGGATTACAGGCCTGATCACTGTGTTCAACCGGGCAGAGAAAGACTTGAAGAGCCCATATTAATTGCTTTTCTCAATGAAAAGAAAACCAATATTATTGGCTATGATATTGGGTTGGTGTGGAGTTGGGAGTTAGAGAACGCACACATATTTTTGATTCTTACTAGTTCCATTTCAGAGGTTGAATGTTTCCTTCCTGATATTTATCTTCAACTTTGGGAAACTTCCTTACACATATAAAATATATTAGCTGTTAGGTACTCATACTTTACTGCCACCTGTGGGTGACTCCCCAATGCACCCGATGTGTCCCTTGACAGGGACCAGTGAGCATATTTTCAAGTGGGAAGGATCTGTGTGACCTTAGGGTCCCCAGTGGCCTCTGAATGTTTCAGGACATAATATGAAACCACCAAAAAATATCTGTTATTAAAGCAGAGCTAGATTAAGTTTCTTGAAATGTGGTGGTGTCAGCTTATTTTCAAATCCAATATGGGGCCAGGCACAGCGACTACTTTGGGAGGCTGAGGTGGGCAGATCACCTGAGGTCAGGAGTTTGAGACCAGCCTGGCCAACATGGTAAAACCCCGTGTCTGCAAAAAAATACAAAAATTAGCTGGCGTGGTGGCTCATGTCTGAAGTCCCAGCTTCTCAGGGGGCTGAGGTGGGAGGATCAGTTGAGCCAGAGGGCAGAGGTTGCAGTGACACCAACATCACATCAGTGTACTCTAACCTTTTTTTTTTTTTGGCAAAAAAAGGTTAAAATATAAGATTTTATGTTATATATATTTTACCATAATTAAAAACAATACTGTACTATACCAAACCCATTGACTTGTACACTTGAAATGGGAGAATTGCATGGTTTGTGAATTATATCTCAATAAAGTTGTTGCTTATACCTTAGGGACACTTTTCCTTAATTCTGTATTCAGACCATAGTCACCATGAAAAACCAGTTGAACTGAAAAAATAATCAAGAGTGAACCATTGGGGGAGGGAGATAAATACAGCTGAAGAGATTCAGACAATTAACTGAGAACCTCACCATGCTTAAGAGGCTGAAGGCCAAGAGATATGGCAGAGGAAGACTGTGTAGCTCAGAATTGCGTAAGCCCAGGGGCTGTGCACAGGGTTATTGTACTGGAAGGCTATTTATACCAGCCTAGAGCTCTTCAGAGACAAGTCACCATGTGCAATGAAGTAAATAGGTTTTGATTTGAGGCTAAGGCCACGTTTGGGGTATCAACCTGACCTTTCGCTGGCCTGGAAAACAGCAATGTGAATCTGAGTTGAATCGGATGGGCCATTCCATCCTGCTCCTCTGAGTAAGGCTGTGTTTGGAATGGTGGGTGATTGATTTTTTTTGAAATGTACACTTGGAATTCCAGGAGTGGCCATCCAGAGTGCCCACAGTGTTACTGGAGAAGACAAAACCGTTCATCCATTCAGCAGCCACAGTGAGCAGCCTACACCAAGAAAACAACAATACATCCCCAAACAGATCCAACAGCTGCTCATCAATCTGGTGCAAGCTGCAGGTTGCCTGACTAAATTACTGTCGAATAGGCAGACGAGCACAATTTGTCAGTCAGCATTGAGTTTAAATGAGCAGAGATGCACATAAAGCCAGCAATGCAATTGTAATTAAGAATTATAGGCATCAAGTTTCAAAGAGTGCTTTCTTAAGGCAGCAGTGACCCAGCTCTAAGGAGCATGTGAGAAATCCAGAGCAGAATTAATCTCAGGGAATGGTGTACCCTCTACATTTTAAGCAGTTCTTCACGTAGAAAAGCAATGTGCAAATGATGGAGAATCTATGAGAGCTCAGGCTCTAGTTTTCCTATTTACTTAAAAAAAATTTATGCAGCTGGGCATGGTGGCTCACACCTATAATTCCAGCACTTTGCGAGGCTGAAGCAAGCAGACCACTTGAGGTTAGGAGTTCAAGACCAGTCTGGCCAACATGAGGAAACCCTGTCTTTACTGAAAATACAAAGATTAGCTGGACGTGGTGGCGGGTGCCTGTAGTCCCAGCTACTCAGGAGGCTAAGGGGGGAGGATCCCTCGAACTCAAAAGGTGGAGGCTGCAGTGAGCTGAGATTGCACCCTTGCACTCCAGCCTGGGCAACAAAATGAGACTCTGGCTCAAAAAAAATTATATCACACATATTAAAGAGTGAATGATAATCATATAGTGAAGTGATGCTTCTGAACACACCACCCAGATTAAGAAAAAGAACATGTTGATTTGTTTTAATGGTGGTTGCAATACTTATGAGAAGTGACATCCACCTGGATGCTGACTTGAATAGAGTTTCATAATTGTTGGGTACTGACCACGAGTTGGTGTGGCGGCATACAAAGTTGAACAAGACATAGGCTTGCCTTATGGTGTCTACAGCCTGGAAGGGGGAAGAGAGTTCTGCATCCCATGAATTCATGGGAAGAGGAGAGGTGTCATAAGACACGTGTGCTGCAGATGTTCGAAGAGTTTGGATCAGGTTGAGATGTGGAGGGCAGTGAGGGAAGGAGTTCAGAGAATCTTTCCTGAAGAAGGTAGCATCTGCGCTGCCGTCAAAGATGAGCAGAAGCTCTCTAAGCTGACAGAGGGTGGGAAAGAGGGCGTTTCCAGTGGAGGGTCTTAGCACAAGCAAAGACAACAAACTCTCAGGCCTGGAAAAAAAAACCAATAAATTAATTTGTCTAGAATGTGAGAGTAGTGGAATGTGAGATTCAACGACTGTCCTAGCTCTTTTTAAAATTTTGCTTTCAACATAGTTACTTAATAAGTCCAATCTAGAAACTACCCAAATGTTCATTAACAGAAGATGGATAAATAAATTGTGGCACATCCATTCAATAGAATGCTACTGAACAATTAACAAAATTATAGACACGATATCAACAAATCTAAAAATAAGTATGTGTCATGAATGAAACCAGAAAAAAGAATAAATACTTCATGATTTTATTTATAAGAAAATTGTAGATAAGGCACAAACTAAGCTACAGTTAATCACTAATTTCTAGGGGCTACATTATCAGCAGTGCAGAGAGAAGAGGATTGTAAGAGACATGAAGTAATGTGTTGGATGATGGATGCATTCATTATCACAGCTATAAGATGGTTTGAAATATATGTACCTGAAAATCCTATCAAACTGTATACCTGCAACATGAGTGTTATTGCATGTCAATTATACCACAATAAAGTGTTAAATAAAGGGTTCTACATAAAAATACAAATCCACTTCTCTTAGAAAACCAGAAGTTTTGGTAACTGTATGTTGATTCTGCCATCTCTGGCCTGATTCTTTGGGAGGAGCTAACCTCCCACTGTGGTAGCAAAAGTCAGCAGGTAATGAAGGCCATTTCCTCCTGAGTCATCAGAAAGACTGGCTGGGTCATAAGCCACATTGCTGGACTTCATCTACCTCCCTGTAATCTCCACTTTTTCACCTGTGCAGCAATTGTTTAGAGGTGAACAGACCATAAAAACTATAGAAATCCAATAAACTTTAATGCATTTGCTCTGTCAGTGACATTTGCCACAGGAGAGAGAGAGATTTGGAAGGTATAATTTGTGTACCCTGATCCTGCACAGGCTTGGTCTCTGAAAATTTATGAATGCATATTTAGAAGGGACACATTCTCCCAGTTTACTGCAATAGCACCACTCCCTATTAATTACATCCAGTGATTAGGCCCACAATGCCTTTTAAACTTTCCCAGCAAGCCTTGTACAACAATGCAAATCAGGCCAAAAGTAACAGGAGAGCTATTTTCTTCCTGCCTGCTTTGCCTCTGAGCACACAGATTTGGAAGCCCCATAGCAACTGTTCCCTTCTTCACCCTGGCAGAGCCTGATTATTTCTCATCCTACCCCTAAACAAAGAATAGACTCCAAAAATACTTAAGATGAAATGTAGAGCAGACAGGTCCCAGGCTGGGAATCCAGCAGACTGATTAAGTGCAACAAAGAGCATTAAGAGTCCAGCAATGCCCATGAAGAAGGGAACATAATGAGAAAGCTGCCGCAGCTCAAGTCCTCCTGGCCAAAGCCAGCTCATGTCCCTCTATAGCCAGCCAGTGCGAAGGGAATGAGGTCCCTAAGGATTCAGGGGATTCGTGATTCTCTCTGGTGACTGGAGAGAGAGGCTGGAGGTCTGACTTTCTTGAGCACATTGGGATGGTTGATGGATCCTGCCAGGTGGTCAAGGTGAGATGGCTTCTGACACGGGTATTGGATGTGACATAATCCTTACAAAGTCTCTAGACAGTTAAGGAAGTGCACTCCACTTCCCGAAAGCTCCCTCCACACCTGGCACTAAAAGGTATTATCACCGGTTCAGATATTTTGTTATATATGGTTCACTTCTGTCTGATGACTCCCTGCAAAAAGGCTACCATCCAAGCCACCCTCTAGGGTGAGTCAGTAGACGGAAGAAGGAGATAACACATCCCCTGGTCTCCTCCGGCCTTCCTCAGTGTGAACTTCCCTGCCCTGAATGATTAGAGGTTTTTTGTTTTTTGGTTTGCTTTTAGACAAAATCTTGGTCTGTCACCCAGGCTGGAGTGCAGTGGCACGATCTTGGCTCACTGCAACCTCCGCCTCTGGGGTTCAAACGATTCTTGTGCCTCAGCCTCCTGAATAGCTGGGATTACAGGCACCTAACATACCCAGCTATTTTGTTTGTTTGTTTGTTAATTTTTTGTAGAGATGAAGTTTTGCCATGTTGACCAGGCTGGTCTTGAACTTCTGACCTCAAGTGATCCTTCTGCCTCAGCCTCCAAAAGTGCTGGGATTATAGTCATGAGCCACTGTGCCTGGCCTGAATGAATAAAGGTTTTGCTAAAAAATTTCCCACATTGCCTCAGGATAAGGCCTTGCTTCACCATGAGCCTTCTGGCAATGAACAAGGCACCCCTTGGCTGAAACCTTCCCACATTCTATGCATTCATAAGGCTTTTGCAGGGAGAACTTTCTGGTGCTGAGCAAGGTTAGAGGAGTAGCCAAAGGCTCTCTCACATTGTCCCCATTCAAAAAGCCTTTCCGTGTTATGAACTTTCTGGTGCCCTGTAAGGTAAACACTTCTGCCGTGGGGTTTCCCACACTTGCTGTACACATAAAGGCTTGCTCCAGAGTGAAGTCTCTGGTGGTGAACAAGGCTGGAGCTCTGGTTAAAGGATTTCCCACATTCTTTGCACTCAAAAGGCCTTTCTCCAGCTTGAGTTCTCTGGTGTTGAACAAGTGAATATTTAAAGCCCAAAGATTTCTTACACAATTAGTATAACCACTATGGAGAACAGTTTGGAGGTTCCTCAAAAAACTAAAAATAGAGCTACTATATGATCCATCAATCTGACTTCTAGGTATATACCCCAAAGAAAAGAAATCAGTACAGTGAAGAGATATCCGCACTCCCATGTTTGTTGCAACACTACTCACAATAGTCAAGATTTGGAAGCAACGCAGTGTCCATCAATAAATGGATAAAGAAAATGTGGTATATACACAATGGAGTAGTATTCAGCCATAAAAAAGAACGAGATCTTGACATTTTCAACAACATGGATGGAACTGGAGGTCATTAAGGTTAAGTGAAATAAGCCAGGTGCAGAAAGAAAACATTGTATGTTCTCACTTATTTGTGAAAGCCCCTTATAAAACCGTCAGATCTTGTGAGAACTAACTCACTATAATGAGAACAGGTTGGGGGAAACCGCCCCCATAATGCCATTATCCCCACCTGGTCCTGCTCTGACATGTGAGGATTATGAGAACTACAATGCCAGATGAGATTTGGTGTAGGGGGGGAACACAGCTAAGCCATATCACTCTCACTTACATAGGGGTGGAGAGACTATGTGGCTGGGGTTCTGGGTGGTTGTGGGCCTGGGACACAGTATACCCACTGGTGAGTGCATCCCCAATACCACCGGCTGGACTCTATGAAATGAGTGGGACCCAGAGGTAAAAATAGGATGGATCCCTTGGGCTCATTCCACCTACTCCCACCCTTCCTGGACAAGTGACCTGTGCTCAGTGTTGTTCTTTGAGCCTCTGTCCTCCCTGTGTAAAATGAGCAAAAGGATTAGGGATTCTGTTTCTGGATATTGTGGAAATAGAGGACAGGTGCAGAGGCCTGGGGGAGCATGGGCCTGGTGGGGGTAATGGCTCCTACTAAGGCATGGAGGGGGTCCGGCTCTCTTCCTGATTCTACTGAGCTAATTTTGTGTATTTATGTATTTATTTTTATTTTTTTGAGACAGGATCTTGCCCAGGCTGGAGTGCAGTGGCATGATCATGGTTCACTGCAGCCTCAACCACCCAGGCTCAAGCCATCCTCCTGCCTCAGCCTCCCAAGTAACTGGGACAAAGTGCATGCATCACACCTGGCAATTTTATTTTTTGTAGAGATGATGGGGTGCCTCAGTTGCTCCCTCATCTCTATAAAAAAAAATTTAAAAAATTAGCAACTCGTGGTCTCAGCCTATGTTGCTCAGGCTGGTCTTGAACTCCTGAGCTCAAGCAATCCTCCCACCTTAGCCTCCCAAAGTGCTGGGATAATAGGCATGAGCCACCGTAACTGACCCTGAGCTCATTTCTTTTAAGATTCCCACATCACTGGAAAACATTCCATCCATAAAGGGCTAAGTAAGTTTCCTTATTACCTAAAGACTCAGGTTGAACACACCCAGACTCAATGCTATATAGGAGGGCGTGAGAGGGAAAACGGTTGGTTTTGGCCATTAACTCTCCATCTGTCTTCCTAATAGTACCCCATATTTATTTGGACAAGTACCTCTTTGCCAATATGAGCCTATGCAATATGCTATGGGGTTGGCTCCAGTTTTTAGCTTCTAGTCAAAGTTGATTGGTTCATTTACAGGCAAGTAATCTGGTTAGGCCCCATGAGAGCAAGACCCAGGGCTTTGGAGACTGTTAAGGAAGCTGAACGGTTTTTCCTCAGCTGGTTATAAAGCAGAGGGAAGGTAAGGGCTAGGGCTACTCCAGCCACCTTGTGATCATGGGAAGACCATGGCTCAGAATAAAGTCAACACATTGAGGTGGGGGTCAAAATTCAAAGTATTTAATAAGGATATGCCTCAGGCACTCATCAGTCAGAGTGTACATAAGTTGATATGCTGTCCCGGGACTCTGCCTGTAGGAACTCATAGCTTTTGAAAAAAAAAAGTTTTATTTGTGATATATTATCTCAAATAAAAATACTATCATGTAGTGGTATACCTATCATTTTTATCTTTATATAACCTTGCCATATTACTCTTAAAATATTTATAATAATTTCTTAATATTATCTAAAACCAAGATTATCTTCAATTTTCCTCATTCGTTTAAAAATTTTTTTAAAATAGTTTATTTGCTTGTATAAAGATTTAAACAAAGTTATGGTATTTTATTGTCAATCAAAAGGACTCCTTATTCTGGAAACTGTTAGAAACAACTAATTCATGAAGTTATGGGTTCAAATCTTTGCTCCTCCATTAGCTGTGATATCAGACAATCCACTTAACCTTTTTACTTGCCTCAGTAATCTAACTGAGAAAGTTGTTGGGAAGATTTTGTGAAATGGTATATGCATAGACCAAAATCATCAGTCTGTGTGAGTAAATAAGGTTATTTTGCATGATGGTTAATTTTTGTGTAAACTCGACTGAGCCATGGATGCCCAGATATTTTGTAAGACACTATTCTGTGTCTTTTTGTTTTCTTAAGACAGGGTCTCACTCTGTCACCCAGGTTGGAGTGCAGTGATACAATCTCAGCTCACTGCAACCTCTGCCTCCCAGGTTCAAGCAATTCTCATACCTCAGCCTCCCAAGTAGCTGGGATTACATGTGTGCACCACCATATCGAGCTAATTTTTGTATTTTGGTAAGAGACAGCATTCACCATATTGGCCAGGCTAGTCTCAAACTCACAACCTTATGTGATCCACCCACCTTAGCCTCCCAAAGTGCTAGGATTATAGGCGTGAGCCATCACACCCAGCCCTGGATACATTTTTTATTTGTTTTGTTTTGTTTTTGAGATGGAGTCTCACTCTGTCTCCCAGGCTGGAGTGCAATGGTGCAATCTCAGCTCACTTCGACCTCCACCTCCCAGGTTCAAGTGCTTCTCCTACCTTAGCCTCCCAAGTAGCTGGGATTATAGGCACGTACCACCATGCCCAGCTAATTTTTGTATTTTTGTAGAGATGGGGTATTGCTATGTTGGCCAGGCTGGTCTGGAATTCCTGACCTCAGGTGATCCACCCACCTTGGCCTCTCAAATTGCTAGGATTACAGACACGAGACACTATGTCCAGCCTGGGTATGTCTTTAAGGGTGTTTTGGATGAGATTGACATTTAAGTTAGTAGACCGAATAAAGCAGTTTACCGTTCCTGATGTGGGTGGGCCTCATCCAATCAGTCAAAGGCCTGAATAGACCAAAAAGGCTGATCCTTTCCCAAAGAAGAGAGGACTCTCCCTGTCTGATGGCCTTTGAATTGGAAATCAGTTTTTTTCCTGCCTTCAGACTTGAACTGAAACATTGACTCTTTCTAGGTCTTAAGTGCTCCCAGCCTTTGGACTAGAACTACACTGTGGGCTCTCCTGGGTCTCCAACTTGCCTACTCACTCTGAAGACCATGGGACCTGCTAGTCCCCACAGTTGGGTAAGCCAATTCCTTATAATAAATCTATTTATTGGTCATGTCTGTTTTTGGTTAGGCTTCTCTGGAGAACCCCTCAAATTTTGTAAGAAATACCCACATTTCTTTGGCCAGTTGTCCCCATCTGTCTAATTCTAGAACATCAGCCCTCCACCCTTTCCTTAGTCTTCCACCATTATTTCTGAGCTTCCTAAGGGAGTTATCTTGCACATGTGCCTGTGAAGTCTTCTCTAAGCCCTCCACTCATTGCTGTCTGCTTTCTGGCAAACTGAGACCTGACTGGAGGTGTTCCTGCTCTATTCCTGCTACCCAGAAGTCACAAAATCCCAGTGTTCCTGAAGACTTACCACTTATATCTTGTATCTCACAAAGTCCCTAAAAAACAGCACCTTTTATTTCTGCCTACAGTGCTGGGCTCGGACCTAGTCTTAAAGGCTAAGCTGAGCCTTTAAGGCCATGTTCATTTTGCATTTTCTCCATCTCCTCTCTGCTGAAAGCTCCATTCCTCCAGACCAAAAGATCCTTGGGGCTGCTTGGTGGTCTGCCAGACCCTTAATTCCCATTTCAGCTCAATGTGACCCTGACTCAAGTCCCTTACATAGTTGAAGCTCAAGATTAGTTCTCTTTTCCTTAGGTTTAGAAGTGAGGCGAATTGCAACTAAAGAAGAGGCAGTGTCAAGATAAGAATATAGTCATTTCTGTTCCTCTTAGGAGTATGTTCAAGAACTAGATCTGGTTACCCAGCCCAAGGAATGTTTTATTTTCTGACTGTTCTGAGCATATTTTTGGATAGAACCCTCTAACTCTATGAATATAATGTAACTGTATATGCCATTCTATTTTAAAAGTGAATTGTTAGTGATATTTAAAATATAAATGTAGGCTTGACCATATGAAATTGTTTTTGTACATAAAAAGTGGTCAAATCTTGTTGATCTCATGTGGCTCAATCTAACACAGAATCATTTGAAAGTGGGCCATTTAGTTCTCTCTTATTTGTGAAGAAAATGAACAAGGTGGGTTCATTTGAAGCCAAATTTGTATCTTGACGCTAATTTAGGCCCTTGAGTCTTTGCTTTCCCTACTCCATAGCTCCCTCCACTTCCATTTTTCTCAGGGCACAACACTGCTTTCCGAAAACCATGCATAGTCATCTAACGTAAGCTCGCTATACACAGGGGTCTGAGTTCTCACAACCCACTTCACCTCTCCTTAATAGGTCAATCTTTGGTCTTGGGAGGATAGTGATCTGATGAAACTATCTGATGAAGTTAGTGCTCACAACCCACTTCACCTCTCCTTAATAGGTCAATCTTTGGTCTTGGGAGGATAGTGATCTGATGAAACGGATGCACTTAGGATGTAAATGACTGTTAGCTTCGTTTAATGTTTAGTGGTATTATTAGTGTTATTCACAAATAATTGGATTCTCCTCTCCTCCCAGATGGTTATTTCTCCATTCTTTTTATTTTTTGCTTTCCTTTTGAAGCTAGATGTAGTCATGTGTCTTGCTTTAGTCAATGAAATGGGAATGGAAATGATACATGACACTTGGGGGAAGCTTTAAGTGTGCAATTTGTAATACTTCCTTTCACCGATAGGGGTGTCTGTGAAAGTGCATGCTAAGCTGATGCCTCTGTGGGCCTGGATTACTGAATAACTAACCTGAGCAGAATCCCATGCCAACTCATCACTCCTGTCTCAGCCAATGAGGCTCAATAGATTGGAGGGGCCAGACTAATCCACACAGGGATTCAGAAACCCAAGATCCTTCCTCTGAGTGATTTCCTTAGAGCAAAGTTTTGGAAACTACAGCTCATAGGCCAAATCCAGCCTGTTTTTACAAATAAGTTTTACTGGAACACAGCCACACTTATTCATTTACATATTACCAACGGCTGCTTTCCTGCTCCAATAGCACAGCTGAGCAGTCATGAGGGAGGTGGCATAGCTCCCCAAGCCTAAAATATTTACTATCCACCCCTTTACAGAAAATGTTTGCTGGGCCAGGCACAGTGGCTCACACTCGTAATCCCAGCACTTAGGGATGCCGAGGTGGGCGGATCACCAGAGGTCGGGAGTTCAAGACCAGCCTGACCAACATGAGGAAACCCCATCTCTACTAAGAATACAAAACCCAGCTGGGTGTGGTGGCACATGCCTGTAATTCCAACTACTTGGGAGGCTGAGGCAGGAGAATTGCTGGAAACTGGGAGGCAGAGGTTGTGGTGAGCCGAGAGGACGCCATTGTACTCCAGCCTGGGCAACAAGAGCAAAACTCTGTATCAAAAAAAAAAAAAAAAAGAAAATGTTTCCTGACTTTTGCCCCAGGGCCTTGGAGTTTTCCCCTGGATACTCTAAATTCAGCTGGTAGGTGAAGGAAGAGAGAGAACAAGGAGGATTGCATGAAAGGCTTGGAGCCCAGTCCTGAAAGTGGTGTATGACGAAGACGCTCTTCTTTGACCCAGACTTGAGCCAGTCTCCTCTGAGTCCTCTGCTCGACTAGGCTCAATCCTGGCCTTCCCTCTCTGTCCTTGTAGAATCCAGTTTAAACAAGAATCCTGCCAAGTCAGCTTAACAAAGTCCCCCACCCTTGATATCTCATCACCCCACCCTGGCTTCAACAAGAATTCTGTCGAGTTACTCTAACAAGAATTTTCCTTACCGCTGATGTTTCTTTTAGTAACTTTCCCTTCTACTGGCTCCCATCCTGCTCCTTGGCTGTGAATTCCCACTTGCCCATCCTGTACTCAGAGTGGAGCCCAATCTCTCTCTTTCACTGGAATGGTCACTGCACTTATCTCAATGGTTCCCACCTTGAATTAAATCTTCTTATCTTGAACGAGTATCATGATTAATTTTTTTTCTTTAACAATATATCACTTTGATCCACGTTCCAGTGGCTAGAACCCAGTCACCAGCCGCATGTCATCACAAGGGAGGCTGAGACGTATAGCCGAGCTGTGTATCTAGGAGGATAAGGTGGAAGGTTTGGTGAACAGTCACTGCCACATCTGTGATTGCCACACCGTGCCTCAGCTGCAGTGTTCCTTCCAGTCAGCCCTGGTTGACAATCAGGAGCATTTGCTCTGCAGTCCTGCTAAGCCTCCTTGCTCTGATCTGCTGTGGTTCTTCAATGCTCTGCTCACCCAGTGATTATCCACACATATCAGTCTGCAGGGAGTAGTGTTGGGTAGGGTCTAGCTGAACCATCCACTTCACCCTTCTCTGGGGCATGCACCATTGTTAGAGCAAGTTCTTCATCAGAGTGCAAGAAATTCTGGCCTGGAACTGGAAATGTTTTGATCTCGTACTTGGAGTGCAGAACATAATGGGATCAATCTCTGAAAATCAAATGAAATCTTGTGGGAGTAGGAGAGGCCCAGTGAATAAAATTATATAAAACAATTTCATACTTGACATTTACTGAGCGAGGCTTAACTTTTCCTACATATTTTAGTCTGTTCAGCTGGTATTATTTATTCATATCCCTTTCCCCATTTGGTTCACAATTTATCTTTTGGGATCCCAGAATTAAACTGTAAAAATGTATATATGCTAGACACTGTTTTATGTTCTATCAATGGAGAAGTCATCAAAATCTCTAACAGAATAAGCTTCAGCCTATTACAGGGGTGATTTAGCTGAAATAAAATGTAATGCTTAACTCGGAGAAGCTGGAAAAAATGAGATTTAGGAATATGGAATTGAATAATCAGTTGGTGAAACGACAGTGGTTTCTTTGTCAATCTCCCAGTTGAGAGAATATTAGGACATCAAGATTATGAATGACCAGACTCCAATGAGGATACACGATGGCTCTGCAGGACAAGACTGGCTTCTGATTCCAGTGACAACAGATCGTTCCCTAGCACTGGCAGAATTGAAAAAAGAGATCCAATGTCCCGTGCCAATTCCTTTGGTTGCACAATCATATGTTGTGGTGGGGAAAGAATTTATGTACACCAAATTAAAAAAAAAAAATTCTTATAGAGCATGACAGTTTTCTGACAAACACCACTGTGACCAAACATTTACTCAGATATTCCATGAGATGTGGGGAAGTTCATGCACAAATACCTGAATGAGAATCCTACAGAGACACTGTCTGGGGAGGGAAGTTAAAAAAGGAAAGTCCATAGAGTGAATGGGAAAAGCAAAAGTGAGAGTATTAGTTTCCTCGTGCTGCTATAACAAAGTAGACAAATGGAGTGACTTAAAACAACCGAAGTTTGTTATGTTGCAGTTCCAGAGGATAGAGGTCTGAAATGTTGATGTCAGCAGGGCAGCGTTCTCTCTAGATGATCTAGGGGAGGACACTGTAGGTGGTTGCGGGCAATCCTAGATATTTTTTGCCTGCAGACATGTCACTTCAATCTCTGCCTCAGTTGTCATGTGGTCCTGTGTGTGTGTGCAAGTGCATCAATTCTCTTAGAAGGGCCCTGGTCATCTTGGGTTAGGGTCCCCCAAATCCAGTATGATTATATCTACAAAAACCCTATTTCCAGATAGGGTCATGTTCACAAGTACTGGGGGTTAGGGACTCAATCTATCTTTTTAGTGGACACAGCTCAACCCACAACAATCAGTCTCTGAAGTCCTCTGTGAAGGTGTCATGAGGTTGGCAGAACAGCCCATAGGAGGGAGGAGCTGCCCGGCACCACGGCACAACATGCAAACAAGGGCAAAGCTGGATCATCAGTAGAAATGATAATGTCAATAACAATGAACTTACCAAATACTTAGAGGGTGTCAGTTTTTCTAAGAAGTTCACAAGTGTTATCTTACTTAATTCTCAGGCTGATCCTATGATGTAGGTACTTTAGCCCCATTTTACAGATAAGGAAGTTGAGGTGATGCAGGATTCTTCTTGACCTCTTTGCAGGACTCACAGCAGGGGTGCCCCCTCTTCTTGGCCCACTGTGCTCAACCCTTTGTGGGAGGGAGCAGAAGAATGAGCGGCTGCGGGATCCAGCCAGCTACCCCAGGGGTAGACAAAGAAACAAGCTCCATGCAGGGCCTCCTGCCAGACCAGGAATGTCACCTTCAGGGCAATGGGCAGCACCCATTGAGGGTGACTGCGACCCCAAAGCCCCAGAGGCGGTGTTACAGTGCTCCTTTAGTTCCACTGTCCATGGACAGTGGTGTGTTAGCCGTTCAGGTGGCCCCTTGCCTTGTCACGTAGGGTGGCTGCCCTCCACTGGCAAGGGCAAAGATGTGACAGATTTTCTTATTACCTGCACTCAGTGGGTCTCAAGCTCTTGTCCACTTTCCTTGAAGAATGAGGTCACGTGGAGGGTTGAAGGGTGGTGAAGGCGGAGAATTTTATTGAATGATGAAAATGGTTCTCAGTGGAGAGGGCAGCTGGAGAGGGAACTGCAAGGGCAGGCCGTTTTCTCCAAAGTGACGTCATCTCTTCTTTACCAACGGAGTCTGGGGTCTTTATAGGTACAGGATGGGGAGTGCCTGCTGATTGGTTTCTGAGGATGCAAAAAAAGGTTAAAGTAAAAACACCACTCAAAGCTGGGCACAACAGTGTAGAAAACCAATTAGGAAAGGGTAGGTTTATGTAAAATAGGTGGAGGGTGGGGATCACCCACACCCAGAGGAAAGTGTGCCAAACAGAAGGACAGGTTCTCAATCCAGTCTGAGGATTTAACTTGTAGCTTGGCTTTCAGGCTTTAAACTCTCTTCACCTTGGAGGTAGGGTTTCACCCGGACCGACCCTATCTGCCTGGGCATTTGGCTGCCTCCAGTGGCTATCAGAGGCATAGAGGGCCAAAGGTGGAATTGAGAAAAAGCCCACAAAAATTCCAGGAAGCGGAGCTTAGGCATGGTGGGAGATGTGAGGTGAAGCCTGAGCAGATCCAGCTGCTCACCGAGAGCAGCTTGGGGTACTAGGAAGACTGCCCTGATGGAAGCTTTCCTCCCTTTTGGAATCACCTGCATACTTGAGACTGCCTGAAGTTCACAACAGAAATGTATTCCTTGAGACAAAGACTTACATCCAAGCCGCTTTGAAAGGGATATTGAACGTTCATACATAAACTATTTGAATCTGTGCTTGGGAGTACGTGAAGGGTTTGCATATATTGAGCAGAACATAGGGGATAACAATGTATTTATTTAGTGTTACCACCCACTGAAATTGTCTTTAATGAGGGATTTCTTGGATAGTTATAGGTAAAAATATGTTTAAATATAAATGTAAATATTGTGTAATTGTAAATCCAGAGACAGTAGATTGTTCTGACTAAGATTGCGGCTCTGGAGCCAGGCTGCTCATGTTTAACTTCTAGCTCTGCCCTCAGCCTGTGACCTGGGATGGGTTACTAAATCTTCTTCATGCCCTGGTTTCCTCATCTGTATTAGGGATGATAATAACAGAACCTACCTTGTAGAGTTGTTGTGAGGATAGATGTGTTAATTCAGGCTTTAAAACGGGGTCTGGAACATAATAAGTGAGAATGAACACTAGACAGGGAAGTTGAGGGGTCATTATTTTGCCATTTAAAATAAATTTTAATTTTTGAGGCAGAGCCTTACTCTGTCACCTACGCTGGAGTGCAGTAGCACAATCTCGGCTCACTGCAACCTCTGCCTCCCAGATTCAAGCAATTCTTGTTCTTCAGTCCCCCAAGTAGCTGGGGCTATAGGCATGTGTCACCACGCCCGGCTAATGTTTTTGTATTTTTAAGAGATGGACTTTCACCATGTTGCCCAGGCTGATCTCAAACTTTTGAGATCCGCCCGCTTCAGCCTCCCAAAGTGCTAGGATTATAGGTGTGAGCCACCACGCCTGGCCAGGGTAGATAGATTTTTAATGAAAAGTACCTTTTAACTTTTTATTCTTTTGCCTATCAGGTAGATATCAGGTAGATAGGTAGAATACCTCTGTCTCCCAGATTTGAGTGATTCTCGTGCCTCAGCCTCTCAAGTAGCTGGGATTACAGATATGTGCCACCATGCCCGGCTAATTTTTTTTGTATTTTTAGTACAGATGGGATTTCCTCATGTTGGTCAGGTTGGTCTTGAACTCCTTGCCTCAAGTGATCTGGCTGCCTTGGCCTCCCAAAGTGCTGGGATTACAGGCGTGAGCCATTGTGCCCAGCCTGAGGTCACCATTTTGTATATAGGTTCTGCTGTTAGAGATGCCTTCAGTTCATCTGAAACTTGGTGTCAGCGTGGTGCCCAAACGTACCTGCCAGCCCCTTAAAAGGACCCTGATTCACTTCTTTTCATCTTTGATCAATATATCATTGAATTAAAAATATTTTTAATTGTGGTAAAATACACACAATATAAAATTTACCATGTCAACTATTAAGTGTGAAGTTTAGTAATGTAAAGTACATTCAGATTTTTCTGCCACCAATCTTGAGAACTTTCCTCATCTTGTAAAACTGAAACTTTATAACCACTAAACAACTTCCCGTTCTCCCTTCCCCCTAAATCCTGGCAATCCCATTTTACCTTCTGTTTCTATGAATTTGCCTGCTCCAGCTACCTCATATAAGTGAAATCATACAGCATATGTCTTTTTGTTACTGGATTATTTCTCTTAGCGTAATGTCCTCTAGGTTCATATATATTGCTGCAAATGGCAGGATTTTCTTTCTTCTTTTTTTAAGGCTGAGTAATATTTCATTGTATGTAAATGACAGGTTTTGTTTATCCATTCATCCTTTGATGAACACTTGTGTTTGTGTTCACCTTTTGGCTGTTGTGAACAGTGCTTTCATGAACGTGAGTGTGCAAACATCTCTTTGAGATCCTGCTTTCAATTTTTTTGGATAACACATCACAGAATTTTATGCTGAGTAAGAAACAGAGTTCAAAGTGTTTTTCTGCTCTATGCCACCAGGCTACCAGGCTGTCTTCAGGGTTTTCCTTCCATGGCACAGATGAGTAGGATATGTATGAATGCCCCTAATGTAGGCTCCATTTCTTCTGGTTGTTTGGTTGATGATGGGCTTTGTGAGGGTGTGAACCATTGATAAAAAAAATTTAGCTCTGTTTCTCCCAGACAAGTCAGCATTTCAAGACTGATTAGTTGTGCATGCAACAGGTATGGGGGGGAAAGCCTGATATGTTGGTGGGAACAAATGTATCCTCCTCACTGCTTTTCCACCCTGTAGTGGAGAGACTGCCATTGCTGCCATGTTGAATAATAAGTTGCAGAGCGAGAGCCCCAGCTGCTAAGTGAAATTGGTGCCGCTGTGATGAGTTGGGATACAAGTAAAGAATGTATGGGAGGATTTCCATTTCTTTCACAAACCAACCCTCCCCTCCCAGAGATGTCTTCCAATAAGCAAAACAATCTCATAACCCAGGTTGATTCCAGTCACCCATTCACTCTGGTGATGGTCTCGTCTGTTCCATTGCTGGTGGCTCCACAGCTCTGGGATGTGCTTCAGGTGTGGGAATGGGCAGCTCCTGTTCCATGCTGCCATCGCCACCAGGACCCAACATCTCTTCCTAAAGTCTGCTATGCAGGATTTTCACTCCACCCCTTTTGAACACTCCCACGCCAAATGCCCTCCTGCACCCACTGTCTTAGGGCTTCCCCCCAGGGGCAGTGCATGCCTGCTGCCATGGTACCTCCTGCTGGGGAGAATTGCAAACTTCACCAAAATGCGCCTCTTCTCTCTCCACCTTCTTTAAGGAAAGGGGTAAGGTGAGAGAACTCACTTTAGCGTTTAAGGCTCTAAATTATCAGTTGTTTCTCAAAGTACTCCTTAATTGAGAAGGAGGAAGAGAGCCTCAAGTTGAAAGTATATTTCCATTGGAAGAGTTGTAATTCTCATCTCTCCTGAGGTGGCTGGGAAGTAAAGATGATCACAGTTTTCCATGCAGAAGCCAAGGATAAAGAATCTAGCTTTTTGCTTTACTGTGCACGTGTGTGTGCATATGGGGCTAGGAAGAGGGAGGGAACATTCAGTGAATCCCATTTGTCTTTGATGTCACAGAACCCACTGACTCCCCAACTCCCCTGGTTTGTCTTTCTTTAATCTTTTAATTTTGACTTGCAGAAAAGTAGTAACAATAGTAGAAGAAATTCCCATGTCATTTTAAATATAGATTTATCAATTATTTGTATATTTCTCCATTTGCTTTACATTGTCCCTCCTCTCTCTCTCGCTCTCTATATGAAAATGAAATTTCTAAACTGTTGAGAGTAAGTTACAGTCACCATGTCCCTTTACCCCAGAATACTTGAGATGGGCATTGGCTTACTTAGGCACAAAACAATGATCAAAGTGAAGAAATTGAACATTGATACAGTGTTATTGTTGAATTCACTATTGGTATTCAAATTTCATCTGTTGTTCCAGTCCGTAAGGTATCTCAAAATTATAGCTATGTTTTTTTTTGGCCTAAGATCTAATACAGCATCACATGCTACGTATAATTGTTTTGTTTCTTAGGTTGTCTTTATTCAGGACAAATTCCCTATCCTTTCTTTGTCTTCTTTGCGTTGATATTTTTGAAGGTGACAGGCCAGCTAGTTTGTAGAATATTCTTCCGTATGAACATTTTGTCTGATTATATCCAAGTTGTGCATTTTCGACAGAAGAACCAGAGAAGTAATATGCTTCTCTATGCATCGTATCAGGCTCTCATTTCCAGTAATGAGCCCGATAATTTGGTAGAGGATGTCTCATTAGTAGTGATGACTTTGATAACTTGGATAAGGTTTTCCCACTCTAAACCTATGGTTTTTCCCGTTATTCATATTGTAAATTATTATTTTTTCTTTATAGGGTTGGGGTCTTGCTTGTCTCTTGCCCAGGCTGGAATGCAGTGGCATGATTATAACTCACTATAGCCTTGAACTTCTGAACTCAAGTGATCCTCCCACCTCGGCCTCCCAAGTAGCTGGAATTACAGGTGAGAGCCACAGCACCCAACTCTTCCCTTTATAATTAATTAGACATTTGTTGGTAGACATCTTGAGATCTTATAAATGTGCTATTTTTCTTCAAACTATGACCACTATTTTTTTTTTTTTGCATCATTGATGCTTTTATAACTCCATCATTCCTTCTGTATTTATTAGTTGGCCTTCTATTATTTAAAAGAAGGGCCTTTTCTCTCTCATCAGTATATTTTTAGAGTTTTATTTTATTTAAAGAGTTTTCATCCATTATTATCATTATTTATTGTGATGCTCAAATTGTCCCAGATTTGGCCGGGGGAGTCCCTTCAAGTTGGTCTGTGTTCTTTTGGCATGTCCTCATCATTGAGAACCTCCTTATTTTCTGGCACAAGAAAATATTCCAGGCACATCTTTTACTTTCTCTGCCTAAGTCCTGGAATCAGATTTTCTTCAAGGAGCCTTAGTTCCTTTTAGTGGAGAATGCTGTTCAGAATCAACATCTGGGCTCCAAACTTGTTTGAGTTTAGCCATGAAATCAGTCTACTTCTATTCAATGTGAATGCTTGAATTCTTTCTCTTCTTAAAGAAGTCCAACCATCATCCTGGTTTTTTAGGAGTTATACATAAATCTTCTGGAAGCCTGTTGGTGCTTCTCTGACCTCCTGCTTCCCCCAGTTCATTCCCTCTTCTCTAGGAAAGACAGCCATCCTGGAGCATCAGCACAAAGTCTATAAAGTCCCCAAGGCTTCCTGCTGGTGTGGGCTTCAAAGCCTGCAGGATATCCCAGCAGCAGAGTAAAGGAGGAATTAATGTAAACCAAACCTCAAGCCATAGGACAGCATCTCAAACTGTGGGGCAAAAACACAGGCAGAGACGCTGCTGGAGAAGGTGTATTAGGATAGTTTCTCCCCCTGTTTTGAAGTCACAGTCTTAAATTGAAAAGCAGATTCTCTTGTGCAAAATACCTAATATTTCTTCAGGATTGACTGTGTCCCAGACTGTGAGCTGTGCATGTGACACAAAGGATCTCATTTAATCCATGCAGCAACATTCCATGGGGGATCTCCTGCCTCCCCAGGGAGGCCCAGAGAGATGAAGTCGAAAATGATGGAATTGGGATATGTATCCCAGCAGATTGACTCCTGAAACTGTTACACTGCTGGACTTGCAGTCCCATGCAGAGGGCATGATGAGGAAAAGGTGGGTACCAATCTTTCCAGCACTCAGAGTGAGATGAAATGAAATCACTTCTGGTAGAGTCTTATTAGAAGACAGAAAACTCACTGTGTGTGCAATGTATGATGAAGCCCTACAGAGATGTTTCTCTGAGTCAATCATTAGTAGATAAGGGATCCAGGGTTTGTGAGCAAGAGCATCCAGATTTTAATTGTTATTAAACAGTTGATATTATAGTAAAAACACACCCACATCTTGGGAAAACTGAAAACTATGAAAAAGTACAGAGGAAAAGAGATGCCCTGGAATCCCACTGCACTGAGATAATTATTAACATTTTAACATGCTTTCTATGTGCTTTTTGTGTACTTGAGATCATAGCATATAAAATTATCTGCCTTGATTTTTTTTAAACTAAATTTTATCACATAACCACATCCCCAGGTTGTTAAAAGCTCTTCATAAACATAGTTTTTTGGGTTTTTTTTTTTGAGACAGCGTCTCGCTCTGCTGCCAGGCTGGAGTGCGGTGGCACGATCTCGGCTCACTGCCACCTCCGCCTCCCAGGTTCAAGCAGTTCTCCTGCCTCAGCCTCCCGAGTAGCTGGGACTACAGGCATCTGCCAACACACCTGGCTAATTTTTGTATTTTTAGTAGAGATGGATTTCACCATGTTGGCCAGGATGGTCTCGATCTCTTGACCTCGTGATCTGCCAGCCTTGGCCTCCCAAAGTGCTGAGATTACAGGTGTGAGCCACCACGCCCAACCCATAAACATAGTTTTTAATAGCTGCACAGTATTTCATTTCATGCATGTAATATTATTTCTTCAACTATTCCTTTAATATTGGGTATTTATGTTGTTGCCACTTCCTCATTATTAAAACAAAAACAACTAAAACTATCGTGGTGAATACAAAACAAAAACAACTAAAAACCATGGTGGTGAATATATATGGACTTTCTGTATTTTGGTTTATTTTCTTAAAATTGAGTCTTAGAAACAATCTTCCTGCATTGAAGTATGGATATTCTATTTTTATTATTTAAAAATAATTTAGTAATTTGAATAATTCTAATTCCTATTATTTTTATGGGAGAAGTTTTAAATGTTTAGTGAGAAAGACTTAGAGCAATGCATTATTTACATATGGATAAGAAGACATGGCAGGCTCCCCAGAGCTTTTCCTGGGGTGTATGGTGGGGAGCTTTGAAAAGATAGTCCTCATAAACCCCCCCACTAAATAGAAGCTGCTGCTAAATATTTCTAAACAGGAGCCCAGAATAGATGAACAGTCCCCATCTGTAGTGGGACTGCTTCTTCAGATCAGATCAGATCAGATCAGATCAATGGTGTTCAGAGACATCGCTTCTATCTGAGTGGAATAGTACTATTCGATGTCTCTCAGGATGCGGATGTTGGTCATTCTTTACAAAGCTAATGGCCCTACCCTTCTGGCCATATTTACCTCATCTCCCAATTCTGTGTGAGGGTACAATTCTGGTTTCGGGCAGGTCATAGTAAAAGATGAGAGACACCTGAGGGACATCAGACCCCTGGGCCACCATGTAGGCAACCAACTCCAGGCCATGAACTTGCCCTGACTTGGGGACAGCCTTATTCCCAAATGTCTCTCTCCTTTTGACTGGAGCATCTTCTGCACAAACTTGGGAGCCCATCCAAGGGTTGGTGAGGACTGGCCTCCTAGGGGGCGGGGTCTGGTGGGGTGCCCTCCGGGGTTATAGATTTCCCCACTGCCCCAGCTCTGACTGGACCCCAAGTGGCTGCTATGTAAATTTAATCTCTCCCTGCAAAAAAAAAAAAAAAAAGGGCCCCCCCCCCCCCCCCCGCCCAGACATCTGTAGAAATGAGCACTGTGCTGGCACTGTGTGGGAACTCCTGCATGATGGACTGTGGCTCTTTCTGAGGTGTCTCTGTACATCGAGGATGGGGCGAGAGTGGTGTCTCTCATTTTCTCCATTAGCCAGTCAACTTTCCTTTTGGTGTTACGGAAGATGACCACCTGAGTGACGGTTAGCATTTTGTAGAGATCACACAGAATGTCGAATTTCCACTCTTCTCTTTCCACTGCCATGAAAAACTGTTTGATGCCTTCCAGAGTCAATTCACCAAGATGTGGGCTGGGTCCATCATGTGCTTGGTAGTCACCCCAGGATTTCTCGAGGCAGTGTGGCACTGATGAGGACTACTTGCGTGGCTGGAGGCAAGTACTTGAACATGTCATAAATCTGATCTTTGAAACCTAAGTTTATCTGTTTATTATAAAGGATATTGCAAAGGATACAGATGAAGAGATGCATAGGGGAAGGTGGGGGGAAGGTGCTGGGAACTTCCAAGCCCTCCTGAGTGGGCCGCTCTCTAGGAACCTCCATGTGTTATGCTATCAGAAAGCTCCCTAATTCTTTTCAATAAGTAATACAAACATGCATAAAATGCAAATTCAAAAGATTCGTAAGGTTATACAGTGAAACCAAGTGAAACACACTCTACCTTCCAGCCACCAAGAATCCAGCTTCAGTTTCTTGCTTTTCCTTTCAGGGAAATCCTTTGCATTATGAGCACATGTATCTGGCAGTTAATTCTGTGTCAGTACATAAAGACATGCTTTATTTTTTTTAATGTCACGGAGGCTGGATGGAGTGCAGTAACTATTCAAAGACGTGGTCATAGCACACCACAGCCCCCAACTCCTGGGTGCAAGTGATCCTCCTGCCTCAGCCTCCTGAGTAGCTGGGACTAGCATTTTTCTTTTTAATGGCTGTGTACTGTTTGAGCGTGTATCTCCTACGGGTGGACACTTAGTTGTTCTTGACTTTTTCCTGTAACAAACAACGTTGTATTGAATCATGCTATGTGAATCTCACTTCCACAGGATAAGATCTTAGGAATGGAATTGATGAGTTAAAAGATATGAATGTCTAACATTTTTATATATATTACAAAATTTATCTTCATAGAGATATCAGTTTATATTTCTATCAGTAATATGAGATGAGAGAGCCTGTTTTCTTATACTCCCATCTACAAAATGTATTACCAAATGTATTGAAGTTTGCCAGTTTAGTTTAAAGTGTTATTTCATTATAATTTTAATTTCTTTTATTTTGATTGAAGTCAAGCATTTTTAGTAGTCACTATTTCTTAAGTAGGCTGTCTTCTTTTGGGTTTTTTTTTCTTTATTAATTTGTAGGGCATTCTTTACACAGTGAGGAAATTTTAGCTCTTTGGTTGTGATATCATCTGGAATTTTTTTTTTTTTTTTTGCCTGGATTATCTTTTCAGTTGTTTATGTTATTTATTTGTGTGTTTTTGCCATTCAGAAATATTTTATATGTATGGTTCCATCTTTCAAAAGTTTTATTTTTAGGGTTCTGAGTTTTGTCACATACACAGAGAGTTTTTTCCCACTTGGAGACTTTAAATATATTTTTCTATTTTCCTTTGGTACTTTCATTGGTTATATTTTACACTTAAATTTTTCCTCAATCTAAAATTTGTTTTTGTGTAAAACGTGAAATAGGGATGCAGATAATTATTTTTT
Organism: Sapajus apella; assembly: GCF_009761245.1. NCBI lineage: Eukaryota > Metazoa > Chordata > Mammalia > Primates > Cebidae > Sapajus > Sapajus apella. The sequence goes on along the minus strand of NW_022436969.1, from coordinate 7,100,694 downwards.
TCACATAGCTAACCAGTATCATTTGTTGTATAAACTACCTTTCTCTGTTATTTTAAAATGCCAGCATTAACATATAGTAAATGAGGCCAGGCACGGTGGATGCCTGTAATCCTGAAACTTTGGGAGGCCCAGGCAGGCAGATCACTTGAAGTCAGGAATTCAAGACCAGCCTGACAAATGTGCTGAAACCCCATCTCTACTAAAAACACAAAAATTAGCTGGACGTGGTGGCACATGACTGTAATCCCAGCTACTCGAGAGGCTGAGGCACGAGAATCATTTGCATCTGGGAGGCAGAGGTTTCAGTGAGCCGAGATTGTGCCACTGCATTATAGCCTGGGTGACAGAGTGAAACTCCATCTCAAAAAAACAAAACAAACCCCCAAAACCCCATATATTAAATTTCCATGTGTATTTGGGTCTATTTCTCAATTTTTCTGTTATAGTTTTTTGGTCTTTTTTTTCATGAACGGTGGTGAACTTTAAAATTATTCTAGCTTTAGAATGGATGTCAGTACCCAGCATTGCTCTTTTTCATTATTACTCTTTTTCTTTCAGAGAAATTCTTCACATTTTTTTGGACGGCCTTGACCACTTATTTTTTGCATAGGAACATTAGAATGGCTTTGGCCGTGTTTTTTTCTTGATTATATGTGTTTTCTCTAGAGTTTTTTTTTTTTTTTTGAGTCATAGTTTCATTCTGTCACCCAGGCTGTAGAACAGTGGTACGATCTCAGCACTCTGCAGCCTCTGCCTCTCAGGCTCAAATGATTCTCCTGCCTCAGCTTCCAAGAAGCTGAGACTACAGGCGACTGCCACCATGCCCTGCTAATTTTTTTTTTGCATTTTTAGTAGAGATGGGGTTTCACCATGTTGGCCGGGCTGGTCTCGAACTCCTGACCTCAAGTGATTCGCCTGCCTCAGCCTCACAAAGTGCTGGGATTACAGGTGTGAGTCACCATGTCTGGCTCACTAGAGTTGTGTTAAATTCTCTGACTAATCTGGGGAGAGATGACATCTTTGTAATTTGGTTTTCCTTGTTTCAGAAGATGGTTGTCTTTCCACTAATTTATTGTCTATTTGCCCCTTAGTAGCATTTAAAGATGTACTTCATGTAGATTTTTCATACTTCTGGCTAAGTTCACTCCTAGGTATATTATCCCCCCATCTTTTTTTTTTTTTTAATCTATTTCAAATCAAGTCTTTTCTTCCATTTTACAATATGACTGGCAGTCATCTGAACAGTGAATATATGGTGGCTACTATTAATTTTATGTAACAATTTTGTTTTTGGTCACACTATTCTTGTCCTTAGTTTCAGTAATAGCTTTGCATTATTAAAATAGTTGACTGCTGAAATTTCTTGAGAGGCTATTAAATCATTTTAATGATGCCAGTTTTAACTCTTCTCTCTCTCTCTCTCTTTTGGAGACATAGTCTCATTGTGTCACCCAGGCTGGAGTGCAGTGACATGATCTGTGCTCACTGCGGCCTCAGACTCTCAGGCTCAAGTGATCCTCTCACCTCAGTCTGTTGAGTAGCTGGAACTACAGGGGTGCACTACCTTGCTCGGCTAATTTTTTTGTATTTATTGTAGAGGTGGGGTTTTGCCATGTTGCCCATGGTGGTCTCCAACGCCTGAGCGCAAGCAATCTGCCCACCTTGGCTTCCCAAAGTGCTGGGGTTACAGGTATGAGCCACTGTGCCCAGCCTCTTTTCTCATTTTCATGTCTCATTTCTTCTTGTTTTGTAATATTGGCTGATATCCTCATTATAGTGTTATATAAGAGTTAATAAAATGGGCATCTTTGTTTAGTTTCTCATTTTATTGAGAATATGTATAGTTTTTCTCAGCAAGCATGATGGGAGGCTGAGATAGATGTATTTTATCATGCTAAGGAAGTTTACCCATCTTTTCCTATTTGGTAAGATAAAAAAATTAAAAGCAGATATTGAAATTTTCAAATACCTTTTCTTTTTTTCTTGAGATGGAGTCTTACTCTGTCATGCAGGATGCACTGCAGTGGTGCAATCTGGCTCACTGCAACCTCCGCCTCCTGGATTCAAGTGATTCTCCTGCTTCAACCTCCCATATAGCTGGAATTACAGGCACGTACCACCATGCCCAGCTAATTGATTTTTAGTGGAGATGGGGTTTTACCATGTTGGCCAGTCTGGTCTCGAACTCCTAACCTCAGGTGATCCACACATCTCAGCCTCCCAAAGTGCTGGGATTACAGGTGTGAGCCACCATACCTGGCCTCAAATGCCTTTTCAACATCTGTGGAGACAACTGTATTGATTTTTACTTCTGATCCATTAATATTAATGGATTTCTTAGTATTTTTAGAATAAGCCCAATGGTATGGATATTTCAAAGACTCTGATCCCTGTTGCTACTACCACACAGTATAGAAAGATTGTACTTGTTTGTGATCCCATCATAGGTGTATCAGAACACCTAGCAAATGTAGCATGGGGAAGGCAATCAATGGTCTTCTGCAGTAAAAAGTTATTATTAAAGAGATGAGAAAATAAAAAATTAAAAAAGAAATTAAAAAAACCCAGAAAGGGCTAAGAGGTGGGCAGATCTTCAATCTTAGTCCATTTCTGTGGGAAAACCATCTGGGTAAGAGCACCTTGCATCTTTGCAGGATTCGGTTATAGCAACAGGAAAGTACAAAACCCACCCACATGAAACCACTGTGCCTTCCAGGTTACGAAACGCTCTTTCTGGGTACCTATGGGAATAATCAGGTATGCTATTCAGGAATGCTGAGAAGCAAACTCCAACTAACATGGACATAAAAGGAAATGAATTGGCTCATGTAACTTGGAAATCCAAGAGGGTGGATCTGACTTTGGGTAGAGCTGAATCTATGAGTTCAAACACTGTTATCAAGACTATTCTTTATTTTTTGGCTCTTGGACACCTTTGTTAACTTCATGGTTAGAAAGTCATTCTTCACATCCCAGCAAAATGGCCACCAGCTGTGCCAGGGTTAGGCTTACCTCATTCTTCACTCTTCTTGAACTAAGAAGAGACCTTTTGAGACAGAGTAGAGCCAGACTGGTCTTGAACTCCTGAGCTCAAGCGATCTGCCTGGGCTCTCGAAGTGCTGGGATAACAGGCATGAGCCACTGCACCAGGTCAAAATAATTCTTTAAAAAAACCCAAAAAACTATGGCTCTGCTATGCCACAGGTCCCCCTGCTTTTCAATTGCTTTGCTCAGGAAATGGAGACATCCTGATTTTGATTTTTCTGCCTGGGTCATGTGTTTGCCTCTGCAGTGAGAAAGCAAAGTGACAACAAGGAGTGGATGAGGTGATAGAGCCAGGAAATTCAAGGAGCTTCCTGGCATTAGATCAAACCTTCACCAGGCATCTTGATAGAAGTAAATAATTTCTCTACAAGTTATGCAAAGAGACACTATAATACTATGATACTTTTTTTTTTTTTTTTTTTTTTTTTTTTTGAGACAGAGTCTCTCTCTGTCACCCAGGCTGGAGTGCAGTGGCATGATCTCAGCTCACTGCAACCTTCGCCTCCTGGGTTCAAGTAATGCTCCTGCCTCAGCCTCCTGAGTAACTGGAATTACAGGCATGCTCCACCATGCCTGGCTATTTTATTTATTATTTTTTTTTAGATGGAGTTTCCCTCTTGTCTCCCAGGCTAGAGTGCAATGGTATGATCTTGGCTCACTACAACCTCCACCTCCCAGGTTCAAGCAATTCTCTCACCTCAGCCTCCTGAGTAGCTGGGATCACAGGCACCTGCCCCCATGCCCAGTTACTTTTTGTATTTTTAGTAGAGATGAAGTTTCGCCATGTTGGCCAGGCTGGTCTCCGACTCCTGACCTCAGGTGATCCACTCGCCTTGGCCTCCCAAAGTGCTGGGATTACAGGTGTGAGCCACTGCATCTTGCCTAATTTTTTGTATTTTAAATAGAGACCAGGTTTCACCTTGTTTGCCAGGCTGGTCTCAAACTCCTGACTTCAAGTAATCTACTGGCCTCAGCCTCCCAAAGTGCTGAAACTACAGGTGTGAGCAACCGCCACTGCTCCCGGCCAACGCTATGATACTTTGAATTTAGCTTAACAGACTCTGAAATTTAGATATTCTTATCTTCTCTCAGCCAAATCATGGGAGGCTAGCATACTGCCTATAGACTCTCTTGAATATTATTTGAAAACCCATTAAATTAAATACACAAACCCTTGGCAACACGGGATTGCCGTGAATTTGACTTTTATCTCTAATGTGTCAGGAAATAGTTTATGATGTTTCCTCAACAATGACAAAGAAAATAAATTGAAATTAATTCTTTTTAGTTGATTAGCTTCATGGCAATATGCATACACTTCTGAGGCACAGAAGTTAGGAAAAGTAAGCATCCGGTGAAGAAGAAATTGAATAGAAAGGCTTGGAAGAGGAGAACTCACAAATACAAGTGAGAAATGTTTTGACAGTAATGGGATATCAAGAACTGAATTGGCCCTGAAATTGTGTTCATTAAGTGTTGTGTGTTTCTTTGAGGTTTATTAAGACCCTTGAGAGGAAACAAACACATTTCAACACAGAGAAATAAAAATGCTCATTTAGGACTATAACATGTCTCCCCTGAGTTTTTTTAAATGTTATTTTTGACACACTTTTTTGGCATTTTGACACGCCGTTGTTGCAGATTCAGTCACAGCACAGTACTTCCATTAGACAAAAACAACGGCATTTGTATTTCTCTAAGCAAAAAGAGTTTGAAGTGAGATTTGAACTGACTTTCAAGAGCTCTTCAGTGCAGTGAAAGGGTTGAGAAGATTGAGATGATGTCTGTGTGAAGAGGGGTGGTAGGCCCCTAGCTGCTTCTCTAGGAACCCCATCGCTGTCCGCTGAGTTACTGTGCGGGACAAGAGCCCACTAGCTGCATAGCCTTGACCTTATTCTCAGGAGCTTTGGAAAGAAGACCTCACACAGGTCCTGTGCATGTGCCGGGAGATGGGGGGAGCTTGGCTTTTTGTCAGGCAAGAAACTTTGATTGTAGCATCTCAAGGTTGTTGTCCAGACAACTGTAATAGAAAATCTCTGATAAGAGCCAGGAATAGGGGCGCGCACCTATAGTCCCAGCTACTCAGGAGGCTGAGGCAGGGGATCCATTGAGCCCAGGGGGTTGAGGCTGCCGTGGGCTGTGATCGTGTTGCTACGCTCCAGCCTGGGTGACAGAGCAAAACCCCAACTCAAACAAACAAACATTCCCTGATAAGACTTAGGACAGATCTTAAAGAAATTTGGAAAGCAGAGAAGCCATTTCTTCAGTGTTTCAGGAATAGCTAATCTCTGAAGCCAACTCTCATCTTGCTTCTCAATTCCTTCTTTTCTTTCTCCTTTCCCTTTAATTTCTGCTCACCTGTAAGTAAAATAGAGTATGAGGCACTGAAAGTTACTAAGAGATCCACAGTCCATGTCTGTCCTGGGGAGGAATCACTGACGCCCTTGAGCCCACTTGTACCTCTCACACAGTTATACCTGGAAAATGTTGACTTTCTTGAGCCTCCATTTCCCAATTTATAAAATGAGGATCAAGATATCTACCTGGTGGGGTTATTGTGAGGCTTTCTGCAGTTGAAACAATGTTTAGAATGAAGTAGTCGTTCAACTGATGTTAGTTCCTCCTTTCTTTTTCCTTTATTTAGGACAAATGAGACACAAGCATATGAAAAAGTAATTAGCTTTCATAGAATATTTGCATATACAACAATTTTTGATCTAGATTCTGTTTACCAAGACAAACTGTGGCTTTGGAAGAGACTAAATGAATGATTTTCTCGATCTTGATCTCCTGACCTCATGATCCACCCACCTCAGCCTCCCAAAGTTCAGGGGTTACAGGAGTGAGCCACCACGCCTGGCCGTGAATGATTTTCTATAGTGACGCATACTGCAGTCTACTCACTAGTGGCAGAGCAAGTAATCCTGTAGAAATGCATGTAAGCAGGCTGGGAGCAGTGGCTCACACCTGTTATCCCAGCATTTTGGGAGGCCGAGGTGGGTGGATCATTTGAGGCCAGGAGTTGGAGACCAGCCTGGCCAACATGGTGAAACCCCATCTCTACTAAATATACAAAAAAAAAAAAAAAATTAGCCGGGCATGGTGCGGGTGCCTGTCATCCCAGCTACTTGGGAGGCTGAGGCAGGAGAATCTCTTGAATGCAGGAGGCAGAGGTTGCGGTGAGCCGAGATCGTGCCATTGCCCTCCAGCCTGGGCGACAAGAGCGAAACAACATCTCAAAAAAAGAAAGAAAGAAAGAAAAAGAAATGTGTGTATGCTGGCTAAATCAAAAAATATACACGTAAATATAAGCAGATGAGATTAAATAAATAAGAATGGACTAATACAACAGGCTCCTGCAGTCAGATGACCTGGTCTCACATCCTGGCTTCGTATTCCTGGGTGAGTGATTTAACCTTCTGAGCCTCATTCTTCTCATCTGTGAATGGGGATGACCCCCCGAGCTGAGGAGAGGAGGATTAACTGGAGCGATGGCTATAAACCAAGTAGACGGGGCCTGACACGGCGTGGACACTTAGTGTTAGCCGTTACTAGCAATACAGAATGCAGCTATCAGTCAGTTTGGCTGTTTACATGTTTGTAAGGGAATAAGGACAAGGCAAAAGATCCTAACACAATTCAGGGTATTTTTCCACACAAGTCCTGACTGTTCCAGAAGGTGTTAGGGCATTTGGGGGGTTGCTGTTCGAAAGGGATTTAACCAATGGCTGACATCCCTGCTTCCTACCCCCACTCCACCCCCCACACTGTAGATCAGTGCCAGCTCTGTGCATGAAGCATTACCCATACTGTCTCTTTACACAGCAGTTAACCTTACTTGTCACTGCTTCCGGTGGGAGATCAAGAGCATTGAAATTACAGAGGTGGCACAATAAATCATGGTCACTTCTTGACACGGCCAGACAAAGCAGCTGGAAGGAACCTCGCTGCAATGTCAGCTCAAAGTTGAAATGCAAAGTTTTAACATATTAATTTTCTCCCTCTTTTTATTGTCATCCTGGTTTTTCCTTGTTCCCTCATGACTCAAAGGAGCGCATGGGAGATTGAACTGGCAGCTTGGTGGGTTAATCAACATGCAAGGTTTTTCTTTCTTTTTCTCCCCCCCACCCAAAGTCCAGATGGGAACATGGTGATTTAAGAATGAAATAATTGAGCTAATCTAACTTGATGCAGTGAAAGAGCTGCTTTCACCTGTGAAATCTCAAGCTTCAACATCTCACATTTTAAACACAAATGCTCTTAGAATGTAAGCTCCAGGAAAGATGTATCCAAGACTTTGTACCCTGCCTGGGGCATATCAGGTACTTACCAGATATTTGTGAAATTCATGGATGGCAGCTCTGGCTGTCTCTGTCATTGCTTTAGTTTCTCCTATTCTTTTACCAAGACCTCCTCACCTGACCCCTCAAGTGCCTCCCAGGTATCAATGAGTGAAACACCTCTGGAAGAGTTTTAAATATGGATTTACTCTGTGCCCCCACCCAAATCTCATCTTGAATTGTAACTTGCATGTGTCACAGGGGGGACCTGTAATCTCTACATGTCCAGGGAGGCAGGTAACTGGGTCATGGTGTTGGTTTCCCCCATGCTGTTCTCCTGATAGTGAGTGAGTTCTCAAGAGATCTGATGGTTTTCTAGGTGTTTGGAAGTTCCTCCTTTGCACTTCCCTCTCCTGCTGCCTTGTGAAGAAGGTGCCTGCTGCCCCTTCCACCATGATTGTTAAGTTTCCTGAGGCTTCCCCAGCCATGCAAAACTGTAAGTCAATTAGACCTCCTTCCTTCATAAATTACCCAGTCTCAGGAAAGTTCTTTACAGCAGTGTGAAAACGGACTAATGTAATTGACTTCCAGGATTCAGTTCTTTTCCTACCCTGCTTGGCTGCCATGACCTAGGACTTTATAAACTTGCCTTTTCTGGGGGCTTAGGATCCCTACCTGTCTCTGTTTAGTAGTCTGTTTTCTTGTTTCCTCATGTTAGGCAATTGGATTTTATATAAGCTAATACATCTCTCCCCAGATTAATGCACATACAAATGAGGCACATGTGTTTGGTCCGTGATTGTTTTGAACCTTTTGGGGACACATTCATGGATCCAAGTCAAAGACCATGCCTTCTGCAATTGCCTGTTTAATCATTGGTAGCTGCCACCAAGCTCTCTTCTCCTTGAGGGCGGGGAATAGGTTTTCCTCAACTTCTATTCATTTCTCAACCTGTAACAATTAGGTTTTATCTCAAAACTACTCTTCCGAAGTGGGTAGAAGTGCTCTCCAGGCTGCTCAACTCCCCACCCACCCCCAATCCCTGTCCTTGGTCATTATTGCTCACTCTTTCCTTCCCTCTGTTTCTTGGCTCTCATAACACCATTCTGCCCTTGCTGTACTAGCTCTTGGATGCTTCGTTCTTCCTTTCTTCTTTGTCTTCTCTACCCCTGAATGCTCATCTTCCTCAGAGCTATATTCCCACTCCCCACCTCCACATATCTACATCCCCTCTCTGAGGAAGGGCATCTCAGTTCTCGGTTTCCACACTATGTGTCCACTGCCAATATCCGGGCATGTCCCAGCCCAGACCTTGCTCCTGAACACTGCCTCAGCTCCCTGTATGTCCACCTGTGGCATGGCTCCACTGACTTGCCTTTGGGACCTTACACTCAACATGTTCATTGGGAGAAGACACATGTTCTTCACTCCTGATGGGGAGTTCTTTACTTCCATGGGGAGTCATGTGCATTAGTACAACTCTTTCAGCCTCTTTGTACTCCCTCTCCACTTTGGAGAGGAGAAAACTCCCTGATTGGTGAGCTGCTCTTGGAGAGCATGTGCTCTTGGTTCCTCTTGGCCTTCAGGAGGCTTAATGGGAAAGTCCTTGCACCTACCATGGGAGGCAAAGGACACCCAATCCTCCCAGGGTAGCGGGGACCAGCAGCAGTCTAATTCGGGGGCTTAGCCTGAGCGAATCCACTGGGCTGCAGGTATACACTGGGTTCTATAATATCAACCTTATTTTAAACAATGGGGATGCTTTAATTTCATACTTGCTTTACTGTTTTATTTGCTTACTGGTTCAGAACTCAGGGCTTAGAAAAAGCACATTACTTGGCTGGGGATGGGGTGGGAGTAGGGGTGGACAGGACTTTCAAGGGCTCATATTACCCTAAACTGAACTAATTATATACTTGTGCTTTTTCTCTGGAATTGGCCTCTCCTCTGGTTTCTCTTATCTTTCTCAATGCAAGATCTCTTTTTTCTTCCAGTGGTCTTTCTAGAACTTAGCTACTTGCCAGAAAAATTTTCTGAAAATGCCGTTAATCTGTCTCAATGGAAAAGCAGGGAGATTTCACTCCCCATTATTTCTCGGGAACACAAAAGGACACACGGGTTCTGTTTAATGCTCATGGAGGGAAGAAAAGAAAGAATTCTCAGTAGTGACTGTTACCTGAAATTAGCTGAGCATAATTTCTCTAGCTACTGTGAAGCAGCCCAAAAGAAGCAGAAAATAGAGATCCTGCTCTCATGAAGTTTATCATTTAAGTAGGACTGTGTCAACAGGAACTACCTAAGATCACAAATAATGCTAAAATATTGAGATACACAGGAGAGTTATGAGAACAATTTCAAATTAAATGAGAGGCTGGGTGCGCACTGACTCACGCCTGTAATCCCAGCATTTTGGGAGGCCAAGGCAGGCAGATCACCTGAGCTCAGGAGTTTGAGACCAGCCTGGCCAACATGATGAAACCCCATTTCTACTAAAAATACAAAAACTAGCCAGGCATGATGGTAGGTGCCTGTAATCCTGGCTACTAGGGAGGCTGAGGCAGGAGAATCGCTTGAACCTGGGAGGCGGAGGTTGCAGTGAGCCAAGATGGTGCCATTGCACTCCAGCCTGAGTGACAGAGCTAGACTCTGTTCTGCCCCCCAAAAAATAAATAAATGAGAGTGCTGAGGAGGTTGCATGGGGTTGGCTCCTAGCAGATAGAACTACTATTATTATCATTCATGGAGAAGATTAGCATATTGTTGGAATAGATCAAGAGACCTGGCTCACTTTTGCCTCTCATGTCCAAATAAATTGTTTTGTACTCCAAGACCTCTTAAACTCTGCCCTGCTTCTGTGCAGTTTTAGATGGTTGGCTTATTGTATAAATATGGACTTGGTTTCTGTTTTGTTTTATTCTTTCCCAAACTTTATATACATCTTGACATAATTCTTGCTATAAATCCACTCTGTAAGCAACAAGAAGTATCACATTCGATGCTTTCTTTAAACTAATGTGAATCTCTTGCCAAGCCCCTATCCACAGGGCTGTCTAGAAATGCAATATTGGTCATTGCTGAGGCTCTCTATGGAGTCCTACCCCTGAATGGTGCAGAGGATCTGGCCTGAGCATCAAGGGTGACCATCTGGCCATTGGCCACCAGCCTGTTCCTGTGACCCAGAAATTCTTAGTGTCCCAGCCTTCAGATCAGGAGGCTCTGCTCCTTGTGTGCTGCGTTTTGGGGCCCAGGAATCCCGAAAGACGCGAAAGCATCATAGGTCTGTCCTTTCCAGGCGTCTCCCAGAACACCACCTTCAAGGTCTTGTCACCTCCCTAGGCACTCCCTGAAACAGATGTGAATGTGAGTTTCCCACAGGATTTATATGCCTCTCTCTTCATTCCCCAAAATATATTTTTCTGTGTTGTGGGCTGAATTTTGAGCTCCTCCAAATTCATATTTTGAAGTCCTACAGCACCTTAGAATGTGACTGTTTTTGCAGATAGAGCCTTTAAAGAGGTAATTAAGTCAACATGAGGTCATTCAGTTGGGCTCTAATCAGTAAGTTACAAAGACACCTGAATCCAATTCATTGAATTGGATTCAGGTGTCTTTGTAACAATGTTCAATTCATTAGATTCAGGTGTCTTTGTAAGAAGGCGCCATCAGAACGCAGAGAGTTGAACACGGAACACACAGCGAGAATACGGCCACCTGGCAAGCCAAGGAGAGAGCCTTCAGAAGAAACCACCCCTGTGGACACCTTGACCTCAGACTTCCAGCCTCTAAAACTGTGAGAAAGTAAATCTCTGTTGTTTAAGCCACTCGGTCTGTGGCACTTTGTTATAGCAGTCCTAGAAAATTGATATACCCTGTATTAAAAAAAAACAAAACACCTCAGACTTTTACAAAAAAGTAGCTCTAAGTAGACTTTAAGTAGCTTCTATTTTCTCAAATTTCTGTGTCAAGAACAGTAAAGACTTTGCTATTTGCAAGGGGATGGTGCAGCAGAGGAGGAGAGCAATATTCCAAGAATGCAGGCAAATTGGTATCTCGGTAAATTGTGTTTCCCTAGGCTGGTTTCTGTTTGCCCACTGCTCCTGCCTGGTTTTCTTCTGGTGATAGACTAAATCTCCTTGCCTTATCGACCTATCTACCTATTTATCTACCTCCACCCCATCCTCTTTAAGCACCTATTTGCCGGATGCAAAATTCCGGATATGTGACTCTCCTCGAACTGATTCATATTGGAAGGATTGGAAGATTTGAGGGCAATGACACGCTAGAGCCAAAAAGGACCACACTTGTGTCCCAGGAGGTGAGGGGGCTTTTAAAGGACTTGTCCTGAACATGCTTAGTCAAAGGTTGTTTCATAGAAACATCCTCAATATTTATTGAGGCTCTGGCCGATCTGTGAACCAAGTGAGCCAATTGATTGTTGAGCCCAGTTTCCACATTCATATTAAAAGTCAATTGGAAAAGACAGAGTTTCCAAGCAGTTTATAACCTGCTTTATTTCCCTTCCTTTCTTCTGCCCTGTGGTTTTGGTAACTTTATTACTCTGATTGGAAAAAATTATTGTCTAATGATATTAAAATGTGCAGCTACTGATAAACTGTGACCAGTTCTTGGCTTTTTGCAAGAGCTGGGAATATTAGATGTCATTAAATATTTTATCTCCCTTCTTTCATGCTATGACTTTAATGCTGTGTTCAAAGATCATTACTCAGTAATGCTGGCAAGTCTCCCCTCCTTTGAAGACATTTGTTAGAAGAGCATGTAATATTCATTATTACTCTCACTTGCCTGCTTTTTTTCATGATATGTCCCCTCCCCCCAAAAAAGGTTTCACTGAGGGCAAATTACCCTAGGTAGGATTTATATACTATAGGAAGCCATGAGTAAAACAGTTTAGACTTTGCACAATTTTCCATGGACATCGGCAGGGTGTATTTTGGAGCAAAATGTGTCTTTACACGGCACTACAGGTCCCGATTCATATGAAGTCTTCTTGTCAGGGCTGGTGCTCCAGGGTTATGCACAACTCTCAAAGAGTGGGCTTTTAGGGTGGCTAGACCTTTATCTATATGATGGGAGAGTTAGCAAGCATGCTACAGAAAGGGGTCCAAAAAGCCTGTAATAAAACTGTAAGACACAAGAGTAAGAAGGAAAAATGTTTGCACCTCTATGAGTCACTGGATGGCGTCTCCAAGTTTTCCTCCCTAGTGATTATTTTTAACAATGAGAACCATCTACGTCTTACTTGGGTGGGCTTAGGCGTTGCCTTCATAAAGGTTAGAAAGATGAAAAAAACGAATTCAGATGCTATTGAGGTCCGTCTTCAGGAGGCACCGCCAGAGAGATGACTTTCAGGTCTTGATATCCAACCAGACTGCTCTTGAGCAGTTTGCTTTCAGTCTCAGAACGGATGGTCTTTCTGTCATCTCTTTGGCCACTAGGCAGCTTAAAGGAACACCCTGGGGTCACTTCTTGTACCTAGACAGGGCCCCATGCTATGTTTGTCTGCATTCTGATTTTACCTCTGGTTTTTACTTTCTTTTCTCATTTGCCTTTGCCCTGATTCCTTCAACTATTTTATTCCTTGTGATGCATATACTTTTGTAAGTTGCCTGAAATCCTTTGTGGATTGAGGTGAGAGTAAATATAGGCAAAGGAGGAAAATGAATTATGGAGTTTCCATTGCAACTGACAGTTCTGTGAAATAGGATATTGGGAGTTTGGGCACGATGAGGGACGTCTCTTTCCAAAGTATTTTGTGTTTTGTTCTTATAGGTGCTTGTAGGTATTTTTGGACCATAAAATTGGAACACATGTTCTGAGATGGGATCTACCACAATAGCAACACAGAGTATTTGGAACAGGTCTGCTAAATAGAGGATGAATGGTCACATTAGGAATAGATTAAATAATACATAAAGAGCAAAGGAGAATGCAGGGAAGTAAGAAACAATAAAAAAGGGTTTAAGTTTTATTTTACAAGCTACAGATAAAGTAATTCCAAAATTCATACCACTAAATTGCTACCCATATATTTTTTTAACGAAGGCTGAAACATGTCTTTTGGATTGGAGGAATTTGATTATTTATTTTAAAAAACAATCATAATTTGTCCAGGTGCAGTGGCTCACGCCTATAATCCCAGCACTTTGGGAGGCTGAGGCAGGCAGATCACCTGAGGCCAGGGTTTCGAGTCCAGCCTGGCCAGCATGGCAAAACACCGTCTCAATTAAAAATACAAAAATTAGCTGGGTGTGGTAGCGCATGGCTGTAATCCCAGCTACTTGGGAGGCTGAGGAAGGGGAATTACTTGAACCTGGGAGGTGGAGCCTGCAGTGAGCCAAGATCGCACCAGCCTGGGAGACAGAATGAGACTCCTTCTCAAAACAAACAAACAAAAAAACCCAAAACAATAATTTGCTACTTTTCCATGCCAATAGATAGTACATTTCGAGATGTATTCTATATCTATTCCTCAGACTATTGGATCTGAAATCTGAAATACTGTATGACAGTGCTTGCCCTCCTTTTAAGAATGAATTGAGGCAGGATAAATGCATTGCCCCCTGGATGCCATCAGTTGGATTTAACTCATGCCAGGACGGAGAGGCTGGTTTTGGCTTGCTGTTGGTCACTGGGCATTTCAGCTCTAATTTTGATTTTCATGAAGCCCAAGTTATTGTTTTCTTTGTTTTCGACACAAAGTAGAGATAAAGGAGTGCTTTTCACCACCTTCCCATGACACAGGAGACTCAGCGTAGTCCGATCTGCATTCCGATGCACGGTCTCAGCCTTCTCCCGAGGGTTTTGGAGTTAATGAACTAAGTCAAAATCTCTGAGCAAAATGATTTCAGTCTCTGGAGGTAGAAGCTGCCATGTGGGATGCTTCCCAGATAGGAAACAATGATCATGCATCCCAACAGCAGAAAGGTTTGCTCAGGCTCTGAGTGAGAGCAGGTGTGAAAACCTTAATGCTGAAATATACAGGGCTTTGCGTGCACTCTGTTAAAATGCAGCTCTCCATCCTAAGTAACATTTTAGGCAGCATATTGGCAATACAAAACATTTGAATAAAATCACCAATGGTATTAGTCACTATCCACCCCTTTCCCTGAGTCTTTAGGGATGTTCGTGCATGAAGTGCAAGCTAAAATAACCTTAATCTAATCACCTCTGGAAATTGAGAGGTGTGTGCTCATATAAATGTCAAGTTGGGACATAATTTAGCTGATCTCTGGAGTTTATCGCTATTGCCAGACTTCCTCTTTATTTGATCTGGTGAAGCAAATTAAATGTGTCTCTTAAGTTCTAAACCAGGTAAGGAAAGGAGACTAGAATTTGTGAGTTTCTCATTTGGATACAATAATCATGCAGCCAGTCCTGATTTATGAAGGCGGCAAGGTCCACTGTGTGTGTGTGTGTGTCTGTGTGTGTGCGCGCGCCCGCAGAAGCTGCAGAAAGGAACCAAGGGCCAATTATCTCGGCCTACCTGTTATCTACTAGTTGGAGGTTGTCTCCTTGACAACACTACTAGATGTACTAAAGGCGGTGGAGCAGAGGTTAATTGCAAAACAAAAATAAAGCTGTACTTAAATGTTGGAGGAGAAAATTCTCTTTGCGCACACCTGGCCCTGGTCATCATTCTTAGCCCTATGAGAGTCAAACCTCCAGGTTAGCGCATTTGAGGTGCTTAGATAAGGAGAGCTCATCCAGAAACACCCTGACCTCTGGTAAAGAAAATAGCTCTTTGCCACAATTTAAGACTATCAGGGCTCAATCTTGATAGAATAGTGTAGGGCATCATTTTCAGCTGGGGTGACTTTGCTCCCAGAGGACATTTGGCCATGTCTGCAGATATTTTTGGTCATTACATTGGGGGGATGGTATTACTGGCATCTAGTGAGTAGAGGCCAGGGATGATGCTAAAAATCCTGCAACACACAGGACAGTTGCCTCATGGCAAAGATTTATTTAGCCTAATATATCAATAGGGTGGAGGCTGAGAAACTTAGGTCTGGTGAAACATATATATATTTACATATAGCATTTATAGAACTAAATGGATAAAAAGAGACCTGTCTCATTTTTCTAAATAAATGCAAGTTATATGATAACTGGGATATTAACCTTCTAGATGCACCCCAGAGACAGATTTTCAGCTGTGCAGCCTTTTCACTGTATCACTAAACAGCAAAGCAAAAAGGTTATTCTAAAATTGCAGAACATCATACACATCTTTCTAATGGCATGAAAGATATTTTTAAAAAGCATACAGAGGTCCTTTTCACAATATGAAATAGACATATCCAAAGTTTCAACTTGCAGCACTCTTAATCCTATGCCCCTTAAACTACATTTTAGGTCTAGTTACAAATATCTGTTCCAATCATGTCAATATCCATAAGAACATCTTTCACCTTCCTCTATATGTTGACCCAGAAGGGAACATTGTCAGTGTAATGGGATATTGCATAAAGCAGTTGATGCCTTGGAAATGGATCATTTCATAAAGGAGTGGCGTAAATATTTTTATTCAGTACACCAAGTTTCAGTTGACAGGTGCCTACACTCCTTTGCCTCTGCTGAGGCATGCACATTTCTTATCCAGCCCCTGCCTCGGCAGCAACTGCTTCCTGCATAAACAATCTCTGTGTAGCATGGCAAAGACTTAAAATAACCACCAAAGCCTTCTAGTCATACTTACAGAGAAATGAGTCCCCTTCATATGTAACCAACTTGTATAACTGACTTCCAAAATAGAATAGCTGTTTTGTTTTTCATTTATTTTGATCCTGCATTTTGGTTTTAAGAGGAGTTATTTCTATTTAGCAATGACTACTGTGTGGTATAAACTAGATATGCATGGGTGTGATAGTTGACTTTGCTCTTTGTTCGGTGTTGATATTTTAGCTATTTTATTTTTTGTTCCTAGCACTTGCTAGCTTATTTTAGTTTTAAAGGCTAAGCTGGTGTGAAGTCAACCTGGAAATCTCTGGGATGACCAGTATTCCTTGGCATCTTACATGGAGAACAGCTTAACTGCATTTGTCTTTGTCCTAGTGATGTGTGGTAGAGCTCCCATTCCCGTTCCCATGAGACTTGGGGCCAGCTAAGCAACTCCAACAGGGAGGCAGCACAGCATAGTGATTAGATGTACTGCTTTTAGAATTGCGGTTCCAACACGTGGTTAATTGTGTGGATGTTGAGCAAGTTACTTTGTCTATCTGAGGCTGAGTCTTTTCATAATAGAATGAGAGATCATAAAACTGCATGGGTGGTCATGGGGATTAGTAAGGACTCAATAAATCGTAGCTTTGAGACAATGAGATATGCTGTGTCATTCACTGGGGAACTCTCTTCCCCACCTTCTTTCCTTACATTGATGAGAAATCTTGGTCAGGAGTGAGAGCTAGGTTCCAAGTCTTTTAAAGCCTAGTCGTCCCTTCCCTACATTCATTGAAGAAGTG
Source organism: Sapajus apella (assembly GCF_009761245.1). Taxonomy (NCBI): domain Eukaryota; kingdom Metazoa; phylum Chordata; class Mammalia; order Primates; family Cebidae; genus Sapajus; species Sapajus apella. The sequence continues at coordinate 7,083,887 of NW_022436969.1, read as the reverse complement.
GTCAACTTAGCCTTGTTCCACTAATCTGTGTGATCTGCAAATTCTCATGGCTACTTTTTGCCAAATGGCAGAAATTCCAGGCCCTTCTTGCTACCAAAGTGCTGGTCTTTCTTCATACCCCAGTTACCGCAGGACCTGAATGCTCTCTTGGTGAGGTTAAATCATCACTTTCTTCTGCCAGTCTTTTTGTTCCAAGGTTTCACCTCAGCTTAATCTGCTCACACCAGGACACTCCCAGGGCCTGGTCATCTTTCTCATTATGGTCAGGTGATAAGCTTTGTTTCTGGCGTTATCAATTATCTGGTGATCTTGAAAGATCTACCTGACCCCCAGTTCTCCCTTGCATTTCCCTCTGCCCTTCTAAGGCCATTTCTCTCTCCAATCCTTCATTATTTTGTGGGTAAAAGGTGTGGATTGGCCCAAGTTTGGATGTGATTGATAATTGGAAGCAGCTTCTCTCCCCCCCCCCTTTTTTTTTCTCTTTAGAGACAGGGTTTCAGTCAAGTAATCCTCCTGCCTCAGCCTCCCAAGTAGCTGGTATGAGCTGCTGTGTGTACACAGGTGTGTGCCACTGTGTCTGGCTAATTTTTAAATTCTTTTCATGGTGACAGGGTCTCACTATGTTGCCCAGGCTGATCTTGAACTCCTGGGCTCAAGTGGTTCTTCTGCCTTGGTCTCATGGAACTGTGGGATTACAAGCATGAGCCATCGTGCCCAGAGAAGGAAGCTGCTTCTCCAGTAGAAAGCTTTGGCTACCATATTTCCTGTGCTGTTCTGTTGTGCCTCAGCCTCATTCTCCTTGGGACTGGAAAGATAGTGTGTATCCTATTTCCTTCATAAGAAGAAGACACAGCCCTGTGACATTTGATGGAAGTTTATCATATTCTGCGCTTTTTGGATAGGAACAATGTTTTCTTCATTGTTTTATCCTCACAGTCAACCACATAGAAGGTGTTAAATAGATGTTTGCTAAATGAATGATGATGATATCTGGGAAATGTAGATGAATGAGTCCCTTATATTTTACTTTTTTAGGATGTTGAGTGTTCTTTGGTAGAGGTGTGTGGTAGATAGAGTGTATGAGGGAATGGCCGGAGAGAAGTATATTGTGGTCAGAGCACCATGGCCTGTGCCATATAAGGCAAATAGAATCCATATGACATATATATATGACATATAACGCAAATAGAATCCATATGACATATATATATATGACATATAAGGCAAATAGAATCCATATGACATATATATATGACATATAAGGCAAATAGAATCTATATGACAATGAGAACCCAATGCAGAGATTTTAGCTGCAAAAAGGTATCACATCATATGTCTAATTATTGTAAATGTTGTCTTGAAATCCTCAAAAAACCTCAGAGAAAATTTAGTGGACTTCCATTCAAATCAGTTATACACTGCAGAGTACATTTTCTGTGTTATATAAGGAATGAAATGAAATCAAATAACAGGATGCAGCTGGCATCTATAACTAAGCATGCAGACAGCCCCTTTCTTTTGTCTCAGATTACACATTTCTCTTTTCTCTGATAATGTGTGCTTTTGGGCCTTGAAAGGGATGACTTGTGAGAACCGAGGACTGACTTGGTTCAAGGATGCTGAGCTTGGGAAGTTGTGGGGATTAGGTAACACATCAGAGGGCAAATGACACTTTGCTAATAGGAGAACCCATAGAGCAGGAAGATTATATTGTACTCCTAATCAATCATTTCAGCAATTCTCGACTCTTACAAATCCTTATTCTAATCTAGGCTGCAGCCCATCTGCACAGAAGCAGCAGTAAAACCATTAAATACATTCACACTCACGCTCTTTCATTTATTATTGGCTGTAACATTGACATTATCATATTGCACATAGGGAGAAAAGTATAATAATTTTACTAACTATTTATATACATGTGCTCTTTTATGAATTAACAATTTTCTGGTAATGGCCAAGAATTATCTTAATACAAATCTATTTCTGTTGTTACAAGACTTTCTGCTCTTTCATATTAATTATAGCTTTAAGAGAAAATTGATTTAGATTTCTCTGTGTTTTTGTATAATTGGAATTCAGACATATTGCTTTTGCCAAGAATATCATGTTTTACTGCGTTTTTTTGCAAGGTTATAGGATGATGAATTGGAAATGATCGTTTTGTCCATTTTTTACAGGTTATGTAAAAATATCTCTTGATGTGGTTTAAAGACTCTTTTAACCTTTTTCCCCCCAGGGTGGATCTAAGGGACAGTGGTATAAGATTATTTAGATAATACCTTTAAGTATTTTGCTTTGTCTGCTAGCACTGTATCAGTATAATCAAGATACTTAGTAGCAAGAACCTCTAAACAATATTTTATTGTTATTTGATATTTTTCTATGTAACTGACCCCTAAAATGATATTAAAGAAGAATATTATTCATAAATATTTTTCTTTAATATCATTTTAGGGGTCAGTTATGAATATTTTATTTAAAATGAGATAAGCGATCTAAATTACAGCTTATGCAAAACCATCTAAAGCACTGGGTAAAAGGCTCTTTAGATCAGCCTCAGATAAGTCTGGCTGTCAAACCACGAGTTTCCGGACTGTGGCTTGTCATAGGCTCCTGTTCCATTCTCCCAGGCCACTGCTTAGTGGGTCAGCTACGAACACCACAAACTCAGTTGACAAATTAGATAACTCAGCATGTAGATTTTCAGTGTCTAAACTACACAGAGATGGGATTTATACCAATTTAGCTCCTAATACTGCTTAACCTAACAATGACCTTGTGTTGTTCCAGCCTGCTTTATTCTGAGACATTTAAATCATTTGGAGACTTTATCCTTCCTTCTGGTCTCTAGATACGATCTCAAAGTGCAATCTCCAGATCAAAACTAGGCTGGACAGACCCACCAAATCCGTAACTGGCAGATCTTTTGGGGTATAATGCCTAGAAAGTCTTCAATGCATCATCCATCCATCCATCCATCCATCCATCCATCCATTTAAAAAGTAAAAAATATCTGAGCCTTTGCTGTGTGTCAGATATTGTGCTAAGTGCTGAGGGGAAAAAAAAGTAAATAAGCCCTGGGCCTTGCCCTCATACAGTTCTCTGAGAAACTTCATCTGGGCTCATTCATTCAGCTTTTCCGTTCTTTGTTCAGTTTGACTTATGGAACACCGTCTCTCTCATTTTCCTCCTGTACACATTTATGGTCATCCTCACACACTGTGCTTCCCGTGGCAACTCATTGCTGACTCCAATTTGGCAGGTAGTTTATTACCTGCTCCATTTTATAGATGAGGCAGTAGAGAGCTCTTTTTTCTACACTTGAGCGAAGCGTGTCTGCAGACATGAATGCTGCAAGCTGGGAGGGAGAGACCAGTGTTATCCCGCATTTGAAGACACAAAATTTAGGCTTTTCTTGATGTTCAGAGGAGCCTACAACTGAGTTGTTCAAAAAATAATTTTTCTGGTGTAATTATTTCTAGGTTAGGGGAATATCACAAACCTCCTCCAGGTGTAACTTAATTGACCACTGGATGTCACCATTGCTCCATATAAACACTGTGGACAGCCGCTGGGCGCTAGATTTGGGAGCATTTGGAGGTCTGTCTGCATTTTTAGCACTCTTGCTTTGTCCAATTTGTATTATAGTCACCCAGAGCTTCTGTGAAACAAAATGGGATTATAAATAAGCAACTCAACAAAGAAATAAAATTCATCTTACCAAGGAGTAACCATGGTTAATGATCTGATTTAGGTGACAAAGGGATGCTTGGGCACTTGCAAATCATCCTCAGCAAACCTGAGTGAAAGCCACCATTTTTCCCTTTGTCTGGAAGTCTAGATTGTCAAGAGTCTATGCCACACAAAGACTCAGCACAGTACTCACAGAACTGAAGAGTCACATTTTAGAGGTCACCTCTTCCAACATCCTGCCCAATGCAGAAATCCCCCTCACCCCCTGTCCCCTTAGGACCCGGATGAATGGCTGCCTGCTTCTAAGCATCCCCGGAGACCAAGCTTACAGATTCACCAAGCAGCATGTTCTGCCCCGGGAGTGCTGGAATAGAGCTGGAAGGGATAGGGAGGTCTTTCTTCAACACACGTTTGCTTTTCTTTCATGGCTGCTGTGTGATGGTATATACTCATTAGCAGAAGATATTGTGGGAGTTTAGAGGAAGGGGCTTGGCCCAGCCCAGAGGGCGTGAGAAGGAGCAGCCTTGGAAGGTTCAGTTCCTGGAGCAGCCTAAATGGGGCCCTGGGGGAGGCCCTGGGCCTTTTGACCTCCCCTAGATCATATAACAAGTTGCTTACTCTGGCTGGATACAGACCCTGTGCTCTTCATGCAGATGCTGCTGGTAAGCATATAAGGAGCTCACTGAATTCAGCAACAGTGAAATTTAATTAATATAGTTCTCTCCCCCAGGGCTGTGGATAAGGTGAAATCTCATAATCGAATCTTGGTTTTGTACTGGAGTCTAGTCTATAACTACAGGACCACTGCAACAGAAAGATGGCATTTTTTTTTCTTTTTTCTTCTTCTTCTTCTTCTTTTTTTTTTCTTAAGATGCAGTCTCCTTTTGTTGCCCAGGCTGAAGTGCAGTGGCACTATCTTGGCTCACTGCAACCTCCACCTCCCAGACTTAAGAGATTTTTCCGCTTCAGCTTCCAGAGTATCTGGGACTACAGGCACCCGCCCCGCCACTGCACCTGGGTAATTTTTGTATTTTTAGTAGAGGTAGAGTTTCACCATGTTGACCAGGCTGGTCTCAAACTCCTATCTCAGGTGATCTGCCCACCTCGGCTACCTGTTCTGCTGTCATGCCCACTTCCATTCCTTTAATGCAGACTGGGGTGGGAATATGACTCCTCCTCGGCTCATTCCCTCACTTGGAAACCCAAGCAAGAGAGCTCAGAGCCCCATCTGGAGTCAGACAAGTTGGAAGAGGTGAACTCCCTGCATTTTTATAAGGCCCAAGGTCCTCGGAGACAAGATGCTGTTTATCCATTACTAATGGGCACTTGGCTTTTTCTTTGGCTCATTTCTGGTTCAGAATTTTCGTGAAATGACAAAGATCAGATGTTAGCTCTGGAATCCAACAGATGTAGACTTAATTCTTGGCTGGGCCTCCCTGTAGCTGTGTGACTCCAGACAATCACTTCGCTTCCTTAAACTTCAGTTTTTCCTTTTGCAGAATGAACACAATGCTGATCATAGTATCAACCCTGAAGGATTGTGCTGAGGACTGAAGGGGAATACATTCAGGCCTCGGAGCACAGGGCCTGTGTATTACACAGGCGCCGAAAAGGCTAGCTGCTATTATGAAGTTAGATAAATTGACTCAAGAAAGGGTAGAAGGAACTTGATATTATGACAGTACATTTCAGAGAGGCCCCAGAGAGCAAATAATCAGATCATAGCATTCACCCCTGGAATAAGCATTTTTGAAAATGCTTTCTTTGTCAAGCATGATACGTGGAGGGAGACCCAGTCTGTTTCAGAAAGCCCACAGTCAAGTGGCCAAGATACAGATGATCCTAATAGATGTGGTGGATGCAACAGCAAAATATGGCCACAGGTTTGACATTACCAGGTATAGCTACTCAAGTTTTCATGGATGCAAACGTAATGTAAAGACACATCTACTTAATTTTTAAAAATTCACTGGATTCTGTTATTGCAAAACCCGGATTTGGACTATGGTATAGCGGTGGTTGCATACACGTGGCATCATATGTAGTTTCTTGAGCCGTGCAAGATGTGCATCTATTATGTAACAACACTGCTGAAAGGTGCTTTGAACAAATGGAACTTTCATGTTCCTTCACCATATAAATGTCTATGTTCAGAGAAACGTAATGAAGATTGCCAGAAAGACAATTGCCCCAAGCACTTCCTATTTCCCGCTGACTGTATCTTTTCCACCTGAATGTACTTCCTGTTATTCTTGTGGGGCTTTTATATAAATCGCTTCAATGTTTAAACCAGTTTAAACATTATATGAGTATATACTGTGTAGGTTTAAAAAAATGGCAGAATCAACTTTCTTTTACTCAACTAATTATTGTAGTGGTGTTATTTAGATTGCAAGCTGCCAACACTGTCTCTCAGGCTGTATCTTTCTTGGCAAATGTTGGCTGTTGAACTATCATTTTTATCTACCCCATCTAAAATGATAATTGCAGCCAAGACTTCAGAATTTATTTACCAGCAGCATATTTTTACAACTATTCATTTAACCAGCTTTTTTGGTACCTACAATGTACACAGCATATCAGACCTGAAATCACAAATGGAATCCCTCTTTTCACTTAGCAAAAGTCAACACCGTGTTGTTTCAGTCAACATGTTTGCTTACCGCAGTGTAGAATACCATCTGCACTGAGACAAAGGTCTTCTGTGTGGGTTCCTTAGAAGAACAATTGCAGAAATGTGCACGTTTTACAACAAAAAGCCATTGAAATGATCCAGGCTCTAATGATATGTACCAGAAGGATCTCATCAAAAAATAATAATGAGGAAAAGATTTTGAGCGCCAAACAAATACATAGTGAAGAAGGAATATTCACTTGCTGGGTACAGTCTGCAGGACTTGTTGAGGAGGATGGATTTTTTTTGTGAAAGGCCCTTTTATGGAGACATGTCTGATACACAAAGGCAGGGCCAAAGCTGAACTTAGGCAAACGGGCTAGAAAGCGAGCTGAATTTCTCTGCATGACAAAGAGATTGAGAAAGGTGGGGTTTCCAAAGTCAATCTGGGTTGGGGGAAGCATAAGGGCGACAGTTTCGATGGGGAAGAGAGGAGAGAAAATGAGGAGAAAGAGGAGAGGTTTAAAACACTGTGACTTGTGGGGACAAGGGAAATTCCTGGTGGGGTCAGGTCAAAGACTTATGAAAATAAGGAAGCCTACAGGTGTGAAGACCCCTTTTTCAGCTGTCCACATGAATACCAGTGCCTTATGTATACAGGTGGAGTTTTGAAGAAATAAAGGTACAGTGTCCTCACCAGGAGAATATTACAACACAAGCAATGTAGCCTAAGCAAGACAAGGGGAAAACCATGAGCCGTTCTCCACCAGGAGATGCTGTGGGTGACCTACACACAGAAAACCCTCCTTGACCCAGGCTTACCAATTTCATGGAACACTTGAGGTCAGCTTTGTACCTCCTCAATCCATAAAATGTAGGTTTAAATCACTTTAACCTAGAGGTTAAGGGAAAGATGAACTCACCCAGCTTTTACTTGGAGGACACAAAAAATGACTTGTATTAGTAAAGTTTCTCCAGAGAAACAGAACTCAGTAGGATGTGTGAAGAGTGTATGTGTGTGTGTGTGTGTGTGTGTGTGTGTGTGTCTTTGTATTCTATTGGACTCTATTTCTCTGATATATATAGTATATAGCCTATATGTGTATATATTATCTATAATTTGTATATAAGTATATATATTCTATATATCCTATATGTGTATATGTATATCCATCCTGCATGTGTGTGTGCATATATGTGTTTATATACATATATATTACATATATAAAGAAATTTAAGGAATTGGGTTATATGGTTATGAAGGCCGAGAAGACCCGAGATTTGCAATCAGCCGCTGGAGATGCAGGAGAACTGACGGTGTCAGTCTCAGAGTCCCAGTCTGAAGTCAGGAGCAGATCAATGTCTCAGCCCAAAGACAGTCAGGCAGAGACAGTTAGTTCTCTTACTCCACCTTTTTGTTCTGTTTAGGCCTTTGGTAGATTGAATGAGACCCACCATATTGGAGAGTGACATCTGCTTTGCATGGCCAACTGATTCAAATGTTAATCTCATCCAGAGACAAGGCCACAGACACACCCAGAACAATGTTTGACCTAATGATTGCATACCCTGTGGTCCCATTACTATCCCCCTCCACGATAGCTTGCCTATTTAGACATAGAGTGAGTTATAGCCACCGCTTACTACAGTAGAATAGAGAAATCACATTGTTGCAGAAATTGACCAATTAAACACTTCTGTTTACTAAATATCAATGCCTGTAGCTTTTACTTCTATGGCAGCTTGGCAAAATGAAAGTCATTAAGTAAAAATTCATAAAGTGGGAGAGAATTACTTTTAGGTGAAATTATCTATTGTAAAATATTCCTTAAAAATTTTCTTTATTATGAATCCTATACAACCATAACTTAAAAATATTTAAATAATTACACACTATTTTATTATTATTTATTCATTTATTTTTGAGACAGCATCTTGCTCTGTTACTGAGGCTGCAATGTAGTGGTGTGTTCTCGGCTCACCACGACCTCTCCCTCCTGGGTTTGAGTGATTCTCATGCCTCAGCCTCCTGAGTAGCTGGGATTATAGGTATGCGCCACCACACGTAGCTAATTATTTTTGTATTTTTAGTAGAGATGGGGTTTCACCACGTTGGCCAGGCTGGTCTTGAACTCCTGGACTCAAGTGATCTGCCCGCCTCAGCCTCCCAAAGTGTTGGGATTACAGGTATAAACCACCGCACCCAGCTAAATAATTAATAGTGTTTTTTAAAAGTTTCATTAAATTCTCATCTATAAAATGTCTCATTAGGGGATATACTTATGTCAAGGTTAAAGGTGGGAAATGACACAAGGCATTATTACTTAAAAAAAAAAAAACCACAAAACCCAAAGCACCTGACTTGATATTCTACATGCTGGGAATTTCAAGATTGATTTTTGAATGAATAGAAAACGTAAAATAGAAAAAAAAAACACCTCAATAGTGGTTATAATATCAATAAGCAAATTGTTTCTTTGTTTTGAGACAGAGGCTCACCCTGTCATCCAAGCTGGAGTGCAAGGGTGTGATCTCAGCTCACTGCAAACTCCATCTTCTAGGGTCAAGTGATTCTCGTGCCTCAGCCTCCTGAGTAGCTGGGACTACAGGTGCATACCACCACACCTGGCTAATTTTTATATTGTTAGAAGAGACAGGGTTTTGCCATGTTGGTCAGATGGGTCTCACACTCCTGATCTCATGTGATCCACCCACCTTGGCCTCCCAAAGTGCTGGGATTACAGGCATGACGCACTGCGCCTGGCACCTAATAAGCAAGTTGTTTAGGTTCTTCTGTTTTATATGAAAGGAGGTGGATATGATATAAAGATTCTTGAAAAAAGAAGCTAAAATGTCTGAGTAATGTACTTGAAGTAGTAATATATCTTCATTTGCTAAGGTTTGGATGCTTGCCCCTCCAAGCCCCTTGTTGAAATCTGATCCCCAATGTGGCTATATTGGGAGGCATTTGGGTCATGAGGCAGAACCCTTATGAATGGATTAATGCCTTCCCTTGGGGGTGAGTTCTTGCTCTATTAGCTCTGGGAGAGGTGGTTGTTCAAAAGAGCCCAGCACCTCCACCCAGCATTTTTCTCTCCTGCCATGTGATCTCCTGGCACACACCTGCTCCCCAGATGCTTCTCACCATGAGTTGAAGCAGCCTGAGGCCCTCACCAGATGGAGTTGCCTAATCTTGAACTTTCCAGCCTGCAGAATGGTGAGTCATATATCTTTATAAACGATCCAGTTTCAGGTATTCTGTTATGGTAACATGAAACAGACTAAGACAAGACAATTGTTGTTATTCTGTAAGAAGGGAAATGTTTTTTAGTTGGATTTATAACACATAGACACACACACACACACTTGCGCCTCAAAACATCTAGGATGGCTGCTTTTCAAAAGTATACATTCTTATTTTTTTATCACCTGTGATGACAAATAGGAGGCAAGTGTTGCTATTCTGGAAACAGGTGGCCTGTGCGGTTCGCTATGGTGGGCAGTGGGTGGTGGAGCAGGGGACAGATTCAGAATGTTACCTCCCAACGTTTTCCCTCTGAGGGTTACAACTGTCCAATCAACTTAAAGGCCCCAAAATTTCTCAAGAAGGTATTTTGGACTCACTTATCTTTGGGAAAAATGTGGCCAAGGAAATTAATGAGAGAGTTTGAGAAATTACACAAGGGCAGAGTAGGTGGAATTTTTGATCAGTTGTTTCTAATTTCTTTTTTTCTTCTTTTAAGAAATTCCTGTTAAAATTTTTAAACAAAACTTTAAACTGTTTAAAACTTGACTTCCATTGCTTAAATAACAGCTTGAGAATGCAGACACACCAGTAATTTGGACATAATCCTGTGTATTTGTCAAAATGTTCTTTTAAAAAAGTATATGCATAAACAGAACATTCTAAGTAGAACTGTCATTTTAACCACATTTTCTATGGCTCTTGTCAACTTACTATACTAAAGATTTTCTGATACATTATTTACGGTGGTAAGTTTGAATGTATGGCGTTTGTCCCTCTGAGAGAAGTACCTCCTAAAGCAGGCAGAGAACAAGTTCATGAAAGAGGAATCATCACGGTCATTACCAAATACAGCTGTTTATGCATGAGATATAAAGCATTAGATGTAAATCGATACATATCTATTTATCAGATATGTAAATCTTTATTATATATAACATGTATGGTCACCTATGTAAATATTACATAATATCTACAATATATACATGATTAATATGCATGGCCGAGAAATACACAATTACTATGCATGACTAACATGCATATTATATGCACATAAATCTGAGAACATCCAATAAGATGAGTATGTGTACACATACATACACACATACACAGGGCTGACCTCTCCTTTGGGAAAGAATAGGGGTTCCATTATTTATCCTGTGATCTGATATAAGGAAAATTGACCCCAGGTAAAATCCTGAGCGGTAGAGTGTGGTTCTGCCCCTCCTCTTCTGTTTCCGAAACCTTTGTTCCATTTCAGTACTTCAGGTGCTCTAAGTGCTCAGGTCTTCCAGGCCATTGCAATTCAGAAAAGGAAGGATCTAATGTGGGGAAATTTTAACGTCATGTACCCAAACTGCATCATACATAGAAGAGACCAGAGTGGCTTTGTATGAAACTTCCAGGCCCGGCCTTTCCCCCATTCTCCTTTTGCTGGCTCCCTGCCTAAGAATGTGGTGACCTTGGAAGTGTTAAAACTGGTAGACTCATAGATGGGAAAGAGCCAGGGTTCCTGAATCACCACTTAGAGGAGAGCCACCAGCTGAGCAGAAGCACTCATTTTGGACTTTACATGAGTGAGAAATAAACTTCCATTCTGTTTGAGCCACTGTACAATTCGGGTGGGTTTCTTACAACAGCTAATGTTACCCTAACTAGTATATGGTTCATAGCTTTCTTTAGATGACCAAAAAAGTTCATAACTATAGAAGGTTAGGAACCCTGGCATCATATTCTAGAAGCATAGACATTGTCAAATGTTATTGCTGGAAGCATTTGTGAGATTTTTTGGCTAGAGTCCATGGCATGCCAGATTTGATGGGTGAGCGGCTGAGGGTGCAGTAGGAAGCAGAGGAGGGACGTGTGTAGTGATATGGCAGAGGTCATTCTGGGAGACCCTTCTAGCCTGCTCTCACCTAAAGTCCTGATCCTGATGAAGGCATTTGGATCTGGCCCAACCATCTCATATTGTATTGAAGCACAGGGTGGCGATGGGTTTTTTTCCCTGGTCTCAGGCAATTGGCATCCCTGATGCATTACTTCAAGCTGTAGTGCTAGTGACTTACAAGTCATTCCTCTTGGAAGATTTTGGTTTTAAAGGGGACCTGAAGAAAAGGAAATTTCTTAACTCAAAATTCTGTTTTAAGCAGCATGTCTTTTCTGTGGTGATGTTTCAGGTGTTTTCTAACCTGGATGCAGAGTTTTTAAAGAGATTTCAGGAAGACTGGGTACAGTGGCTCTCACCTGTAATTCCTAGAACTTTGGCAGGCCAAAGTGGGTGGATTGCTTGAGCCCATTTGAGACCAGCTTGGGGAACATGACAAAACTCCGACTCAACAAAAAATGCCAAAACTAGCTGGGTGTGGTAGCACATGCCTGTAGTCACAGCTCCTTGGAAGGCTGAAGTGGGAGGATCACTTGAGCCTGGAAGGTTGAGGCAGCAGTGAACTGTAATCTTGCCATGGTACTCCAGCCCGGGTAATTGAGTAAGATCCTGTCTCAAACAACAAGAAAACACAGCAAAAAAAAAAAGACAGAGATTTCAGAGAATCCCCCCCCTCCCCGCCGCATAATCACAGTATGAGTTAACTGCCTATTCTACCTTTGTGTAAAGCCATTCATGAAAATGAAAATTCACGTAGTAGAGAAGAAGTGAATACTCCATGTATCTTTATGCAAATAGAGATGGTCTGATATATTGGGGCTATTGTATTGGAACAAAAGGGCCAAATAGCTTTGAGACTAAGATAAGAGAATTGTAAATATGCCCAAGCAGCCTTTGAGGGGCCCTCCATAGGGGATCAGATTATTTTTCACCAGCTAAGAATAAAGTGATCTTGGCTATAATATTGTTAGGCCAAAATGTTAATTAGCCATACAATTAGTTCACATTTTCTTTGGAGGATTTAATAACCAATTGTGCAACTAAATCTCCAGAAAATTGCATTAGCAGAATGTTTTCATATTCTGCTGTAAATTAAACAGTACAGAGTGGCACCTTTATTTTCTTTCATTTCCTTCTTAAACACAGACATTGGTAGACGTTAGGATTTATGTGACTTATTACCTCATTTCCTGCCGGTCCTTTCCCGCTAGTTTCCTCATTCAGTTTTCATAACCTTTTTTTTGATGCCTGGGAGCCACTGGATATGTTCAGGCTGCTTTACCTCCAGATTTGAGACGGTACCTAGAGTACAATTGTTTCAGGTGTTGCTCTGATTAACACCTTCCTCGCAGGGTATTAAATCCTGAAAAAGCTGTGGCAATTTGGAAGATCAGGGTCCTGATGTTAACTAGCCATAGGAGAGGCAGAAACGATGGTCCCACGCAGCATTATCTCTGGAAGGTACCAAAGCTGTAAGAAATAAACATGTAAATTCAGTCATAGGGGTTCAATGAGTTAATGAAGGGTTAAATGGGCAAAGATTTAAAGAGAGGGTGTTGTTTCAGAAAGGAGCAGCACCGTTTTTCAGGTTGGTAATGGAGGAGTTAAGCTTTTAGGAGCTCAAAGAACAGCAGTGAAAAACACTGAGATCCCCACCAGCAGTTCTGACCTTTATCTCCAGGGTCCAACTCCAGACAAGGGTCTTAATTAGCTGCAGAAAAATCTAGAGCTTTGGCAACAAACTAGCAGACATTAAAAAAGCAAAACAACCAGTAAATAAAAGACCTGTTTTTTTTTTTTTTGGGGGTCACGATACTTAAATAGGAGCAACATTTATATAACCTTTTGCTGTTCTTGTTTCCCAGTTTCTCCATTTTTTTTCTTTTCACATTTCCATTTTACTTAATTTCTTTGCTTACATTTTCCCCCAAACTGAGTTTTTCTGATCTCCCTATACCATCTTACACTTGAATTTTTTCTCCCATGACCTTCATCTTATTCTCTTTTGTTTTTCTTATGTGTTTACATCCCTCAGATCCTTTAGATGCATTTTGGGCATTTCTTATATTTTATTTGTAAAATGAATGCAGGCCTATTCTATAAACAATTTCAAACAATGCAAAGTGCATAAAGTTGTAAAGGGCCTCTCCTGCATCTAGATTTTGTGTATGCATTTTATGTATATCTATGTGTTTGTATGTGAGTCTAATAATATACATACACACTTAAAATTTTTTATGCAAAGTCTTTTAACCTCTCTTTCACATTTTCCTTGTTGTCGACTCTGCTGCATTCTTGGTAATTTATTCATCTTGCTTTTTGAATTTCCATATTTTCTCTTCAGCTGTTTTTAAGCTGCACTTTTACTTATCCATTTTTTTTTTTTTTCATTTGCAATTTTACCTTTTGGAAGCTCTACTGAGATCTTATAGACATCTTTTGTTAATCTTTGATAATATCTTATTATAATTTTTGAAAACATTAATAATGTTCATTAAACACATACAACACCTTTAATTTCTAGTCACCATCTTACTATTCCAGGATCTGCAGGTTTGTGGGTCTGATTCTATGGCTGCTATTTCTGCTGGCTCTCACTTCTGGTAGCTTGTTTTCTTGTGTGTCTAGTGATTATGAACTCACGTTCCTTGCAATTTTATTTGTTTTTTGAGGTCTAAACCGTGCTCTTCCAAAGTCGATTTGTGAATTCAGCAACCAAGATTACTTTGAAGTAAATTTGTAGCTGAATTTTTTTTGGTTCCAGTAGTAATGAATTACAGCTCCAAACATGCGTGAAAATGGGCTTATGGTTAGAGTATTGGGGTAAGAATTTTCTTTTTCATGTTCTAATGAGACACAAGGCTGAGATATACAAGTATTCCCACCAACCCCCACTCAGAAACGTTTTGAAAAAATGCACCCATCTAGGGTACCACTTTTTCAGAGTCTGGATTTTGTGATATGACCTCTGCCTTGATGGATGCCAGGTATTATTTTCTTTCTCGTCAACTGTGAGTGGATAACACCCCCCTCAAGATTTAAATACTGTATCCGGGAACTGATATGTACCTGCAGGAAAACAGTGGCCTCAAGTTTGGTTATCTCTTTGGATTTGTGATTTCCCATATATGCCTTTAAGAATTTCCCTTTTTGTTTTCACCAGTTTAGCCATGCATTTAAATGATGCTTTTTATTACAGCAAAATTTAAAACTTTTGTTCACCAAAGGACACCATCAGCAGAATGAAAAGTCAATTCATGGATGGGAGAAAATATTTGTAAATCATATATCTGAAAAGTGATCAATATTCAGAATATATAAGGAATTCCTAGACCTCAAGAACAACAAAATCCCATTATGACTCAAAAACAGACAAATGACTTGAATAAATATTTCTCCAAAGAAGATATATAAATGACCAATAAGCATATGAAAAGATACCCAACATCAATAATCATTAGGAAATATAAATCAAAACCATTGTGAGATACCATTTCATACCCATTATGATGGTTAATAAAAAACCCCATAATAAATGGCAAGTGTTGGTGAGGGTGTGGAGAAATCAGTGTTGGCTAGAGTGTATAATGGTGCAGCTGCTATGGGAAATCTAACGGTGGTTCCTCAAAAAAGAAGAAAATTGCCAGATGATCCAGCAATTGCACTTCTGATTATATAATCAAAATAATTGAAAGCAAGGACCCCAGCAGATATTAGTGCACCCACGTTCATAGCAGCATTGCTCACAACAGCCAAAGGTGGAGGCAAACCAAGTGTCCATCAACAGATGAATGGATAAATAAAATGAGAAAGCTGGGCTCGGTGGCTCATGCCTGTAATCCAAGCACTTTGGGAGGCTGAGACGGGTGGATCACTTGAGGTCAAGAATTCTAGACCAGTCTGTCGACCATGGTGAAACCCCATCTCTACTAAAAATACAAAAATTAGCCAGGCATGGTGGAGTGCACCTGTAGTCCCAGCTACTCAGTAGGCTGAGGCAGGAGAATTGCTAGAACCTGTGAGATGGAGGTTGTAGTGAGCTGAGATTGCATCACTGCCCTCTAGCCTGGGTGACAGAGCAAAACTCCATAAAAAAAACAAAACAAAACACACAAAAAAAACCAAAATAAATGAGATATATATACAGAGAAATATTATTCAGCTTTGAGAAAGCAGGAAATTCTGACATATGCTACAACATGGATGAGCCTTGAAAACACTGTGCTGAGTGACATAAACCAGTCACAAAAAGACAAATATTATTTGATTCCACCTCCATGAGGTATGTAGAATAATCAAATTCATGGAGATGGAAGGTAAAACAGTGGTTGCTAGGAAAAGGGGAGGTAGGGTTTTGGGAGTTACTGTTTAATGGACACAGAGTTTCAATCTTGGAAGATGAAAAAAGTTCTGTGGATAGATGGTGGTGATATTCGCATAACAATGTAAATGTATTTAGTATCACCGAACGGGTCATGAAAAAATAGTTAAAACGGTACATTTTATTTTGCATGTATAAAAGAAAATCAGTGTTTTTTGTTTATTTTGTTTGTTTTTTTGAGACAGAGTCTTGCTCTGTCACCCGGGCTGAAGAGTAGGGCACAGTCTCGGCTCACTGCTTCCTGGGTTCAAGCGATTCTCGTGCCTCAGCCTCCTGAGTAACTGAGACTACAGGTGCACACCGCCACACCCAGCTAATGTTTGTATTTTCTGGTAGAGACGGGGTTTCACTATGTTGATTGGGCTGATCTCAAATTCCTAGCCTCAAATGATGCACCTGCCTTGCCCTTTCAAAGTGCTGGCCTGAGCCACCATGCCCAGCCTCATTTTTCGGTGTTCTGTTCTGACACATCTAGGCTTCCAAAATGCTGGAAGTAGAAATCCTCGTGGGACTGATTTTTCTTTCGGGTCATGATGTCTACTGGACAGTGAACTTTAGCTACATGTCAATATCCAGCTAGATTCTGAAGACTGTGAAAACCAAGATGACAGCCTAGGAATTCAATGTCCTGTGTCACTGAGTGGCCTGTGTTGTTCCTTTTCTTCAGTGGCTATCCTAAATTAGTTACTTATTTTATATCACATTATTTATAGGTTCCATTATGATATTTGATAGTAGCAACAATCCAATTCTTCTTTGAGGAATAGATCCACATTTCATGTCAGAAGAGCATGGATAAATTTATGTGTCAGAATAATTTGACTTGAAATCTTCCCACCGTGTGTGTGTGTGTGTGTGTGTGCGTGCGTGTGTGTGTGTGTGTGTGTGTGTGTGTGTGTGTATGCTTTGTTCTTTCATTCAGTCAGTCATTGGTTTCTTCCACAGATATTTACTCTTTTGTATTAGACACTATCTAGGCCTAGGGTCTAGAGGACACAGAGGTGAATAAGACAAATTTTCTGCCCAAGTTCTAATGGGGGAAGAGACAGTAACTAGATCAGCAAATAAATAAAGTAGTATCAGGTAATAGGTCTGCAAAGAATACAAAACAGGATAATGAGAGTGTGATGTGAGAAGAGGCTGTGTTGGCTTGAAGGTGCTTGGGAAAGGAGTCCCTGGGGATGATATTGAAACAAGAGAGTTCCCTGATCCCCCTTGCAGGACATGTGACAGGCGTGTGGCTCACCTATTTGGCTGCTGCTGTTCAAAACCCCACACAGGAGGGGAGCCTGTAGATGGACAGGTGAAGGAGCCCAAGTAGGCGTGTGTTACAGTGTCACTTTTAGTTTTGCTGTCCACGGATGTCTTGAGGGTTAACCAGCTTAAGGGACCCTCTGCCTTTCTGCAAGGGTAGTGCGTCAGTGTCACAGCTTTTTGTATCCGAAGCTCTTGTCCAGCATCCTGGAAATATCGGGTTACACCCCGACTCGAAGGATGAATGAGGGAGTTTTATTGAGTGGTGTGGGTGGTTCTCATCAGGATGGATGGGGAGCTGGAAGTAGGGAATGGAGTGGGAAGATGATCTTCCCCGGAGCCTGGTCATCCAGCTGTTGAACTCCTCTCTGACCGTCCCCAGCCAAATTCCTCTGGGCATTCCGACGTTCCTCCTCGTCCTCCTTCTCTGCCATGTCGTTCTGCCATGCGTCTGCTTGTCTCCTCATCTCCTTGCCTGCTGGTCTGCTCTGGAGCCTGGGGTTCAGGATTTATATGGGCACAGGATAGGGGGCATGGTGAGCTGAAAGGCAACTTTTTGGATGTGAAAACAGGAATGCCTGTTCTCATTTAGGGCTGTGGGTATCCAGGCTTGAGGGTAGGGCCTTTGCCTGGGAACCACCCTCTTCTACCCCATATTGCCCTGTCTCATATCCGTATCAATATTTGACACTGATGATGAGGAGACTGCAAGTATCTGGGGCAAGAGCTTTTCACAAAGGGGGAGTATCAAGGGCCAGGAATCTATCTGAGTTAGGATTAATTTCATTAGTTATCTAAATCCTATCAGAGAAAACAAAAATCCAAGCAGCTGAGGACTAGGTTGGTGAATATTACCCTTACTGTAGTGACTTCTTAAAAAATGCATTTGTGAAATGAAAATAGCCAGACATTCATTTAAATCAGTAGCAACTACTTTTCAGCACTGAAATTAGGCTGCATCTGTGTCCCTCCCACCCCCACGGTTTCAGCAATGGGAGAATATTGTTTCCATTACTTGCTGTATTGTGAGTAAATTTAATAGGTAAACTAGGAGGGTGATAACAGTTTTGCTTGAACTTCATAGTAATGACTAAAAAAACCAACAACATAGGTCTTTGATACAGCATTATAGCCTCTTTGCATAATTCAGGTTTCTTGAATTGTTGAAGGGCTTGAACCTCCCAGTTTATCAATCAAATTTTCCATTTAACTGCAAAATGTCACCTCTGTATGCTTTGTAGATGAAAGTCACAGGTATAATCATACAGATAGCATAGGGAAGTGTCAGTCAACTTGCCAGTTCAGCTTTTCTTTCATTGGGGAACAATAATAAACCTCAGATATGTTTGCATTTTGGGTTTCTGATTTATATACCACTCAATAGCGCCCCATTTAATCTGTTCACCTGTTGTTGCTTTGTTCTGAATTTCATGGCTCTGTTGTTTTAAGCTCTCTCTTGCATACCTTTTCAGAGGGAGGCTGGTGATTGTGACCCGTTGGTTTTGGGGAAGTTGGAATGCTGCCACTGTCTGAATTGCCTGAATAAAGAAAAGTAGGTCCTGTAATTATTGTATTTTCTCCCCAGCATGTGATTTGTGATTGATGACACATGCATAGGGGGCTTTCTCCGTTAGACTGGCTGATCCCTGCACTATGGCATTCATGTCACTGTCACTGTGCTCGAAGCTATAGTTTGTTAGGCAACTCTAGCATGGGGAAATGGGCATGGACTTTTTAATGTATTTGAAATAGCTACATGCTGACAGACGTTCCCACGTGCTAGGTGATGCAGCGATTGGGGCTCCTAGAAAGCCCGGGAAATTAAAAGAAAGAAGAAAATGTTAGTTGAAGCTCCAGAAAGAGAGATGATAGAGGCATACAATAGAAAATTTTACGAAAAAAGAAAATCCACCAATCTCTACAAATTTCCTTCAGGTCTAACTCCTGCCTCTCCCACCCTGCCCACCCCATAAAGAAGTATTCAAGACAGAAACTATTTAAATGGGAAGAAATTCAGTATTAAGAGAGCTGTTCTTCCATGGTGCTCATTTGCAAAGCAAAACAAACATACATACAAAAAACTCAATGTAAATTAAGGTGGTCTTTTCCTTTTTTTTGTTTTTTTTTCATTAAAAAGTGCCTATCACAGTGTTTACTTGGTAGGCCAATTATTTTAAAAACTGGGTTTCAAGGAAAAAGTCACTTTCTGGCAGAGACCTTACATGACAAGTTCCGTTCCGCAGTGGATTAAAATGGTTGAGAGGAGACACTAACATAACTTCAACTAAGGCAGTGTGAACACACCACTGTAATAATTCATTTAGAATGATGACACCTGAGACCTAATTTAAAAGTCCTAGATGAATACCAGTCTCACATTCAACCCTGAGGGCTGCCGCAAACATACGTAAGAAAGTCTAAGAACCATAGTGAGTCTAATTGAATTGGACTTAAATGGACCATTGAGATGGCCTCACTGAGCTCAAGGGAATTCACATTGTCTATACTGTATCAGAATCACAGCTTGAACTGAATAACTGGTTACATTCAATCATGTTACTGTAACTCATGCTTGAGGTAAAGGGGAAACCTTTTGCTATCAGCAAGACTGGATGGAAAACAATTTCAAATCACTTTAAACCCAGTTGGCAACTACTTTGCCAATTATGGAATCCAGTGGGAAAGGTGTGTTGGAGGGCTCAGGACTAAATGATTTATGTCAGGCATCGGGGCCTCCCGAGGAATGCGGGCGAGTGTGCGGAGGAGGGGCGTGTGGCTAATTATTTCTCCTAAGAATACTTTAGTGAGGTAATTTGTGCCTGCAGATGAGTCACACTGCAGGCTGGATAAAAGGCGAGGTAAGCACAGAAATTCCTAAGATCCCATTTAGAGATGGATAAAGAGGGAACCTAAAGATTCAAATACATTTTCTCATCTCTTCACTCTGAAACATTCGGAGATAAAAAATATAAAGAGCAAACTTAGTTCTCTGCTCTAACAGGCAAGTTGGGATCAAAGTCTGTAATTTGTAGTGCAGGTATTGCATTGGCTGCTTTCTAACACAGACTCACTGGCACAGGTGACATGCTATAATGCATCAGATGGATGAACGTGAATTCAGGGTCCTTTATAATGACCCTGAGAAATGCCTTTTTTTTTGGTCCTAATTTATTTTAGATGACTGTGGCTGCAGAGATAAGAATTCCCGTCCTACTCAATGCCTTCTAAAGAAGGATGTCACCATTCTCTGGGATTCATGTATGAAGGTCTCCAGCTGAGAGATGATCCTGAAAGTTATCCCAAGGGCAATGAGTTCTCCTACCCCACCTCAAACAAATAAAAAGGATCATAGAATTCCACTGTAGAAACTTACAGTAGAGGCGGATAGGTTCCTTGAGTCGCCTTTTCAGATCCTTTCCTTATTGAACACATTTTAAAGGTGTTTTGAGTAATCTGGAGGAGATTATGAGTGCCGTAATGATATTAAATCTAGCACCAGGGAGTCCATTTGAAACCTCACGCAACTGTGTCTGTATGAGGCTGGCACTCTTGCTTTCTCGTCTTTCTTCTCTTCCAGCAGCTGCCTGCCATCATTACAGCTAATAGAGTGGGTTAAACTTTTGGGCTAGCTGGCGGCTCTGAGTATCTCTCTAATGGTTTCCATTGTGTGCATCCCTGGAAAACACTTCTGACCAATGAACCCTTAACTGCAAATGACACAAGCAAGCTTCATTGAAAATGACACCACTGGAGGGAACCTTGCACTCATTTGGGATGTTTCCTCACTGGGGAAGGAAGGCCATTTCAGCAGTTACACCAAAGAGATGTTGTCATGTGACATTTACTTTTCTAAGGCACAGAACAAAGCAGTGGGAGTAGTCTGTGCTCCTACATGCTAACTATATGTTTAGTCGTGCAATGCCAAAATGAGGGTCCCCGAGCGTCCAGAGGGGAGAGGGAAATTACAGTCTTCCTAGCCCATCCTCATACAGTGTGGGGAATGTGGACGTCAGACAATCGAAATTAAATCAGGATCCATGTCTGGAATCAGTCGTGTTTAAATGTAAAGCTTGTGACAAATGGAAGTTAAGTACCACCGAAAGGGAGTGTGGCATGGGAGGGTCTAAGACTGGTCATCTAGAGTGCTGCATTCTGTTAAGAACGTCCGATTGAAGAGGCAAGCCAAACAGGCTTTGTGTGAGCAACAAGGCTGTTTATTCACCTGGGTGTGAGCAGGCTGAGTCCGAAAAGGGACTCAGCGTGGAGGTGGGGAGCAGAGCAGGCTTTATAGGCCGGGGCAACCAGTGGAAAGTTATAGCTCAGAGTTGGCTGTTGTTAACTCAGTGGGTTAATTGGTCAGCTGGAACAGGAATCTGTTGTCCTTCTTTGTGGTCTGTTTCAGACTTTCAGGCTCCAGGAAGCCATCTGGAGAAGTACGTGTGGGTTACAGAATTCATAATGGCTTGACATAAGTGCCGCCATCTTTGGGGGACCTAACACATTCGAATTCTTGGTTGCAACCAAATATGTTGCTTTCAGTGAGTTTCTTTACTTTCTGGGTTTCCTTCAGTTTCCTCTGTAACCTGAGGTAGGTAGACCAGATGGTTTAATCTAATCCAACAGTTGTTCACTGAGTGGTCAGTTTGTGTCAAGATTTGTGCTAGGCAATGGGAAGACTATGGGAATAAACCATGTCCTGCCGGTGTCCTTTTGGATTTTAAAGTTTAACAAATAAGACTAATATTAAAAGACAATTTTAAGATGATGCATTTTAGCAAATGGGAAGCATACAGTGCTATGGAATAAAGTGATCACCTTTGAGCAGTCAGAGACGGCTTCTTGAGGTAAGTTGTTGAGGTGGAACCTGCAGGATAAGGAGGTTTGGGTTGAGCATGAAGGCTGAGGAGGAGCGAGCCAGAAAATGATGGGAGTGGGATAAGGTAGAGGAGCATTTCAGATGAACTAAGCATTTGTGAAGGCTCTGCACAAGAAAGAGGTTAGGACTGGATTGCAAAACATAAAAGAATGGAAACGTGGGTCAGGTGGAGGGTTACACGCGATGTGATGAGCATGCATTTTGTCCTTGTACTGAGGGCAGTGGAAACCACGGAAGCAAATTCCACTGCAGAGTGTGGGTGAGGAGGAAGATATCTGAGGTTCCCTCAAGACTCAGCATTCTGGGGCTTTCCACATAGTTGTTTAACGTCTCTGGAGGAATTTAGTACTCAGGTGCAGTCCAGAGAAGAAGACACATGCAGTGACCCCAGAAACTCACCTCCAATCTATAGCTGGTTGAAGCCTGGCATATAAAGGTGGATTTGCCTGTGCAGGTTGGATTTGGTGCCTTTGGCCTCAGCCCCAAGAGACAAAGTCGGCCTCAGCCCCAAGAGACAAAGTCAGCCTCGCCCAGACTCTGGATCATTCTCTTTAGTTCTCTGTTAGACTCACCAGGGGCTTGTCAAATCAATGAGAGGCTATGTTACATTACCCAAGTCTTCTTGACAAGGGAGAACATGGTAAATAGAACCCCTCAGAACTTCAGCCTCTTCTTGATCACCTCTCTTAGGGCAAGGCTTTCTTTTGGTTTTTATTTTATTTTATTTTGAGATGGAATCTCACACTGTCACCCGGGCTGGAGTGCAGTGGCATGATCTCAGCTCACTGCAACCTCTGCCTCCCAGGTTCAAGCAATTCTTCTGCCTCAGCCTCCCAAGTAGCTGGGATTACAGGCTCCTGCCACCACACTCAGCTAATTTTTTTGTATTTTTATTAGAGACGGGGTTTCACCATGTTGGCCAGGCTGGTTTCAAACTCCTGACCTTAAGAGATCCTCCCACCTAGGTTTCCCAAAGTGTTAGGATTACAGGCATGAGCCACTGCACCTCTGCCAAGACGTTTTTTTAGAATATATTTTTATTTCAATAATTTTGGGGTATAAGTGGTTTTTGGCTACATGGATGACTTGTATAATGGTGAAGTCTGAGATTTTAGTGTACCCATCACCTGAGTGGTGTGCATTGTACCCAATGTGTAGTTTTTTTAATCCTTCACCCTAATGCCACCCGCCACCTTCTGAGTCTCCATAGTCCTTCATACTAGTCTATATGCCTTTGCATACCCATAACTTAGCTCCCTCTTATAATTTAGAACATGCGGTATTTGGTTTTCATTCTTGAGTTACTTCACTTAGAATAATGACCTCTAGTTTCATGCAAGTATCTGCAAAAGACATTATTTCACTCTTTTTTATGGCTGAGTTGTATTCCATGGTGTATGTATACCACATTTTCATTATTCACTCATTAGTTGATGGGTGCTTAGTTTGGTCCCTTATCTTTGCAATTGTGAATTATAGGGCAAAACTTTCCGAGACTTCCATTTGCTGTTACTCTATCCATCCCTGGGGGTGCAAAGGTATTTGGAAGCGACTGGAACTAATTCACAGGGAGTCCCCAAAGCACCTAACATTAGGAGACAGTTAATAGTGATGATAATAGTTTATGGAGTCTACTAAGTAAAGGTATTTTGAATCCCTTCTCCCATTCGAAAATCTTGACAACCCTGTGAGACAGATATGCTCACCTTGCCGATGAGGATGGGGGCTTGGCAAAGTAGGTATGTCGCTCATATCACACGGTTAGTAAGTGGAAGAGTCAATATTGTACACTCCAGGATTTAGAACTTTAAATACCCCATGCGACCTTCTAGGGAAGCTTCTGCTGTGTGTTTGAGGGGTTAGGTTGAAAAGTGAATTTTAATCTCCCAACATGCTCACTCCTTTTTCCTGCTTTGTAGGGGGTGTAAGTGAAATAACCCCAGTGCTGTGGTGCAATCGTTAATCTTGTAGCAAGACAGGTGGAATGCGGGTCTGCAGGTGGCCCTAGCATGGCAAGGATAACTATGTGCATTCACTTGTCTCTACTCAGGCCATACCTACCAGCTCACATTTGATTCTGACATGTCTGGGCAGTGTGGCTTGTCTTCTGCCCCTCTGGAGAGATGGGGCCTATGGCTGCTTTGGAAATTGTCCTTGCTTTCAGGAAGAACATCCGTTGTGTGTTCATTTAGATAAGGCACTCCTTGTATTTGGAATCTAACTCCAAAGTTAATAGCAGAGGTGGTGATAACAAAAACCCATACTCATGTAGGAAGGAAGGTTCATAGGGAAGAATGACTGGCAAGAGTCAGACAAGGGTGCCATTTTCCAGTTTTGGTGTGTATTCTCCTTTGGAAGGTACAGGCCCTGCTTAAGTGTTCTAGAAATAAAACAGTGGGGGAAAAGCTTCTCCATATTCCCTGTTTCACAAAGAATTATTGTTGCCATTTTCCTTTCAAGCAAATATACGTGAGTTGAAAGCAAGCATCATCCAGAGTGTTAAAGCTTCTTTCAAGTTTTCAGTTCTTTGTGGGTTTTGTGCTAATGTTTTTCCGATAGGATAGGGCCCAAGAATGAAATATAGAAGAGGAGCTGTTCATTCAGACACTAAATGATCCATTCTTGTGAGATAGTAAGGGATTTAGATTCTTCAAATCTAACAGGACGGGCGCAGTGGCGCATGCCTGTAATCCCAGCACTTTGAGAGGCTGAGGCTGGTGGATTACCTGAGGTCAGAAGTTCAAGACTAGCCTGGCCAACATGGTGAAACCTTGTCACTACTAAAAATACAAAAATTAGCCGAGTGTGATGGCACGCGCCTGTAGATCCAGCTATTCAGGAGGCTGAGGCAGGAGAATTGCCTGGACGCGGGAGGTGGAGCTTTTAATGAGCTGAGATCACACCATTGTACTCCAGCCCAGGCAACAAGAGCAAAACTGTCTCAAAAAAAAAAAAAAAAAAAATCTATCAAAGATTAAGTGTTTAATTTTTTGATATAATTAGTAGGATAATTATTTTTAGTGATAAATTATTTTAAAATTACTTTTTAATTTAGGAAAAAAAAAAGACATCTAGAGTATAACTCAGAGTTGAAGCAGTAATTCTGTGATAGGCCAATTTGGATCAATAGTCAAAACTGATAGTGCATTCCCTTGAACGTTTTAACCAGAATGATATTACCTTGGAGGAATTAGTATTTTGAGTTATGTAAAAGAAAGCCCTGCCTATTTTGAGCTATGATAAGAGACTCAGTTCTGTAAAACCAGAGAAGCATGGGACACATTTCTGCTTTGGATTCTACATGTAATTATTTTCTTTAGATTAATGAATGGGACTTTCTCTATTCCTAGTGAGAAAATGCCAATTTCAGAGACATTCAAAGTCTGTCAGTTTCTTTCACAGAAGTTTCCCACAGGCATTATTTTGTTTAGGAATATAGATGTTCCTTTCTGAGACTTCCATTTGCTTTTACTAACAAAGATTAAATGTTTAATTTTTAATGTTTAATATATATGGACTTTTTGTTTAGATATATATGGCATATATATATTTCTGTTTAAAGTTTGCTGAGAAGTTAATTTGCTCTTCTTTAGTGAAAATTGGTTTTATCAGATAATTTGAATGGTACATCATAAAGCAGAGAGAGGGGACTTGAAGGAGTGGGACAGTGAGCTTGGGTGGGGGAAGATGGAAGGGACAATGCCTGGGACAGAGCTTCCTTCCTTCCCTCCATTCCTTCTCCTCACTCCTTTCTTCCTCTCTGTCTCCTTCCCCTCCATCTGATATTTATGAAATAAGTACCAGATATTATATTGGACACTGAGAATACAAAGATAGCTAAATCAAAGTCTGGGCCCTCTGTGCAGCTGCACTCAGCCACTGTAAATGAGGAGAGAGAAAGGCCACATCACTGGCTGAGTGCTATGGGGGCCAGCAGAATCAGCCACCTCCCCTGGCCTTCCTGGGAGAGGGCTGCCTGTTCACAGCAAGAAGGTCAAATGCAAAGAGGCTGGTGTGCTTGGGCCATCTCCTGGAAATGGGAGCCCAATAAGTGGGGGTAGTCGTGGAAGGAACTCCAAGATCACATGGGCCTCCACTCAAAAATGCCCACTGACCTGGAAACAGGCCACCCTATGAGTGTTGGGCGTGGCTCTCCCTCTCCCCGGCTGTATGGCCTCAATCACTTCTCATGACTTCTTGGGCCTCATTGCGCCCATCTGTGCCTTGCAGGGCTTGGCTCAGACGCCCTGTCCTGGCATTTCCCATTGCTGCCTCAACACTTTAGAGTGGATGCACTTACACAGCCTCTGAATTTAGTGTTCCAATAACTTTTCCGGGAGGAGTTGAAAATCTTGCTGAAACCTAGTTTCATAATTTCCCTGCTTCACTTTGCAAAGAGCCAGGGCATTTTATTTGCTACCCACTGCTTAATTGTGGTAACTCACAGCACAGTTAAGGTCTTATTGAGGAAGAAAAGGCTTTGGTCACTTTTAACAACTCCTGGAAATCCCTCTAAGTGCCTCTGCTAATTCTTACCTCTTTTAATAGTGTTGATACGTTCAGTCACCCCTGTCCCACCCACTCACACACCCTCCCTAGGGCTCCCCAGGCACAGATATTCACTGACTTAATTGTCTTAGAAGTTATTGCTGAAATACTGTCTGTGATATCAATAGCATTGGGTGTCAGAGTCCAGCCCATAGGGAGGGAACAGGGCTGTGAGCACATGACTCAAGCCCTCATTCCTGCTCTGGAGCTTCCCTCCCCACCCTCTGCAGCAGAGGCAGAGGTGTGAGAACCCAGCTCTGTTTCTTGGCCTAAGGGTATCTGTAAGATGACCAGGCTGGGGGCTGGGATGGGGAAGAGAGTGGTCATGCCTCAGGTACTCTTGTGTTTCTTTCAGGAATACAAGAGAGACTTTCCCCCTTGATCTCAAGCCAGAGGAAATCCTTGTTAGGCCACAGCATGGTTCATGTTCTTGTGTACAACCCCACTCTGGGTCTGCTTTGCACAGTGTCTCTTTTTTCTGTTTCCCAAGAAGTGAGATTCTGCCAGACTGGAGTATTTTAAAGGAGTGCATTAGACCAGGCATGGTGGTTCATGCCTGCAAATCCAGCACTTTTGGAGGCCACGGCAGGAGGATCATATGAAGCCAGGGGTTCAAGACCAGCCTGGGCAATATAGTGGAACCCCATCTCTATAAAAAGTTAAAAAAAAAATTAGTCAGGTGTGGTGGTGTGTGCCTGTAGTCCCAGCTACTTGGGAGGCTGAGTGGGGAGCATTGCTTGGGCCTAGAAGTTTGAGTTGACAGTGAGCTATGATTGTGCCACCACACTCCAGCCTGGGTGACAGAGCAAGATCCTATGCCTAAATATATCCATATTGATTCCCAGTTCCTAAGAAGAGGGGGCACACCACACTGGTGCGAAGTAGGGGGAGGCACATGGGGAAGTGCCAGGATGGGTCAGGAGGCAGGTGGAGAGGGAGAAGGTGTACAAAGAGCCCTTATTGTGGTTTTTGTGGAAGGAATGGGCAACAGAGGGTAAACAGGTTTTGGATAATTTTAGGCTAGTTTGAAGAATTTCAGTGGGCTCTGGGACATAGGGGCTGTCCTTAGTTGTCTGGTACCTGGCCGTGGGGTGATTAAGGCAGAGGGTAATGGCCTGATGTGTAAGAGCTGGTAGAAGGGGTGGTAGTGGCCTTGGCTCTGGATTGGTTGGTTTGCATTTAAAAAGCAGCTCTTGGGAGGGTTGCTCACTGTCTCTAGGAAGTGGCTAATCCTGGGAGGGGAGGGGCAGTCTCTCCAAAGTCAGCAAGGCCCCAGATGTCAAAGCATCAGAATACAGAAAATATGTGGTTAATACATGGGGACATCATCACCTAAGACGAGGCCAGGGTCCTTGGGGCCACGTATCTTCTCGTTCTTTTCTTTTCTTTCTTTCTTTTTTTTTTGAGATGGAGCCTTGCTCTGTCGCCAGGCTGGAGTGTAGTGGCCCGATCTTGGAACACTGCAAACTGTGCCTCACAGGTTCAAGCGATTCTCATGCCTCAGCCTCCCAAGTAGCTGGGATTACAGGCACTTGCCACCACACCTGGCTAATTTTTGTATTTTTAGTAGAGACTGGGTTTCATCATGTTGGTCACGCTGGTCTTGAGCTCCTGACCTTGTGATCTGCCAGCCTCAGCCTCCCAAAGTGCTGGGATTACAGACGTGAGCCACCATGCTTGGCCTTGGCCTCTAATTTTTGATCTGCCCCTGTGCATCTGTGTTCCCATAGGAAGGTCACCTGACACCTTCTCTGAGCGGCAGCTTTCAGAAGAGCAAAGGAGGGACTGGAGCAGATAACCTCTAAGAACACTTCCAGCATGACATGTCCTCTTCCCTTTTTGAGGCAAAAGAGTTTTATTGAGATATAATTCACAAATATAAAGTCCATCCATTTAAAGTGTACAATTCACTGTTTTTACCATATTCATAGTGCATATAACCAGGAGTATAATTTTAGAATATTTTCATCACTCTAAAAAGAAATCTCATACCTATTAGCAGTCACGCTCCATTCCCTCCCCACAATACCCTTTCTCCAGCCCCAGGCAACCATGAATCTACCTTTTGTCTCTATTGATTTGCCTATGTGAAACATTTCATATAAGTGGGGTTATACTATATGTGAACTTTTGTGACTGGCTTCTTTCACTTAGCATAATGTGTTCAGGATTCAGCCATGTTCTAGCATGTATCAGTAATTCATTCCTTTTCATAGCTCAGTAATTCATTCCTTTTTATTGCAGAATAATACTCTATTGTATTGGACAATAATTTATTCACCCGTTCACCAGTTGATGGATATTTGGGTTGTTTCCTCTTATAGGTCATTATCTATAATGTTGCTAGGAACATAATTCATGTATAAGTTTTTGTGTGAATGTGTGTTTCCATTTCTCTTGGAAATGAACCTAAGGATGAAATTGTTGCCTCCTATTGTAACTATGCTAAACATTCTGAGAAATCGCCAAACTGTTTCCAACATTAGCACTGTTTTACATTCTCACCAACAACTTTTGAGGGTTCCAGTTTCTCCACATCCTCACTGTTAGAGTTTGACTATTTGTGTTTCCTCCAAAATTCATGTTGAAACTTAATTCCCAATGCAACAATATTAGAAGGTGGGGATCTCCGGAGGTGATTAGGTCATGAGGGCTCCACCCTCGAATTGGATTAGTGCCTTATAAAAAAGGCGTTCACCGCTTTTGCCCTTCTGCTTTTGGTTCTGTGAGAATGCTGCTGGGAGATGTATCGATGGCTCTCTCCGGGCACCGAATCTGGTGGTGTCTTGATCTTGGACTCCAGGACTGTGTGAAATAAGTTTCTGTTCTTTACATATTATCCAGTCTTGGGTATTTTATTATAGCAGCATAAAAGCATAAATGGAGTAGGACGCTCACCAATATTTCTTGTTGTCTTTTGAATCACAGCCTTCCTTGTGAGTGTGAAGTTGTGCCTTGCATTGTGGTTTTGATTTGCCTTTCTCTGATGGCTAATGATGTTGAGAATCTTTTTGTATGCTTATGGGTCAGTTGTTTAACTTCTTTGGAGAAATGTCTATTCAACATTTTTGTCCTTTATTTTAATTGTGTTATTTATCTTATTGGGTTGTAAGAATTTCTTGTGTATTCTGAACATAAGTCCCTTATCAGATACATATTATAATCTGCAAAACTTTTCTCCCATTCTGTGGGTTGTCTTTTTACTTTTGATGGTATTTTTTGAAGCACACATATTTTTAAGTTTGATAAAGTCTGACTCGTCTGTTTTTTCTTTTATTGCTTTTGCTAAGAAAAGGTTTTAAAAGAGCTCCATATTTTAGTTTGGTTTTGAAAAAAATGAATACGTGTGCAAAATAAAAGAAATAACAAATAACAGAACAGAAAGAAAAGAGTCTCTTTTGGCTGGGCACGGTGGCTCATACCTGTAATCCCAGCACTTTGGGAGTCAAGGCAGGCAGATCGCTTGAGGTCAGGAGTTTGAGACCAGCCTGGTCAACATGGTAAAACCCCGTCTCTACCAAAAATACAAAAATTAGCCAGGCATAGTGGCAGGTGCCTGTAATCCTAGCTACTTGGGGAACTGAGGGAGGAGAATTGCTTGAATCCAGGAGGGGCAGGTTGCAGTGAGCCGAAATGGTGCCACTGCACTCCAGCCTGGATGACAGAACAAGACTCCAAAAAAAATGAAAGCCTCTTTCCAACCCCTGACTTCTAGTCCCTCACTCTCCTCTAATTTTGTATCTAATTTTTAAACATGCACATGAACACATACAGATGAAGCATCCTATGTATATGGCTCAAACTGTTCTTTCTCTTGTTTTTTATTCACGTAACGATGTATCTTTGAAATATTTAGCTCTATATTCATACCTTTACGCTTATTGTTCTAGAAAATGGCAGTATTGTGTTCAGTTGGATGTGGGTAGCAACATTTATTTAACCACTCCATTATGATGGACATTTTGGTTGTTTTTTCCTTTTGCTGCTGATGATAATGCTGAACCGAATAGACTTTTAGATTGGTTTTCACACTAATGTGCCAAGGATTGGATGAATTTCTATAGCTGAATTTGTGGAGTCAAGGAGAGAGAGAGTACCCATTTAGACTCTACATGCATCAATAGTTATTATTGAATTTTTGATCTTTGCTAGGATGAAAGATTAAAAGCTTGTATTTTATTATAGTTTTATTTATTTACTTTATTATGAGTTGAATATCTTTTCATATTTCTCCTATGAATGTTTTTTGCATGTTCTCCCCCTTCCTCTTTTTCTATAGAATTTTTGCTTTTCTTATTAATTTGTTCATTATGTATGAAGATTATATATTAAAGAGATTAGAGATGAGTTCTACATCTTGCAACTATTTTTTTGTTTTCTTTTAAATAACCATATTAATTATACATGTGCACATGATTTTATTTTTTCTCTGCTAAATTTTATTTTTGATGTAATCATTTTTTTATTTTTTTCTTTAATGAGTCTAGGCTTTGTGTCTTACTTAGAAAGGCCTACCTACTTTAAGTTGCTACCAAAGTCCACATGATTTTCTAGTATTCTTTGTTATAATTGAATTTTAGACGTCAACATTTCTCACATCTCTGGGATATACTTTAAAATTAGAAGGCCACAGAAGGTACTACATTTCACAATCCACTCCACATCAAATAGTTATTGCAATGAGATATTCCAGTATTATTTTTAAAAATGTTCTTATTGTATCTTAAATTTCCTTATCCACTTTGGTCCATTTCTGGATACTCTCTTTTCTTCCATCGCCCTTTCCGTCTCTCCTTAGAGAAAGCAGCATGCTATTTTAATCATTATAGCTTTACAATAGGTTTTAATATCTGGCACAGCCAGTTTCCTTAATTATTCTTCTTTTTTAGAATTGTCAGGATCATTCTTATATGTTTATTTATCTACCTAAGAGCAAAATTTGTATATGTTGCAAATTTTAAATTACCTTTATGTACATATATTTTTTGTTCCAGTTACAAATAGATTTTTTATCATATTTTGTTAATTGGCTGAAGCCATTGATTCATGTATATTAATTTTTTATGTTAATTTACTTTAAAATGATTTCTAATCTTTTTAAATTTCTTTTTTGGATATTCTAGTCAGACATTTGTATCATCTACCAGTAATGGTTACTTGCTTCTTCTTTATCAGTTGTTTATGTATCTAAGTTCTTACTCTTATCTAATTTGTTTTGGCTAATGCCTATAGAGCAATGTTAGTTAATAGTAGTTACAGGCCGGGTGCAGTGGCTCACACCTGTAATCCCAGGACTTTGGGAGACTGAGCTGGGAGAGCTTGAAGTCAGGAGATTGAGACCAGCCTGGGCAATATAGTGACACTGTCTCTACCAAAAAAATAAGAAAATTATCTGGAAATGGTGGCAGGTGCCTGTGGTCTCAGCTACTTGGGAGGCTGAGGCAGGAGGATCACTGGAGCCCAGAATTTCAAGGCTGCAGTGAGCCACTGTAGACCAGCCTGGTCAACAGAGTGAGACACTATCTCTTAAAAAAAAAAAAAAACAAAAAAAAACAGTAGTGATAATTTTCATTTGTCCCTGCTTTACAAGGATTGTTTTTTGTTTTACCCGATTATGTGTGATATTTCTTTCTGGCTCAAGATAAAACTATTTTCTATTAGACTAGGCTACATTATGCTATACTAGGCTATCCCTGACATTTATGGGAGCTGGGACAGGAGTCCAGCTGGAGGCCAGCAAAGAAAATTTGTAAATATTTTAAAGTTGTTAAGCTAAAACACTGTTAAGTGACAACTGTTTATCATTAAAAATATCCTCTATCAAGCTCTGAAACCCAGATTCAAGTGTAGATTTCAGCACTTTTTAGGTCCTGTGCTGGAACGTAGCATTGTGAAGAATTCAGGCCATTTTAGCCTGCTTTCTTTCTCATATAATGCGTAGCTCTGACCCAAATTCAGGGGTCTAATGCTCAGCTCATGTGCTAGGATGCCACAGCCAAACTTTTAAGTTCTGTTTTCACCCACTTGTAAACAGCTACTCTTTGGTCATTGCCAGCACCTGGGGCGTGCACATTTGGGGAGTGTATTGTCTTCCTACTGGAGGATGAACCTAGGGAATAGAATGTGCTGCCCCAGAATTTGGCCTTAGGGACATTTGTGTACAGAATTCTGTGGTACTGTGTACCCTGAGGGTGGTCCAGCAGTGGGGGTGGGCTCTGCAGCATGGGGCTCAGAGCCCAGGATATGAGCACACAGCAGATATTAATCACTTTAAGGAAGTGATCTAACCCTCCTATTCTTATTAGGAGACTTCATCATTAATGGTTTCCAAATGTTTTCAAATGTGTTCCAGAATTGATGATATGATTGTATAATTTTTTCTTTTGTTCCATTAAAATGATTTATTATATTGATAGATTTCTTAATATTGAACCATCCTTGCATTACTGGCATAAATCTCATTTGGCTTTGGTGCATTTTTATTAAGACTTTCTAAAGCCACGTTTCAAAGGAATTTAATTGAAATCTAACAAAGCTACCTCAAAATATAAAACAACAAAACTATAATATATGTGAGACGGTGATTTCAGTCAATTAAGAAATACGCCATGGAGAATATTGTTTGATCTTGTGGTATTTGCAATGAGAGAGGATGCAAGCATTAGGAGGTGAAGCCATTAAAGATTTTCATCTCTTGCTTACAAGGGCTCTGGGAATAAGCACCTTTTCCTTGTAAAAAGCCACTTGTAAAAAGCCAATTACTTTTGGATGAAGGGGCTATATATTACTTGCTAATGAGACATCTACTTGGTCACAGTTACATTTTGAAAAAGAGAACAAACTGCCTCCAATCTTACCCTGTATTATATTCTCAGTCTTACTAGGAACCCCCCAAAATTTTAAAAATCAGTTCTGGTCTAGTAACTTGTGACTTACCATAGAGTCTTGGTGGCTCCATTTATTCATAGGAAAAATATAGTCAGCCTCAAGTCAGTCTAAAAATTTAATTACCACTTCATTTAACCTTTTCATTTACATGATTGTTGCTGTTCTTGTCTTCAGTGATGTTCCAAACTATTAGTTTATTCAACATCTTCTTATCTGTTTCTACTATTGTTTTGGGAAGAATTAGGTTTCTGAGGATGATGAGAAGTTAGGATGAAGCTGATTTGCTCAGGAACACACTGTCTGGTACCTAGCTGATACCTAATAAATATGCATTGAACAGAATCATTAAAAACATATTTTTCCATAAATATTTACATTTTTCCTGCTTTAAACACAATGCCCCATAGCAAATGAAAATGCTGTAAGCTTTATCTTTCTCAAGATGATCAAAGAAGCATTTGCCTCTCCCTTGGAGTGAGGAATGGGTGTAAGCCTGGTTTTCGATTTCCTGTTTCAGAATTACCTGAGTAGCTTTAAACACTTGGATTCCTAAGCCACATGCTAAGTGTACTACTACATAAGATTTCTGGGGGTGGGACAGGAGACAACTGTATTTTAAAGAGTTTCCCTAAGTAAGTCTTTCCGTACATCCAAGTTTTTGGCTGGAGGGTCTCAGATTTCATCTTCAGGCTTGGGGCACATAACAGTTACAAACTGGCTGTGGCAGCTCCCTGGCTCTAGAAGAAAACACCAGCCTAGCTTTTTAGCACTTCTTTTGTCTGTTTTGTTCAAGCATTGAGGCACTGATGAAGGAAACACAAAATCTTATATAGATACTAACGAACTTCCTTCCATTTTGTAACGAATAATCATAACACAGCAGATAGATTAATTGTTTACAATGAGTAGTTGCGTCATAGTGTCTAGCTGAGTATAGGCTCTGCAGGTGACAGCCGAACAGGATCAGGCTCTTTGCCTAAATTCATCCTCACTCCCATGTTAACCTAGTAAACACACAGGGAATGGTGCCAGCGAAGGTCAGGTACTGTTTGTCCCCTGGCAGTACATCATACTGACATTCTAATTTTCATGCTTGGAGGTTAGTTTTTATGCATCCGCGTTGTTGGATTTCCAGGAAATAATGAATCTGAAGCCATGTGTAATTTATAAATACTAGAATATTAGAAGATCATTCTAAGATGGTAAAAGGTTTAAATTCTATAACATGTGGACATAATTGAGTAATCAAAATTTTCAAAGTACTTGCATCATTCTACATGCAGAACCATCATTTCATCATGTAATGAGAGAAATACTGCATTTATACTTGCTCGTGGTAACAGCTGAGCTGTTGCTTATATTTATTTTCTAATAGGATGATGTTTAAAAGGCAAACAGAGGAGCTTGCTTTAATTGTTACAATAAATTTATTTATCTTTACTATGAATTGGAAAAATAATTTACTCTAAATGATGTGATTTCTTAACATTTGTTATTGGGAGGAAGAAATAAACATGAAGTAAATGAATTTAGGCTGTGGAGACAAGTAGATTTCTGTACAGAGATGACATGTTGCTATTTTTGTAAATAACTTTGCTTTTTCAAGAAATCAATACATACTACTGAGGAATTTTTGGAAAATATAGAAATGTATAAAGCACAAAATAAAAATTGTTCACTGAGTGTTCTATTTCAGTTGTCTAATATATTAACTTGTTTTCAAGGAAAAGAAAGTGGGAAAAAGTTAGCTTGCATTTTTAGGGTACCTGCTGGGCATTGTGTTATTCAGATTTATTTATGTCATCTCATTTAATTCACCCAACAACCTTATGTGATAAGAATTATCATCTCCATTTTCTAGACTATGACATTTGAAGCTCTGAGACATCAATTAACTTGCTTGGGTTGAACCAGCTGCTCAGTGCAGAGCTGGTTTGTCTACTTTAATGTCTAGGCTCCTTTTGCTAATCAGAGTGATTTGTTTTCAAGTCTGTTCGGCTTCGCTTTGGCACTAAAATAGATTTTCCTTTTCATACATATGAAAGTAGTTACTCAAAAATTGCACTTTGGTGTGTTAACTCCGATGGCTGAGTATGGTCTGAACAGGAGGATCCAGGATCTTTTCACTGACAGTGACTAGAAAGATACTTCAAGATAGAACTCCTTAGTGGGAAGAGAGGCTTGGATCAACCAATCTCTAAGGAAAAGGATACAGAGTTATCTGACTTGACTCTGTTCTGTGCAGAACGGAATCAGTGCAGGGGTCAAATGCAGAGCTAGAGATGCGGGCAAAACCTGCCATGTGTATGTGCGCTTTCAAAATAATTCCAGATGGGAAGCTAAAATGATAAACATCATTTTCTGAAAATTAGTTAAAAAACTAATTTTCTTCTGCTCCCAAGTTCGTCCCAGGCAAAACTGCATTTTTACTTCCAAAGACATGCTGAAGTTAGGAGGCAGGCCATGTGGTGTGGTGGGGGTGGGAAGAGGTGGGTCAGGGTGGGAGGTGGGATCCTGGCACAGGTGTTTCCAATCTGTATGCTCTCATGCACATCGCCGGTGGGAGAGGAGCTGTGCGGGAAAGCCCAACATGAGAACATACAAAAGAATTGCCTGGCTTGGCCAATACAGATGACATTGCCTCTTACTCAGCTCCTTGAATGCCTTGCCTCTTTCTCCTTGGTTTGCACAGGAAGGGGGACTCAGGGCAGGATGCATATCTGAGGCTGGCCAGACTGTCTGTGCAACTATTGCCTCCTACAATGGTGTCCACCAGCTGTGAAGCCCCATCAACCTTGAACGTTTGGTGGGAGGTGATGGTGAGAGATGTCTGCCTCCTTGCCAATGCCAGGATCCTTTTTATAGATGGAGATGAAGCTGGGGCGCCCCTGGAAGTCCTTGGCCTCTTTCCTGGACTGTGTGGCAGAACACAGGCTCACAAGGCCAGATGGCAAAGAGGGTGAAAGTTACTTTCAGGCACCCAGCCTTTATTTTTCTTGTATTTATTTCTCTTTTCTCAATGCCTGAATGCCCTTGTCACTTATTCTGATCAAAGTCTGTTTCTACTTCCCTCGTATCAGTCTTTCCCCAAGATGGGTATTCATGTTTCTATGGAAAAGGAATGATTTGTAGCTGGTATTTGAACAAATATTGCTTATTTGAATAGTTATAGATAATTTAAGGTATTTACCAAATAGGAAATACCTATTGTTGTTTTAGGTATGATAAATAATAAGCTGCTATAATGAAGAGGTCCTCAAGATACAGCATCTTTTTTGTTGTTGTTGTTGAGACGGAGTCTTGCTCTGTCACCAGGCTGGAGTGCAGTGGGGTGATCTTGGCTCACTGCAACCTCTGCCTCCAATTTTCAAGTGATTCTCCTGCCTCAGCCTCCCAAGTAGCTGAAACTACAGGTGTGTGCCACCATGCCCAGCTAATTTTTGTATTTTTAGTAGAGACGGGGTTTTACCATGTTGGCCAAGTTGGTCTCAATCTCTTGACCTCGTGATCTGCCCACCTCAGCCTCCCAAAGTGCTGGAATTACAGGCGTGAGCCACTCAGCCGGCGATACTGCATCTTAAATAAGAGTTTGTTGTCTCCAATGTAACTG
Organism: Sapajus apella; assembly: GCF_009761245.1. Classification (NCBI taxonomy): domain Eukaryota; kingdom Metazoa; phylum Chordata; class Mammalia; order Primates; family Cebidae; genus Sapajus; species Sapajus apella. The sequence continues at coordinate 7,046,891 of NW_022436969.1, read as the reverse complement.
TGTGGAGCTTGGGTCCCTGGATTTGTTTAGGAACCTGGATTCTTTTTCCGTGATGTCATTTCATCATCCTCTACAGCATTGTCCTCCTGTAGGAGATTGAAGCTGCCAAATGACCATACTATTTCTAACTTGTTAGAAGGGAGAAAGAGAAGAACTTCATGGCAAGGGATTTCTTTTAAATAAGTAGAAGTTTCACATATTGTGTCTGTTGATATTCTGTTCTCACACGGTTGTACCCTGCTGCAAGGGTTATTGGGTGGCAGTGTCCACAGCTAGAGCTCAGTAATGTGGGTGTGCTCTCTTTCTCCCAGCAGGGACAGAATGAAAACCAGGGGCCAGATGGCAACCTCTGCTACAGATTAAACATGAGTTTAGAGAAAACGAATAGGTAACAAATAGTACAAATTGTACACAGATGGTATAGAGCAAAATTGCAAAGGAGGTAAGGGAATGACTGAGGCTTAGGAAATACTGCACATGAATGATGGATCGAGTTTAAAATCTTCTCTTGGTCAACAAAACAGAAGACTAATTGAAGTGTAGCAGAAAGTGGGTTGGGCTTGGATCAAGGAATGTGAGTTCTAGCTTTTCCCTCTTCCCTGGGCTGTGTGTTCTGGGTCTGCCACTAACCTAATTTTAAATTTGGTTTAATCATAATTTCTTCCTGTAGCATAATCTGCAAAAAAAGATATTGGATGAATGCTGAGGCTCCTTTCATACTTAAAGTTCTTTTGAATTTCTCATTTTAGAGCTTCATCTTCAACAACTTGTAAGATAGAACATTTTTGGATGAATTAGAGGTGTAGACATCCCTGAACCTCAGAAATCTCTAATCTAGGTGGATTGTCTCTCTCTCTCTCTCTCTGTCTCTCTCTCTTTCTCTGTCTCACACACACACACACACACACACACACACACACACACACACGTGCACACACACAGTGGTGAAGTAGGCTTAGCACCTGTGAATTGATGCCCATAAAATCACATACCCAGCCCACGCCTCTCTGCACAATCCTCAATTCCAATGTGATGCCAAAGAGGTGGCCCTCCTGGGACAGTTGGTATAATTGCTGACAACCTATAATCTGTAATCTTCTCCCAGGCTTGGTTACAGAGGAATTCTGGGCTCTGTTTTTATTCTCCTCTTGGGAGGTGTGTGACCATTTTCCTTTTGCTGCTCAGCAATTAGAGGCTCCTGACAATGTGGTCGGTCAAAGAGTGCTCCCCAGAAGGAAGGAGAATCCCCTATTTTTGGCAATAAAGTTTCTCTTGATCTAGGCTTCCAGTGGCTTCTGATTCTCCTTTCTTTCCTGTTCTTGGGGATTTTTTTTTTCAATTAGAGATTGAATAGTGAAAAGTTGGGATTTTTGTAAAACCTTGAAAGCAATACACAGGACACAAGTTGATCATACTATGCAGAGCAATATTCTTGGTGTAGAGAGATGAAGAGAAAAGACATCATTCCTGCCCTAAGCTGCTCATGAATCTTTCCATGATAGTTTAGGGATAACCTGCTTTGAGACAGCAAAATTGACCAGTGACATTTTTCAAAGTGTTTTATGGCACTCTTGACTTCCAGAGAAACTTGACAAGAATTTGGGGGCTATTCTACATGTGAAATTAAAACTTTAAATATTTTATGAACTCATAAACATTTTTCTAAATTATAAGGATGGTAAAGAAAGAATTTCTTATCCTAATTCTTTTCCGCTCTTCTTGCTCATGAAACTTCAGTCAACAATGAGTGAGGATCACACAGGAAGTTGAGTATAAATGTTGCCATGTACAGTGATACATTTTTCATTCAACTTTCTTTATCATTCGGGGGAAAAAAGGAAAGAAGAATGTCCATGATATTCACAATTTTATCCTCAAGTTTTTTTTAACCATAATTTTATTTTATTATTTTTCTGATAATTACAATAACAGTAATAAGTATAAATGAGGCAGCTTTTTTCATTGGTTATGTGTGGACTAGATAGATAATCTATGATAAGACAGATGATCTAATCTAAGATAACCTTGTGATTTACTAGTCATGTGACCTGGGAGAAGTTACATGAAGTCTCTGTGCTTCAGTTTTTTCATCTATAATATTGGGTCGGTCAGTTATTATACTTACCTCCTTGCATTATTGTGAGGAAAATAAGTCTACATTTTTAAAGTATTTAGAACAATGCCTGGTATGTATTAAATAACTGGAAGTGTTCATTAAACAAATAAATAAATAGAAAATTCAAATCCCTTTAACACAAATTGTTTACTGTAAACTGGTATTGACTTCTTACTATGTGTTATGTGTGTATATCTGTTTATACTTAACATTTTATCTCTTGATCAAGTTAGTGCAATTTAATTATTTAATACGTAAATGTGACTAAAAGTTTTGCAAAACCCCTGGACTAGGTGCTTTCTAAAACTATCTTTCAGGTCAATAATTTGATCATTCTTTGAATGCAGCAAAATTCAATGGGATCTTTTAAAAATCCCATTTTTAAAAAGGTCGGAGGCATTCTGTTTATAAATCTTCCTCATGACTGTAAAGCAGGCTGTTTTCCTTGTCCACTATTTCTCTTTCTCCATCTGACTGATATAATGCAACTAGCATTGCCATATGGAAATGCTGCATAAACTTTGTTGGAGAATTCATGAATGCTTACAAGATTTTATGTTCCAAAAAGGGGAGGAAAAACCTCTATCACTATAGTACATGGTAGAGAGTGACAAGTCAGCCTGGCCAACATGGTGAAACCCCATCTCTATGAAAAAAATACAAAAACAACTAGCTGAGCATGGTGGCACTCACCTCTAGTCGCAGCTACTTGGAAAGCAGAGGCAGGAGAATCGCTTGAACCTAGGAGGTGGAGGTTGCAATGAGCCAAGATCACATCATTGCACCCTAGCCTGAGTGACAGAATGAGACTCCATCTCAACAAACAAACAAACAAATAAAAAAAGAAAAAAAAAATCACAAGGACTGCAGAGACACCAGTGAAAGGCTATAGTATTTGAAAAGAAAGAAATGCTTCCAAACTAAGAGCTTCATTGAAAGGTGATATTTAAGCTAGGGATTTAAGGGAGAATTTATCTATGTGGATGTGTTAGGAAGGAACACGATGAGATCAATTCTGGACTCATCGAGTTGGAGATGTCTGTGGGATATTCAAGTGGAGGGGCCATGAGGGGCCTGAGAGAAGTCAGGGAAGGCATCACCTGCTTAGAGGTAGCAGGTGAGGCCTGAGTGTGGAGGAGAATAGATAGGGAGGTGTTTAAGGCTTCTCTCCAGCTGGTACTGCCCTTCCCTCCCTTCTTCTCCATCTCAATCCTGGTATGCATCTTCTCTCACTATTCTCAGATCCTTCCTGTGCAGATGTCGTAGATTTCTTAACTGATTTTCATGAAGGTGTCAATGATGCAATGCTTTCTCTTTGCATGTTGAAAAAGAGTGCTAGCAGAGGGCAGTGCTTAACTCAAAGTTTAGTAAACACAACTTAATGCTATAATTTTAGACCATGTGGTGTTTTGTTGAGGGAAGAGTTTTGTGGTATGGGGTGGGGTACATGCCTTCTGGTTCTTTACTAGTTCAGAATACACCTAGTAAAGAACCAGTAGTGTCGTCCCTCGGTATCCATGGGATTGGTTCCAGGACCCCTGGAGATAGATGCCAGAATTCACAGATGCTCAAGTCCCTGATATAAAATGGTGTCGTATTTGCATAACACCTACGCACATACTCCCATACTCCCATACACTTTAAGTCATCTTTAAATTACTTATAATACCTAATACAACATAAATGCTATGTAAATAGTTTTACACTGTATTGTTTAGGGAATAATGTCAAGGAAAACATCTGTACATGTCCAGACACCTGCAACCATCCATTTTTAAAAAAATATTTTCCATCCACGGCTGGTTGAGTCCATGGGTATACACTGTCTCCACGGAGGCCGGCTGTGTCTTGTTTCTGTGAATGATGCTGCTGGTTGGGAATGCTAATTCCCTCCACAGTAGAGAAGACAAAATTGCCCTCTGTCTTGCTATCTGGCTTCCACCCAGAAGCACTTTTCTGCGGCCTTCAGAGTTACCTTTCTCCCACTGTGAAGCTCTGTGGACAGGTGTTTATAAACTGTAGCTACACAGCGCTGCCCTGCTTAGCCCCAAGTCCAACAGGGAGAATCTGCTGAGGAACATGCCTCAGAAGTAGAATTAGGAACCCCAAATCACAAAGCGCCCCCTATTTTGCTTTTCTCCTTTTCCTCATGCTTCTTTTGTGGCTCTTCTCCATCTCTTTTAAATTTATTTTTATTTTTTAATAACTTTTTTTTTTAAAGACCAAGTCTCTGTTGCCCAGGCTGGAGTGTAGTGGCATGATATCGGCTCACTGCAACCTCTGCTTCCCAGGTTCAAGTGACTCTCCCGCCTCAGCTTCCAGAGTAGCTGGTATATTTTAGTGGAGATGATGTTTCGCCATGTGAATCAGGCTGGTCTCAAACCTCTGACCTCAAGTGATCTCCCCGACTTGGCTCCCAAAGTGCTGGGATTACAGGCATGAGCCACTGTGCCTAGCCAACTTTTTAATTTTTACTTTTTATGAGTACATAGTAGGTGTACACATTTATGGGGTTTTGGGGATAGTTTGACACAGGCATACAATGTGTAATAATCACATCAGAGTAAATGGAGTATCTATCACCTCAAACATTTATTCTTTGTGTTACAAACAATCCAATTATACTCTTTTAGTTATTTTTAAATATACAATTAAATTATTTTTGACCATAGTCACCCTTCTGTGCTAGCAAATACTAGATCTTATTCATTCCTTTTAACTGTTTTTTGGGCCCATTAACTATCACCTCAGTACCTTCCCAGCCTCTGGTACCCATCTTCTACTCTGTCTCCATGCGTTCAACTATTGGAATTTTTAGCTCCCACAAATAATTGAGAACATGTGACGTCTGTCTTTCTGTGCCTGGCTTATTTCACTTCACATAATGAGCCCCAGCTCCATCCAAATTGTTGCCTTTCTCTTCCTTTTTCTCTGGCATTCACTTAGTTATTCCCCATCTATCTGTGACTATAGCATACAAAGAACTGATGGATATTTAAGACATGGTTTCTGCTTAAGGACTTTACGATGTATCGGATATAGTGGTCATCAATGTTTTACCAAAGAGCTCTGGTTCTTTCCTTTTCTACATGCATGACAAGATCATTTAGTATCCAGTTGTCCTCATTTTACTATTGAGGAAACAATGTTCAGAACATGTAAGTAACTTGTCTGCTGTCACACTGCTCGGATTCATCTGTTGCTGCAATCTGTGCTATTTCTATTGCGCCATATTGTGTTTAGGGTGGATGGGTACGTTGACGGGTCAAGTTTTGGGAAAGGGCATCCCAGGTTAAGAGGCAGGACGGGAAAAATGCCAGATATGTTTTTGAATCTGTTAGTCAGTTCAGCTTGCCAAATAGCAGAAAAGACTGTGTGTTAGGAGGCGGCAGGAGGTGAGGCTGGGGTGTAGGCACCCTCAAATGTCAGGATGAGGAATTTGGAATTGCTTCCATTTCTACCAACATGTTTTAACAAATAGGGCATATCACATTCCCATTTGTATTTTTGCCTTTCTGAAGAGTTTTTCGTCCTGTTAAAGATGAACAAGATAAAATGGCCTAAAGTGGCAGAATGAGGGGTTTAGGTGAGAGGGTCACTCACCCGCTAAGGACTGTGCATGATTCTAGGTGCTGGGGCAACCGTGCTAGACAACGCAAGACCTATCCTCTTAGAGTGGAGATTCCAGAGATACCAGGAGAATGGTGATTAATCCATGGAATAGCTCATGGGAGAGAATTTAACATGCCCCTCCCTGGAGGACAGATGCTCACATATCTTGAGGAATTTAATAATGAGGTTGTCTTACTGTAGAAAATAGAGAAGGAGATGGGATTGAGAAGGCAATTTTTATAAGTGGAAGGTTAGAAGAAAAGGCTTTAAAATTCCAGGAATGTAATGAATGCATATTCTATTGTCATTAAGGAGGGAGACTAAACCAGCAAGGGATTTTTTTTTTTTCTCTAAAGCTTTTTCGGGAAGAAACAGTGTGGAGTAACTGAAAATCATGCAATTAGATGAAACAGGAGTTTTGGCATCTTGCTTGAAGCCTGCTGAGCTGGAAGGCCTGTGACCGAAGGTCAAGGAGAGTGTGCAAGCAGATACGGATTAATAAACACTGGAATGTCTTACTGAGATAGTAGTATTTGGATTATAAAACACTTTTAAAAACTATTTGAGCCCATGATTAATTGGGGCTCACAAATTTCAAGCAGTGAAATGTGTTTTACTGCAATTGCTATTAAGAACTCCTATCAGCTATCTGATTCCTTGATTTCCCTAGTGAATTTTATAATCTAAATTAAACAGAGAATAGTATAAATTTTCCCTTTTTTTGGGTAGCTGATTAAAACCAGTATCATCTCAATTTACTGTTACATAGTAGTTATATCTGTCTCTATGGAACAATTTATTATGTATCTGATTACTTCCAATATTTTATGAATTGATCATAAGCCAATTTGAAAACTTACTGATCTAAAATACGTTTGGTAATAACAGAATATACTGCCTGAAAGAATTATTAATAAAATAAATCAGGATGCATAGAAATTGGCATCTCTCTCTGTATAAATTATATTGTCATCAGACTGTGAATCATTTCTTATCACGTATTTATAACTCCACATTCGGTAGTAGTAGCTTCATCACCAATTCATAAGTATGCCAGAATAAGGGAAACTATTTTCTTAACAGATTTCTTTCTTAAACCAGTCTCAAAAAGAGAGAACAGAAACAAGAGAGTGAAAAGATTTATATTTTATTCAATTGCAGAACTGCCTAAAAATACTACTATAGTTTGATGACAATGGCTTTCGTTTCTGAATTTGTGTATATGCTATTTTAGGTGTAATAGAAGTTTGCGAATGGAGATTTTCTCAAGTTTTTCTTTTTTCTTTTTCTTTTTTTTTTTTTTTTGAGACAGAGTCTTGCTCCGTCGTCAGGCGCCAGGCTGGAGTGCAGTGGCGCAATCTCGGCTCACTGCAACCTCCGCCTCCCAGGTCCAAGCAATTGTCCTGCCTCAGCCTCCTGAGTAGCTGGGAATACAGGCGTGTGCCACCATGTCCAGCTAATTTTTGTATTTTTAGTAGAGATAGAGTTTCACCATGTTGGCCAGGATGGTCTCGATCTCTTGACCCAGTGATCCGCCCGCCTCGGCCTCCCAAAGTGCTGGGATTACAGGTGTGAGCCACCGCACCCAGCCTTCTCAAGTTTTTCAAAAGAGAAATTCTTTAACACACGCAGCACAGGCAACTCATCATGAAAGACCTGAGATGGAGAAAAACATGACAAAGAATATTTTCATTCCCTGTAAGCACAGCTATCTAGTCACATTACAGAACAGAATCTGAACGGAGGAGGGAAAACCAAAGAGTGCTTTTGGATGTTCTTCATGCTGTCACAATCCCGGGAATAAAATAAAACGTTCTTAGGAGAAGCAGGGCTGTTTGTTCTGACCCCCTCTACTCCCTCTCACAAGCACTGCTGGGTTTTTCTCAGCAGGGGCTGGGAAGTGTGCTTTCCTTGGGGTGCAGGAGAGAGTGACATCTACTTCTCTTACCTCTCCCAGGAATTTTCTGAAGGCCCAGGGAAGAATTTTTATTCTATGTGTGAGTCAGTTGGATTAACTTTATGGAGTGTCTGTGACAAACCACAGATCAGTGGGGGAAGCGGATAATTAGAAGTTATGGGTTTGGCGGGAGTGTGATGCTGAATTCTCCCTCTGTCTCTTAGTCTCACCCTCTAGAAAGTCCAGGATCCTTGTTCTGTTGTTGGTACCCGGAAAGGGCTGCTGCTTCCCACCTCCGACCTGCTGTGTAAATATACAACTGAAAAATGGACTGTCCTGACCTTCACTGGGCTTTACGCATTCTAGTCAGTTTCTCCCTGGGAGTTCAGTTTTAATCCTGAAGACTACATGGGCACTTGAGGAGTCCAGATTCTGTTGCTTGACGGTGATCTGTGTGGATGGCAGCTATCCCTCCCCACTGGTTCTTGAAGATTTCTCGTCTTCAAGCATGATCCATGTGTTGTGTGATAGTTATCACCTCTCTCTGTGCACATCTGTCTCCCTCACCTTCTTACAATGTCCATGCATTGCTGTGTTTACTTGATCAAGGGATCTGAATTCATGATGGCCAGTAGCACCAGGCAGTGCATCTAAATGACACAATGTTACCCAACACTGGAAGGAGGCTGGGGTCAGCTACAGAAATACCGACAACAGGAATAAGCTTAGGAGGTCAAGGAATGTGTGCCCAGGTGGGCAGGAGAAATGACATGGAAACTAGGGAACTGCTTTAAGAGGATAAGAAGTCTGTTGAGTTTGGAAGGCTGACCAAGGAGGAGCAATCTCCAACACATAAAGATAGTGCACATCTGGACACGGGTCAACAGAGGGCTTTGGTATTTAGAGAACAGATGCTTAAAAAAGTCATGCAAGGAATGTTTACAGAAGAAAGCCGGTATTGTTATGGCAGCTGAGGGAGTAGAACATTTGGGTAAGGCAGGGGACTGGAAGTGGGTTTTCTGTGATGTGGAAATGACTTCTTTGTATCCACATTATGAGCCCCCAAATAAGAAGAGATCCTGCCTTCAAAAAACTAACTTCTGCTCATCTTTCATATTACAGGGTGCTCTTTTGATCACTTTTTAAAATTTGATTTTTTTTCCTAAGAAAGTATTATTTAGAGAACATATAGCCTTAAGATGAGTAAAACGTGTAAAACTCTTAATAGAATTTTACATACTTGTAGATATTATTTAATGGAATTTTATGTATATACATAATTTATTTCATATTTACTTATATGATTTAATATATAATATATAATTATATATAAATAAAATGTGTTATATATATAGATTTAACATAATTTAGTGATCATTCTTAGAAATATTCATTTATTTTTAAATAAGTATCAGCCTATCTATGTACCAGACACTGTTCTAAGAAGGAGACAGAATTATAACAAAGGAGACAAGATTTCTGTCCCTGCAGGGAAGGCAAAGTCTCTGAAGATGAGCTGTATGGAGAAAAATAAAGCAGGTAAAGGGAGTAGTTTTAGATACAAGCTTTGGATGATGTTGTAGAAGTCTTTAAAAGCCCACTTTAAAAGCCATACAGTCAAAGGTTATGTTGTGGAGATCACAAATATACACCCACGATATGAATGAGACATTATAGCAAATGTTATGCCCATTTTTATATCAAGGGACACCTGTGACTTATATTAACATTTCCTAAGATCATATGAAATATGGACTAAAAAATGCTCAGCCAGGTTAGATGAATCATGAGGGCGTTTTCATGATGAGAACATCAACATAGAGGATACATGGAAAGAGCTCCGATAGAATTGTTTCATGGCATGTGAATGGAAACGAATCACGTTCCCACCAGTATATTTTATATATTGTGATCTTCAAGTTTGCCTGTGAACATAAATTAGTAAATTAAACATTGATATGGAAGTGTACATTTTCTATATCAATTACATAAAATTTTGTACATGGAAGTTGGTCCCAAACCTTTTCTATCTTTTCACTGGGAAACCAGGTGATCACCTTACTTTGGGGATGGTTTTATATTTGGACATGGTAAGTAGCCTGGCCTGTGGCTGGGTGATGAATGTCAAGTATGCCTCTCAAACCTGCTGCACAGAATTTAGCAAGAAGCAGGTGCTGGAGAGCTATTTGTTGAAGCCTGGCTGAAGCTTCTGTCCCTGAGAACAGCTTCCTAAGGCTGAGTTGTGCATTACATCATCTGCTAGTAAAACACTGATATGGTTTGGATCTGTGTCACCGCCCAAATCTGATGATCAGTTGTAATCCCCGGTGTTGGAGGTGGGGCCTGGTGGGAGGTGTTGGGATCATGGGGATGTTTTGCTCATGGTTTAATTCCATCCCACTTGGTGCTGTCATCACGAGAGTGGGTGAGTGAGTTCTCCTGAGATCTGGGTCTTCAGAAGTGTGTAGCGCTCCTTCTCTCACTCTTGCTTCTACTCTGGCCGTTATGAGGGGTGTGCTTTCCCTCATAATTGTAAGTTTCCTGAGACATCCCCAGAAGCAGAAGTCGCTGTGCCTCTTGTACAGCCTGCAGAACTGTGAGCCAATTAAACCCCTGGGTTTTCTTTGTTGTTGTTTGTTTTTGAGACAGAGTCTCACTCTGTCACCCAGGCTGGAGTGCAGTGGTGCCATCTCAGCTCACTGCAACCTCTGCCGCCGGGTAAACCTCTGTTTTTTAGAAATTACCCAGTCTCAGGTATTATCTTTATAGAAATGTGAAAACAGACTCATACAAACACCTATCCCGGTTTCTGAGTAGTCAAACTGCAAGCCTGAGGAGTGGACAGAACATTCTCTGCTTTGTGTGGATTTGAATGTGTGAAGCAGAGTAGGACAGTATTACCTAAAGGAAGCCCTTGGCCTATTGCCCAGGCTGGGTAGATGATGTAAATGAGACTCGAGTCTTTATATACTTTACTTCCTGATAATACTCTCCTAAAGGCAGGGCGTGCATCACCCAAAATGAGGGTGGAGAGGCCCTGTAATGTGATTGAGTGGTGTCAAAACGCCTCTCTGACTTTATATATTGTCCCAGCTTGCCAAAGTGCCCAAAATTTCCACCAATAGGTGTCTTAGAGCCAAGCTGGGGCCCAGCCCTCTCCTGCTCTTCATCCTTTGAACTCCCTTGTGGCACAGCTCTTATTAAAAAGGCAGACATGATGGTCAAAGGGGGAGGCACATGAACCCAGTAACACTTAAATGTTAGTTATTTTACCTGGTTAGCTGATGGTAGCCTAGGGAAGGCCTACTGCAATGGGGCAGTGAGTGAGTTAAATTTGAGTGGAGCTGAATGGAGCCATCATCTGGAGAGCTCTAGGAAGCTAAGGGCAGATGGAGGACCCCAGAACGTTTGGAGGGAGCAGTGGGAGGCAGAATTCTGACTTCCAAGGACTTTCCTTTGTGTCATCTCCTCCTGATGGGTGTGGGTGGAACTGTGAATGAGATAAGATTCATTCCTGTCTATTATATGGTAGAAAAGAGGTTGCAAATATAATGAAGCTTCTGAATCAGCTGACCTTAAGAAGGAGATTATCTGGATGAGCCTGACCTAATCACATGAGCCCTTTACATCTGGGTCAGAGATGAGGGAATTTGGAGATTCAGAGCATGAGCAGATCCGGTGTGCCATAGCTGGCTTGATAGGTGGAAGGGGCCACAGGGGAAGGAGTATGGATGGCATTTAAAGAGCTGAGGGCTGACACTCTGCTGATAGTCAGCAAGAAAACAGGGACCTCCGTCCTTCAACCACAAGGAGCTGAATTCTGCCAACAATGGGAAAAAGTTTGAAAGCAGATTTTCCTCCAGAGCTTCCAGCCAAGGACCTAGCCAGAGGGATACCTTGATTGGAGCCTTGTGAGACCCTGAGCTGAGGACCTAATGAGCTCAGGGTCTCACGAGGCTGCAGTCAAGGTGTCCTGTTGGCTAGGTCCTTGGCTGGATGTCTGACCTATGGAACTTCAGGTCAATAAATGGGTGTTGCATGTGAGGGACGGGAGAGAGCATCAGGAAGAAAAGCTGATGGATGCTGGGTTTAAAACCTGGATGCCAGGATGATCTGTGCAGTAAACCACTATGGCACACATTTACCTATGTAACAAGCCTGCACATCCTTCACACGTACCCCTGAACTTGAAATAAAAGTTGAAGAAGACAGAAAAATAAGTAAATAAATGGGTGTTGTATCAGGCCACTAAATAAGTAGTTATTTTTGATGCAACAATAGAAAATGAATACGTTCTACTAATGTCACAGTTTTTCTGGATGTGCATATTGCTATTGAATTACTTTCCTCCTTACGAGACAGGTCAGTGGATGGGTTACTTTTAGAGAAGCTCCTTATATGTTATCGCTGGGGAACCTGAGACCCGCGGGGTGCCGTTTTCGCCTTCGCCTTTCTTCACAACAGCTGTATACCAGCTACGATATTGTAAAATAGCCATGAGTTTTTTGTTTTTTTCCCATTTGGTTTTGCACGCTGTAGGGATTCCAGCACTTCTGCTTCTTGTAGCAAGGCCAAATATAGACACTAAATAGCATGTTTGGAAGCACCTCATATTTCCCTTTTGTCAATGTCTTGCTGTGTTTGCAGGCATCACACTGCTCTTCATTCCAGCTCTCTCGCCCTAGGTTTGGATCTGGGGCTTTCACTTCTCACCCTGAGAAAGCACCCCGATAAGGACAACACCACCACTGTGTTGGGGCATGGTCCCTTCCCACGCAGGTGTGAGCTGTGCTTTCTCTCCCATTATGGCCCCCCTGTGACTCCCACGTGTTCCCAGGCCAATCTCTCTCCTGATGATCTTATACCAGACAGTCTCTTGAACCTGCATATTCCCCAACAGCAGTAGGAGAGTGGCAGTGGTTTGATATTCTTTCTAGGCGTGAGTGAGAAGGAGACACATGTGGGCCTGGCAGCACATCTGTTATCAAATCAGTGGAGGCTCAGGTTGGGAGCACTGAGGTTAGGTGACCACCAAAGGTGATCCCAGGGGCTCAGCCCTTGAATTCTATGGAAGCCCTGGTAGACATTCAATCCATGTTAATTGATGATAGTGACAGATCAGGGATTTAACTCCCCAAAATGTGGATCCCAGTGTGGGTGAACCACAAAAACCATGTATTGAGATTGATGCACAAGTAATTCAATCAATGAGGCCATTGAGGTCACTGAAAATGGAGTTTTAGAAATCAGTTGATTCAAGGGCTACTTTGGATGATGGCTCAACCTTGGGCTCTCACAACCACATCTTCCTCTTTCAGGACAGAAATAAGATGGGCCTGATTATCTGCTCCCCTGTGTTGTTGAGCACTGTGATGGTTAATACTGAGTGTCAACCTGATTGGATTGAAGGATGCAAAGTGTTGATCCTGGGTGTGTCTGTAAAGCTGTTGCCAAAGAAAATTACCGTTTGAAAGTCTGAGAAAGGCAGACTCACCTTTAATTTGGGTGGGCAGCACCTAATCAGCTGCCAGCACAGCTACAATATAGAACAGGCAGAGAAACATGAAAGACTGGGCTGGCCTAGCCTCCCAGCCTACCTCTTTCTCCCATGCTGGATGCTTCCTGCCTTCAGACTCCAAGTTCTTCAGTTTGGAGACTTGGGCTGGCTCTCATTGCTCCTCAACTTGTAGACGGCCTACTGTGGGACCTTGTGATCATGTGAGTCAATACTTAATACACTCCCCTTTATATCTCTATCTATTCTATTAGTTCTGTCCTTCTAGAGAACCATGACTAATACAACTGTCTACAACTCAGGAAGCTGGTTCTTTTCTGAAGCTCTCATTCTAGGCCATTGTCCTCTGTATGATGGTTTTGTCATTATATTTATAAACATACGTATGCACACACATCCACACATAGATTACACCAATTGGGAGTAATGGAGTCCTCATTCTGGGGCCCTGGCAGAGAAGGCAGCAGTGATCTGCTGGAGATGCTCTTCTCAGGACAATGTCAGAGAGGCAAGAGCGTACATGGAGCCATGCTGCCTCTAAGCCCAGGCTTAGAACTGGTGCCATCGTGTCTGCCTACATTTCATTAGATAAAGCGAGTTAGGGGCCTGCACTCCAAGTGGAGGTGTGGGGAAGTATACTTCTTCCTTAGAAGAGGAAGGCAGGAAATAAATATTTTTGATCATCAACCTATTCTACCTCAGGGGGTAAGCTGAATGTATGTGTGTGTAATATATTCTGTCTTTTTAAACACAGAAGCACCCACCCATGTGGTGAGATCTCTGAATTGCTGAATGACTTCAATGCTTGGACATTTAACATATGTGGACCATGTTCAACTGTTTTAGCACAAGAGCTTCCCCTGTATTAATATTTTCTGGTTTTTCTTCTGGCCTCTCCACATTAATTCAGGTCACTCACTGTTAAAAAACGAGACAAGATAGTGTTTCAAAGAAAAATGTTCTCTATGAAATATTTAAACCTGGTTAAAACTACCGGCAATATGGAGCTGAATGTTTTATGTGATAACTGGTGCTCAAATCTTGGTTCCCTTCAGGGAGGAAGGGAAGAGCAGAGGTGGTAAACCCAGGTCCTGGGCTTGTGATTCAGTTGCCCAGAGGAATTTTCCACCCAAAGCCTAACACCCATGCTGAGATGTTGGGTTCTCTTGGTTTATTCAACAAGAGGAATGGAAGTTAGAGTTTCTAGTACCCATCACACTGAAAAAAGCATCAAGGGAAAAGGAGTGCAGGCAGGGTGTGTTACTGTTTTTGGGGGATCTTCCCTGTGCTAGAGACTGTGGCTGCTGTTTTATATGTGAAGGTAATTATGGCTCAGAGCAGTTAAGTAATTTATCTAAGTTCTCATGGCTAGAAAGAAGTGAGCCAGCAAGGATTCAGCTTCCAAAAGCCTATGCTCCTGGCACGACACTATATTTGGATGGAATGGCATTCTTTCCCTACACCAGCGATGGGAAGCTCATTTCTTATAGGGCAGGTTATGGAAACAACTCAAGATTGTAGCAGTGACCTAGTACTGACCTTTGGGCTCTTTATAACTTCTACTGGTACTGAACAGCAATCTCTTGTCTCTGACAGTTCTTTAAACTTTCCTCCTTAGTCTTCTCCAGGTGAATGTCTTCAGTTCCTTTTCACGTGATACAGTGTTCAGTTTTAATCACCCTTGGTTATCCTTCTTCAGATGAACTCCAGCTTCTCTTAAGTGGCAAGGGATGAAAGAAAAAGCCAGAAGAATTCTCAAAAACATAGGCAAGCCCACCTGCTTTATCTTGATGCGACAACGGCAGGTGACTTTCTGGTTTGGGTTCTGGCCTGGAAGTATAGGCAGCCCTTTGTCCATTACACTGCCTGGAAATTCACCCTTGGGCAGGGGCTGTGTTGTGTCCAGGGGGTATGGGGCTCCAGCCCCGGTTTGGATGTGCAGTAGAGTTGAAACCATAGAGTTGGCTATCACCTGCTTCTCTCCGGTTATTTATTAGCTAGGTATTTATTATACCACTTCAAGAAGAGACACAGGAAGGGGAGGATAAATAGAGAGGATCCAAAGTGCTCAAATTCCCATACCTCGTTCCCTCTCTGATGGTAGATGACAGGAGGTCATCACCAGTTAGCCCTTGAACAGCCCAAGGTTACAGCATGAGCTGTCTACACTACTAAAGAATCACAGTGTAGATTAAATAAATAGGTGTGGAGAGCTGTGGATTTATCCACACCTATCAAGGTATATATTTATGAATAAATATGAAAAATATGAAACACCAAGGTAATGGAAAGGAAGATAAATAGTGTGCTTCAAGGAAATGCGCTAAGAAAATGGACATGTACACACAAAAATCTCTGTGGCTTGATTCTCAGTAGAAAGCAACTCATATCTTGTTTGGGGAAGAACCTTTCCCATTCTCTTGGTGTTTTAACCAAATCTGTGTCTTTCCTTGGTGCTTTGTGGAGCAGATCTACTTAAGTAAGTAACTGCTTTGAGTGCAGACCTCTTATTTGCTACAGTGTCCAGGCTGTGTTCTAAGGGCACTATCACCGCCTGAAAAAGGGATTTTGGCAAAGCCCCCCACATTATAGATTGAATTGTGTGCCTCCACAACTTCAAATGTCCTTATCCCCAGAATGTGACCATTTGGAGACAAGGTTTTTATAGAGGTGTGAAATTAAAATGAGGCCATTAGACTGGGCCTGAATCCAATATGACTGGTGTTCTTATAAGAAGAGGGAATTTGGCCACAGACTCGCATAGAGGGACAATGATGTGAAGAGACACAGGGAGAGGATGGCCAATGACAAGCCAAGGAGAGAGACCTGGAACAGATCCCGCCTTCGCTGCCCTCAGAAGAAACGAACCCTTCTTGACACATTGAGTTCAATCTAGCTTCCGGACCTCGGAGATAATATATTTCTTTTGTTTAAGCCACTCAGTTGATGGTGTTACAGTAGCCCTAGCAAACACATACACCCCATTCAGAAAGACATATTGTATGCCAGATAAGAGGGGGAAGATGAAGAAAGGGAGAAAAGAATGAATCGGGGAGAGCGTGCTTAATGATCTCAAGATGTGTGTGGGTAGTGGCTAAGTTTGGGAGGGGGAAGGGATCACTGTGGGCAGGTCCTGCACGAGGTCATTGCAGTGACTGTTTATTGCAAATATATTAAAAAATCAATAATCCACCCAAACTTGAAAATAATTCTAAAATTGAGGTCACTTTCATTCTTAAAAAAAATATTTCAGTGGGAATGTTGCAGTCCACAAAGCATGGGTGTGCCAATGGGGAAGAAAGGTATCTTCTTGGTGGGAATTTGCATTTATTTCGCCCTCCCTCCCCACCAGCGGATGCCCCCAACCCTGCATTCTTTCACAGGGATGTCTGGCCGAAGGGAGCCCTGGGCCCTCTGAAAGCAGCCACTGTGAATTCCTTTAGGTAGGGATTTGATCGGGCTGTTTTCATTCTGCTTTCTATTAAGATGAACTGCCAGTGTGTGTTATGTCCAGACAACCACCTTGTGGAAACCCAGAGAAAGCTGCAAAATAGAAACGAGGTAATCTCCTTGAAGTGGCTTGTCGGGGTCTTCTCAGGTCAGCAGGGAGGAGCCGAGCGCCACAGCGTCCTTGAGATCTGAGTGGGGTTGCGAGAGTGCCCGGTGCCTGCCTCCTCACACCCTTGGAAATCACAAAGAGCCTTTATGTCCACTGCAGCCTGTGAATCGGCTTTCATCATTGGCACCAAAGACCCGCCACTCTCCGGTAATAAAGGACACGAAGATCAATCCCAAGGGAGAAGACTCCAGTTCCAGAATGTCCCTTTGTCCAGAAACAGCTGTGTGGAATTCAAGACTATCCAAGGATGGAAAGATCACAGGATCTCTTTCTTTCATTGTCTACTTGTTCATCTGGGCGCCACACTGTGCTTCTGCCATCTACGGAGCTGCCCACCGCCGGGAAGGCGTGAGGCCTTAGGTTAAAGATTTATTCTTTTCTGCAGAGGCTCAAGGCAGCTGTTAACTCTCTCCTTGTCTTTCTTTCATTTAAAAAATTTATATTAATATCATTTGGAAATCTACAGGCATAAGAATATATAAATCACATATGGACAATTTAAAGAGCAATAAAGCAACTAACACCTGTGTACCCATCTCTAATTTTAAGAAATAAATGCTCCTTCTTCTTTCATAGGCATTGTAGTAACACCAGTGGAACCTTATTTTTCTTCTGGGTATTATCTTTTCATATGGTTGTGTTACCCTGTCAGGCTATGGGGTTCAGAGCATATAAGGGTATAAGAATAATTAACTTGAGTATTGGCCTCTGTCCTCCCACTGGTGTACCAAATATTAGCAAACAAAGGCACAGCACTGCAGTAAATCACTTTGCTAGTGAATGCAGCTCAATTAAAAAAAATCTGTTTCAAAGTTTACGTAGATAAACCTCCATCCATCTACTCATCAATTCATCTGTCTGTCCATCTGCCCAATATTTGATTTATTTGTAACTCATTAATTCATCAGTAAAATATTTATTGTGTGCCTACTGTGTACTAAACACTCAACAGACCCAAAAGGAGTGGGAAGAGAATGGGGAAAAGGGCCAGGAGCAGAGCTGTCTTCTAGCCTGTTTTCCTTCCCCCAAGTCAAGTATCCTTGACCCTTTCTTTAGTGAAGTGGGAAATAAAATGATGCCTCTATCCCAGGTGTCAATATTACAAGGGCATTCTATGACCTCTTGGGTCTAATCAGTTAGGGATGATTTGCCTTCCTAGGTCTTCAGCTCTTCAACTTTCCCCTGAACCCTACTCTCAATCTAGTATAAGCTCAAAGGACCTTAGAACCTTAACCTACCTTGTGCCAGGATGTACTCTGGTGTTCTCTGGGGGTGGCACGAATGCCGTAGTTGAGAAGGAGCCCCACGTTCAGCTGAGCCTGGCTGGGGATTTGTATTGAACGAGTGTCGATCTACATACAGAGTGGCATTTCTGGGAAATGAGACGTTCAGCAGATCTTCTGCCACTGTGAACTTCAGGGTGGGAGCAGGTACAGCTCATAGGACAAGGAGCGTGGGTTGGGTATAATAAACTCAGCTTTCTTAATTTACTTGTTTTTCTCTATGAAAAAAGGATGGGATCCCATGTGTTGATATATGTCTTATGTGCCTGGTACTGAGCTAGGATTTGATAGAATTTTGTCTTCACAAAACCCTCCTAGGAAAGTGTTCTTATCCCCATTTTACAGAGGAAGAAACTGAGGCTTTGAGAGAGTAAGTGGCTTGCCCAGGACTTCACAATCCAGAAGCGGTAAGGCTGAGAGTTGAAGTTGTCCTTTGTTTACAACGCTGTTCAGGCTCTTCTGTTCAACATGGGTCAACTGCTAAGGCACTGCCCCAGAATGTGCTGCAAGTCATCCCAGTCAAGGCAACCCATGCCTGCTGCAGAGATACCTGCCGCCCCTGGTACCCGAAACTCTCTACTGCTCAGGGAGGGAATAGGGCTGATTCAGGACACCATGGCAAATTGATCATTTTTCATTTTCTTATAGCCTCCATCACTGCCCTCCTCTTCCTTTTCAATATTTCCACCTCTTTGGCATAGCCAATGCCGCTAGCAGAGAAGCAGCCTGACACAATGAGGTGTCTGTGGGTTTGGGATAGAACCCCAGCTCCACAACCAGCTGGAAGACCTCAGGTAAGATTCAGTTGCCTCATTTGTAAAAATGGGAGCAATGGGGTCTATGTCACATTAGTAGTCTGGCCATAGAAACTAGCGTACACAGCAGAAACTCATCAAATGGGACTCACTTTTTTTTAGCTTAATCTGCCTACAGCATTGCTTTATGACCTTGACCTCTCACCCTGTGTTCATAGTTGTGTCCAAGGCTTGTTCATCAAACCTCTCCCCTAATCTTGACTAGTTTTCCTAAGGCATTTGTGACAATTAAAAGTGGAATGGGGCCAGGTGCAGTGGCTCACACCTGTTTGGGAGCACTTCGGGAGGCTGAGGCGGGCAGATCACTTGAGGTCAGGAGTTCGAGACCAGCCTGGTCAACACAGAGAAACCCCCATCACTATTAAAAATACAAAAATTAGCCAGGTGTGTTGGTATGCACCGGTAGTCCCACCTACTTGGGAGGCTGGGGCAGGAAAATCTCTTGAATTTGGGAGGCGGAGGTTGCAGTGTGCTGAGATCGTGCCACTGCCCCCCAGCCTGGACAACGGAGTGAGACTCCATCTCAAAAAACAAAACAAAACAAGCCAAAAAGGAATAGGCAGCTCTTTCTGGACACGTCTTTGTATTTGTTCTTCTAGAAATAGTAACTTAGCTCAAAGAATGAATCTCTGCTGATAATATTTAAAGCAAAATGATGGTCCACTGAAGAAGAAATTTCTGAGCAAATATTTACTGATTCCTAAAATCTTGATGATGAGCTCCTTGATGCTCTTCGAATATAATCCATTCTGCCTTCTGTAGCTGGCTCTACATATGAGAATGTTGATGGAAGGTGGAGAAACATATTACCAAATACATTACCATTTTAAACCTAGAACTCATTTAGTCTCTCTGTGATTGTATGGTTAGTATCTGTCTTTGTATCACCAGAAATCCTTAGACCTAAGCCTCATTAATACAACTGAAACCATCAAACTAGGGAATTACCAGACTGGGAGCTCATTTCTTGGTGAAATGTCATATACTTCACATGATATCTTGTACTTGGTGAAATGTCATGTACTTCACATGATATCAGTTGCTGAGATCTTGTAGCTAACTGTACACCTCACCTTCATCTGAATGGTTATGATGACCAAATTGCAGTGCATGATGTTTTAACGATTACTGTGCTTCGGCAAATAATGACACATCTCATTTAACGTACATCTTAGTGTGAGACCAACCAACCTCTAAATCCATAGACTCTAGATCAATTTCTTTTAAATGAGCACATAGTAATTTTTTTCTAATCACTCTGGAAGAAATACAAATGTCTGCAATTGCTTTGGGAAATTAACCACACACATATGCATGTCCACACACGTACATACACACAAAGTGCCATCAAAGGTTACAACCTCTGAATTTTCATGATAGTCTTAAAATTGGCTAGGACTTTAGCAATTATCTAATCTAAAGAGTGAAGAAAATGAGGTTTGAGGAGGGGAAGGAAAGGCCGAGTTTGCACCGCTGGTTAATGACACTCTCTGTCTAGTTCTTCCCCATGTCCAGTGACACGCAGGTTCCCCTCCTTTCCTCTCTTAAGTTCCATGCACTTTTCTAGACATCTTCTACTAACTACACAGCTGGCTCCCCACTTCCTTTAGGTCACTGCTCTCCCTTTGCGCCCAACACAAAGCGGCGTTCTAACCCTCAGGACTCCCTAGTCTCCATGGCATTTACTCTCAGCTTCCAGCTTAGGGGTTTGCTACCTGATGACTCCAACTAGAATGTAAGCCTTGTAAGAGAAAGGACTTTGTTTTGTTCACTGAAAAGGCTGCACCACCACCAACCATGCAGGGTGCATAATAGGTGCTTGATAAATATTTGTTGAATGAATAGATGGGTATCAACTAGTGAGAGGCAGAGACTGCAGAAATGAAGGTGAGCAAAAGGCTTCTGCTGTCATGGAGCATTTAGCCTAGTGAAGAAGCCTTGCACTTGGCAATCACATGGATGTGATACATTCTATGAGAGGAATTACAAGAGGTCACAGAAGTACACAGCAAGGGGTCTTGACTTGGTCCTGGGGTGCTTATGGACAATAGTGGGAAAAGCCCATGCGTACACTGTGTATGTGTCATGATTACTGAATCGGACTTATAGAACACATTCATCCCTAGTATATTTGAATTATGTTTTGTCAAATACAAGTTGATCTGGTTGCTGTGTGACTACCTTAATCTCTGAATAGGTTGTGTCCGGTGATTTAAGAGTTTAATGGTGATGGGATGATCCTTTAGATAAGATTGTGTAGAAATACGTGTTCTAAGCATGGAATCCACCCTTGATCCACTGGATGTTTTTTGAATGAATTTATTCCAATGGGAAGGCAGCACTCAATTTTTCGGTATCTCCCTGGGGAAATTCATCTGGGGGAGAAGACTACCAAATGCAGTTAGGCTATCAAATGAGTTTCATCTACCAGAGAGACCACATGATGTCGCTGTTGCTTAAATAGATACGAAAGCTCTTTTGTGAGGGTTAGTTGATAAAGGAAGTTTCAGGAAGATGGAAGACTGCTGTTCCAATAAGAGAAACACTTTTATACACATAAAAGGCATTTTAAAACATTAAAACAGCTGACTTGTATCCCAAAGCTTTCTTTTAAATTTTTATTTATTATTATTTTTCCTTTACTCAGCAATATCAAAACTGTCTTGGTCTTACCTGATGATTTCTTCTGAAGAATTTAGAGTGCCATTATGTCTAAATATCTTATATGTTTAAAACTTGAAGAGTTTTCAAATATAAATGTTTCATTGAAACATTATAAAATTCAGAAGAATAAAAATGACATGTGTTGTGAACAGAGGATTAGAATTACTTCACTTTCTGCACCTGAGACCCTCTCAAAAAATGATCACCTATAAGCATAGATTACATCCACCTACATTCCTCAAAGCAACATGATTTATTTAATATCAGCCTATTGTCCATTTTAGAAGACTTTTCTCTCCTTTTTCCTTTCTCTCTCTCTTACTTCCTTTTTACTTCTCAGAGAATTTTTGTGTCTTTTATCATTTCATGGATTTATTTTATTTTTAGTTCATTCATTTCTCAAGCATTTACTGCAAACCTGTTATGTGTAAGATCATGTTCCAGGTATTATAAAAGACAGAAATTAGGTGAGCATATCATTTCCATATATGAGACTCTTACAATCTTGTAAGATTGAAGACAAATTCACAAAAATAACAGAATGAATCTTGATTGCATGTCAGACTCTGTACCAAATTTTTAACATGTTATCTCACTTAAATCTCATGATATCTCTTGTTAATTTCATTTTACAGGTAGGAAGACTAAGATTTAGGAAGGATTGATAATTTGTCTAAGGCTAAACAGCTTGTGTATGCTGGGGCTGAGAATCGAAACTCAGTACATTTGGCCACAGAGCCTGAGATATGCTTTTTAGATTTTCAGTAATATTAGGCAAAAATTTCCCTCATTTGTTAAAAATAGAGGTTCAAAGTACATTGGGAATTCATATCTGGGGAGGTTTTATGGAGGAAGTGGCATTTGAGATTGGCTTTCAAGGATGAATAAAATTTCCCCTGGTAGAGATGAGAAGGGAGTCTCTACCAAACAAAGGTTTAGTTCTGGCTCATGGTATATTTGTAAGCTAAACTGACAAGGGTCTTGGTTCCACACATTGACTCAGGGTCCCAAGCTGAAGGGCCACTGTCTTACAGTTACACATTCTGGAACATAAGCAGACAAGAGAATGATGCATGAAAGTTGCATTGCCTTTGCCTGAAATTGACTCATGTCACCCTGCTCACATTTCACTGGCTAAAACCAGTCATATGGTCCTGGCTAACTGAAAGAGGGCTGGGAAATGTAGGGAACAGATGAATATTAATGAACATGCTGTCTCTTCCTACTACTGTGCTGCCTCCCTGGAAATATGGAAAATATGCATTATTATCCAGATTTAATCAGTGGATAGACTTGGGTACTGAAAGATTAAATGATTCACTCAGGAACACATGGTCGCCTTGGTTATAGCTATCAAGAGCAGGTAGCATAGGCAGCTACTGACATGGCATTATTCCAGGAGCCTCCCCGCCATTCCCCACCCCCATGTCTTTATTTCCTCCTATGATTGGTTGGAAAAGATGGAATTCCTACAATTTGAAATGATTTTCTTTGGCTTAAGCCCTCAGTACTTTACAGATCAAAACAGTCTTTAGAAAAATGCCATATTGAGCCTGATACGTTCAAGCCCCTTTTGAAATGACGGGATGTGGGTGGTGTTTTCTAGCACAAAGAGATCAACAAAAATAAGCAAACAAATATAATTAAAAAATGACAATCATTCACACTTTACGCCTGGTGTTTCCCAACCTCTTCCAGTGAAAGATAATCTTACAGGAGGGCATATTTCTCTCATCCACTGCGTATACCTCTGTGACTAGCCTATCAGCAGCACCTGGAAGACCATCTGAAGAATGAGACCATTGTTGTCTGTGGTGAAAGGAGAATTCGCCTGTTGCAAGTGACATGCCAGGCAACTGTCTTCCAAACTGCAAGGTGCTTAGAAAGGAACAGCCAGATTTGGTTACTGTCGGAGCCACACGATTCAGAGATATCCTTGTTAATGACACTTGCACAGCTGGATAATTAATCAAAGTAAGAAGAGAATATAGCGCAGCCTAATGCACACAGCTCCATCCAGTCTCCGTGGGATCAGACCATCATCTGTTTATTCTCCTTTGGAATGGCTTGAGAGTATTCAATTATTCAATAGCTCCCATCCTTGCTGTGATGGGATATATGGTTTTTAATTGGCACCAGGGCCTTTCTGCTCCTATGAACTTTGCCAGTCAGTCGTGTGATTCTAGTCCCTGAAAGCATGAATGTTTATCTTTATCTAGAGCTGGACTCAAACAATGCACCTTGAAGTACTGATCAGCTTTTAAAAAGCAGTTCTGCCAAGTGATTGGTAGCAAAATCATGACAAAATCTGCATTTCAGTTTTGCCCTTTTTCTTCCAACCCATGTTGTATGTACTTGCCATAGAACATTGGAGAAAAAGTCCCTCTGTAGCATGAACTTTCTCTGCCGTTATAGTTAATTTTGTAAATGTTGTCTTTTCCTTAGGAGAGATGTTAGGGTTTAATATTAGGTTGGTGTATAAATATTTGCCCATTATGGTATTTCTTTGAAGTGCTTTCTGGAATAGTAATTCGATATTTCTAATATATAAATACAATGTTTTTTCAAATTTAGGAGAGAGATTGTTATAATTGTTCAGAGACATTTATTAAGACATAGATTACCACCTATTTCAGAGCCTTTGAACATAAAGTTACAATGAAATCTCATTAAGTGGACTGCTTCTACTGTTCTTACCTCTCTAAATATTTGCCCTCTGTCATGGAATTTTTCTCCTTGAGATGCAAATTTTTCCAACCTTCTGTGTTAATTAACTCAAATTGTTCTTTCCCGGCTTGGTCCCTGCATGGCTCTGCTAGTCAAGGTTCCTAACACTTTCCTGCCAACACTTAGTGTTGCTTCACTGCCTGATCATTTCAAGTGTAATAACTTATCACAAGTCCAACTCCTCAGTCGGTTTTCCAAGCCCTATTTAACCTGACCTTAACAAAGGACCCTGCCTTTTATCTTGCCATGTCCCTGCAGACATCTTTTCAGTTTATCCCCTTCTAGGTGCTTTGTAATCAAAGTGAGGTTTTCAGATAGCAGCATCAGTCCTACCTGGGAGCTTCCTAGCATGCAGAAGCTCAGGAGTCATCCAGCTGTGAGGGGAAGGAGAATCTGCGTTTCCCAGGTCATTCCTGCACACACCAGTTTGAGCAGACCTGCCCAAGACAGAGAAGCTGCATTCTTGCTTCTATGCCTTTGCTTATACTGTTCCCTCCTGAGAATGCTGTCTCTTCTTCTTGTCTTCCACTTAGCTATTTTTTTTTTTTTTTGAGTTGGAGTCTCACTCTTGTCAGCCAAGCTGGAGTGCTGTGGCACAATTTCAGCTCACTGCAACCTCTGCCTCCCAGGTTCAAGCAATTCTCCTGCCTCAGCTTTCTGAGCAGCTGGGATTACAGGCCCGCCACCACACCCAGATAATTTTTGTATTTTCAGTAGAGACAGGGCTTCACCATGTTGGCCAGGATAGGCTCAAATTCCAGACCTCAAGTGATCTGCCCACCTCAGCCTCCCAAAGTGCTGGGATTACAGGCGTGAGCCACGGTCCCCGGCTCACGTACACAAATTTCATTCATCTTTTTGGGGCTGGCCAGTTGCACTTTCACTTTCTTCCTTAAACTTTGTCATGATTCATTTTAAATTGAGTCTTAGTTTGGAGTTAGTTTTTGAAGACAGGTCGTTCAACAAAAAATTACAGAATCAAAAGTACCCTTGCCTGGAGATTAAAGTCCCCTGTAAAATACAGCACAGATGAATTAGTGTAAATCATGCTGCCTGTCGGTAAGTTCACCCGGGGTCAAATTTCTCTCCCCTGTCAGAACATTTTGCCATTTTTTGGGTTGAAACCAGATTCACTGAATGGCATGTGTGTAGGAACTATGTGGTCTAGAGAAGTATGCTTTCCCTACTTCCAAGTTGATGTAGCTGAATTTTTGTGATTCGCCTGCTTCAGCCTCTCTAGTAGCTGGGATTACAGGCACGTGCCACCACGCCCATTTAATTTTTGTATTTTTAGTAGAGATGGGGTTTCACAATGTTGGTTAGGCTGGTCTCAAACTCCTGACCTTGTGATCCTCCCACCTCGGCCTCCCAAAGTGTTGAGGTTACAGGCATGAGCCACCGCGCCTGGTCTCCCACATGTGCTTTTATTGCCATGTCGAGTTGGATCTGTTCAGAGCAAATGAAGTATTGGGACTCTTTCAAAAATATGTTTTAGATTCTTTTGAATTAATTATGGCTCATTCCCTCTTCGTTAAAGAAAGAATCCCAAATATTGAATACATATTTTTTAAAGTAGGAAAAGAAAAGAAAAACATTTTCTAACTCCCCACAGGCTTATTTAGAATGGGAACAGGGAAACAAAACAAGAAGAATGAGAATGAAAAGGAGGAAAAGAGGAAGGAAGAAAAAGAACCTCCACACGAAGTTTAAATAGTAGAAAGATACATTTTAAGTAGGTTAATGTTGCCTGTTATGGACAGAATTGTGTCTCTCAAATTCATATGATGAAGCTCTAACCCCCAATGTGATTACAATTGGAGACAGGGCCTTTAAGGAGGTAATTAGGTTAAATCAGGTTATAAGGATGGGGCCCTAATCCGATAGGACTGGTGTCCTGATAGAAGGAGAGGAAGAAACCATGGAGCTCTCTCCCTCTTTCTCTCTCCACAAGTGCACAGAGGACAAGACCATGTGAACACACAGTAAGAAGGCAGCTATCTGCAAGGAACAGAGGCTGCACCAGAAACCAACCTTGCTGGCACCTTGATCTTGAACTTCTAACCTTCAGAATGTGAAAAAATAAATGTTTGAGCCCCCTAGTCTATAGTTTTTGTCATAGCAGCCTAAGATGACTAATATATTGCCTATTCAAGATCATTGTCTTAAGGACAAGATAGATTGATTTTTTTTTTTTTTTTTTTGAGACAGAGTTTCGCTCTTGTTACCCAGGCTGGAGTGCAATGGCGCGATCTCAGCTCACCACAACCTCCGCCTCCTGGGTTCAGGCAATTCTCCTGCCTCAGCCTCCCGAGTAGCTGGGATTACAGGCACGCGCCACCATGCCCAGCTAATTTTTGTATTTTTAGTAGAGACGGGGTTTCACCATGTTGACCAGGATGGTCTTGATCTCTTGACCTCGTGATCCACCCGCCTCGGCCTCCCAAAGTGCTGGGATTACAGGCGTGAGCCACCGCGCCCGGCCGATAGATTGATATTTTAACCTGAGGTCTCATTTTTTTGGCTGTCACAAAGCTAGAACTACAGTAATATAATTCCTCGTGCAGCTGTTAGTCAGTCCATCTCAGCAATTGCTTCCTACTTGATGATGTTTGTGAGATGAACAGAGTAAAATTGCTTGTTTATTCTTATAACTATTTAGACTCTAACCAAAAGCTGCAGCCTCCAGATATTTCCCAATGCATGTAGGATTTTCAAATGGATTACTTAAATTGTGAAAAAAGGTGAGGCTGAAACTGAAGTTAGTTTGCTATCGTAATGACATTATTGCAGAAATCTGGTGGGAATTTTAAATAGTTGTAGTGTTACTTCTTTAGCTAATAAAACATTCTTCCAGTAGATCAGAGCAGTAGAGGTGGGAATGTCTTTTTCTCTAATAGAGGCTTCTCAATGAGGTGTTAAGTTCAAAGCTGACATTCTCTCTTTTTCCTTCAATGGAGAAAATAAGACTGTAGGAGGTAGAATTCGAAGTGCTAAAATTGAGGCATGAGAGAAGTGGAAGACGTAGACATTACGGGGCTTCTCCTCTAATAAGGAATTGCAGCCAACATTCTGGAGTCATGAAGAGAAGTAGTTGAGGAATTGATGTGAGCTTATGTTTGATGCATGTGCCTCTTAACGTTGTATATTTCATAATATTCTGCATACAATATCCATGGCTCCGAAATGGCTTGACAAATATTTCATTAATGTTATTTTATGGTAGGATCAGGATGCTCAGGGGGTACATAGAACTGGGAGTCTTGAATTTGGTCTCTCTAAATTACGTTTTTTTTTCTTCCTTGGTTTGAAGTGTGTCTAGGTAGACATATTGCTGGGGAAAATCACTTAAGACAAACAAATACATACATTTGTTAAGTATAACATTTCACTAGCTCCAGCTTCTTCCTTGGAAATGTTAAGACGCCAGCATTTATTGTTTCAATGCATGAATCTTACTGGGGCCACATGGCCAAGTGGACAGAGTTTTGTGAGTCAGGAAGTTTGAGTTTCAATTCCATTTCCACTTCTAATCTTATGTGTCACCTTGGCTGGGCCATGGTGCCCAGATGTGTGGTCAGACATTATTCTGGATATTTGTGTGATGGTGTTTGGGGATGAGATTAACATTTGGATTGGTAGACTTTGAGTTAGGAAGGCTGCCCTTCCTAATGCGGGCAACCTTACGCTATGAGTTGAAGGCCTGAATAGAACAGAAGACTGACCCTCCTCCCAGTCAGAAAAAATTCTGCCAGTAGACAGCCTTCGGGCGTGAGCTACAGCACTGGCTTTTTTCTGGGTCTTCAGCCTGATGTCCTTTGAACTTGAACTACAGCATCAATCCTTCCATGGGTCTCCAGCCGGCCAGTCCACCCTGAATATTTTGGACTTGCCAGCCTTCCTAATCACATGAGCTAATTTCTTAAAATGAAACGCTTTATATGTAAATAGAGGGAGAGAAAGAGAGAGAGAGAGAGGTGTATATATATTTATGCATGCACATTGTCTTGGTGCTGTTTCTCTGCAGAACCTAACTCTGCGGAATCCTGGCTCTGACCCTTCTTGTCTCTGAGGCCCAGAAGATTGCATATATTCTAAGGCCCTTTAGAAATTAAAAACTGTAGGATGCAAACATCTGCTAGTTTTGACATGTGCAATTTTTACAAAGAGTGATGAAAGCAAATTAGAAAGAAGTACTAGATAAAAATATGGAAACACTTCCTCATTCCATGACTTTTGCTTAACATTTAGAGCAGTTTGGTCAGTCTCTGCTGTGGTAAACTACACGTCTCAGCATTGTCCCCCACACAAAGTGTGGCTGGGTTCTGCTGCCACGTCTCTCCTCCCTCGTCACAGTCCTATCCTCCTTCCCAAGCACCACCACCCTGCCGGCATTCTCATCCTTGTTATTGGTGCTGGCTTCTTTCAGGTGAGGCTTGGACCTCCCAACTCCTGAGCCAGGCACCATGGCAAGTGGAATGTCAGCTGACTCAGACCCCAGCTGGCTTCCAGAGATGAGAGGCTGGGTACCAGCCATGACATAACTACTGCTGTTTGTCTAGGGTGTGATAATTTCTTTGATTCATAATCATTCTTCCTGACATCAAAACTAACACAGATTAGTGCACTATTTAGCACTAAAAAGATACTAAAAAGTCACCTTTTTTTTTTTTTTTTGAGATGGAGTTTCCCTCTTATTGCCCAGGGTTGGAGTGCAATGGTGCGATCTCAGCTCACCACAACCTCCGCCTCCTGGGTTCAAGCAATTCTCCTGCCTTAGCCTCTCAAGTAGCTGGGATTACAGGCATGTGCCACCACGTCTGTCTAATTTTGTATTTTTAGTAGAGATGGGGTTTCTCCATGTTGGTTAGGCTGGTCTCAAACTCCCAACCTCAGGTGATCTACCCACCTTGACCTCACAAAGTGTTGGGATTACAGGTGTGAGCCACTGTGCCTGGCCCAAAAGTCACTATTATAGCATCTACAGATAATAACATTTTATTGTATCATATTCCTTTTGAATAGTAATAGTACAGGTAATAGTACAATTTAGTCTTCTTTATCCTCCCTCATGAGGGCCATCTTGTTTTAATATACTTTGAAGAAGGAAGGTTTCTTCATTTCCAGTCCAGTTTGTTAGGGTCACCAAGTATGAGTGCGCAGGTTGTGCACTGCACAATCTGGAAGGCAATTCATGCTTTCACTGTTGAGCCTTAAGATCTGTAGTAAATCTGCCACAGCTTTTATGTTCAGTGGATTTCCCTGAGGGCTTGCAGTTAATGGACAGGGCCTTAGATAATAGTCCTTCCCAGAACAGAGAACAAGTTACGATGGAAGATTAGGCATGCCTGATCTTAAATATCCCTGGGCCATCTTGAACAAGGGAATATTTCCACAGGCTGCTTCTTCCTTTGGCCTATAGTTTTCATCATATTCCTGAAGCTTGCTCCTATTCATGGATCACTCCTCCTCGGCCAGAACTCTCAAATCTCTCCTGGGGAGGAAGTTCTAAAATTCTGATTACTTTGCTGTAGGGAACATTTAAATTCTCATCTTAATCCTATCTTTTCAGCCCAGGCTCAGGGTGCTTTTCTTTCCATATTCAAAGGAAGGCTCTTAAATGATCAGTTCTGTCCCTAGGAAGACTTCCCTACCCACTAATGTATGTGTAGATGGATGCTTAGATGAAGAAATGGTGATGCTCTTCATTTTCTGTATTAGTTTTCATATTTCTCTGATGTTTGCATTTCCACTGATGGCAGAAAGATTACAAACTTGGTGTGAAACATTGTTGGGGGCTATGTTATGCCAAGTGTCAGGTTCCAGTCCAAGCTGAGGACTGAGGAGAGTGCGTGGACAAATGGCATGTAGCTGGAAAATACTTGAGGAACTGTAGTTTCCACATGGCTTTTACTCTCTCCTTGGGTGTGAGTAAGCTCGGACGTGAGTGGTGGGCACAAGCAAGCCATGGGTACAAGCCTGGGTATGAGCTGTATGTATAGCATAGACAAGGTAATTATACCTTATACAGACAATAGTGCCTCCAAGCCAAGCATGAGCTCACGTGGGTGATCACCTAATGAGCCCTATGTGGCATGGTTACATAACGTGCGGAGTTGTGTGCCTGCACTCCAAACCTGCTGAGCCAAGCTGTGTCTGAAGGCCACCTCAGCCTATTCCTGACTACACAGCAGCCATTTCCCTTATAGGCTATATAAATATTGAGGTTTAAATTCCTTACCGTGTCTTTCTCTCTTCTCACAGATTTGCCCCCTTCCTTTCTCCACAATATGGCATCTAAATATTCCTAGCGATTGGGGAAGATCCATGGACTCTGTTCAGAGATGCCTGTTGTCTTTTCTGGTTTGCTGCTAGGGCTAACTCTGGGGTCCAAGCTGGCATCACTCAGGTGTACATCCCTGGGCTTGATCAGGGGGTCCATCTCCTGTGTCAAGAGGTCCACTTCCTATAGGCTCTGCCCCACAACAGATCCTCTAAGTCCTGGCCATGAGTTGCCCAGAAGCTGGCCTGGGCTTCCCACTCCTCAGCCTCCACTATGGGGATACCTTTCAGTCTCTGTCTACCTCCTCTGCTGGGAGCACGCAGGAACAGCTGGAACATTCCTTCCACATCAGCCTGAAGCCAGAGCGACCCAAGGTCCCGTCTTCTGTTCTCATTCTATGTGTCACACTGCGACTTCAGCACCACTGGGGCTCCCTGGGTGGGCACCAGGGAGACTAGGGCTGCCAGAGTTAGCAAAAACAAACAGAGGATTCCCAGTTAAATTAGAATTTCAGTGAAACAATGTTTTTAGTATTATTTAGTATGTAATATTTGGGACATACTTATACTAAAAAAGTATTTGTTGTTTATCTGAAAATAAAAATTATGAATCCTGCATTTTATCTGACAACTCTACAGGGGCACAACATCTCTCTCTCTCTCTTTTTTCTTTCCTTCCTCATTATCTTTGGATGGAATGAGGGTTTGCAGTAGCCCTATAGTCTGATGCATTGCTGTCGATTTTGTCTTCCCATTTGAGACATTGCATTTTAAAGCTAAGCTTATTTATAAATTAGGATTATATTAGAAATAGATTAATTTTTTTTTTTTTTTTTTTTTTTAGAGACGGAGTCTGCTCTGTCTCCCAGGCTGCAGTGTAGTGGCATGATCTTGGCTCACTGCAACCTCTGCCTTCTGGATTTCAACTGCTTCTCCTGCCTCAGCCTCCCAAGTGGCTGGTACTACAGGTGCACGCTACCACACCTGGCTAAGTTTTTGTATTTTAATAGAGATGGGGTTTCACTGTTACCCAGGCTGGTCTCAAACTCCTGAGCTCAGGCAATCCACCTGCCTTGGCCTCCTAAAGTGCTGGGATTACAGGTGTGAGCCACTGTGCCCGGACTGGAGATTTTTTATCTACTTATTTTCCTTTATCATAGTCATTTTTTTTCAAGAACATGATTTTTAATGGCTAATAGACTTCACATATGGCTTGGTTTTGACTGGATTTCTTATATGTTGAGTTAGAAGTAGTTCTTGAGTAGCTCTTAAGAAATACCAAAGTATTGTTTTTTCTTGTCTGTCTTTTTTTTTTTTTTCTTTTGAGACAGGGTCTTGTTCTGTCATCCAGCCTGGGGTGCAGTGGTGCAATCATGTCTCACTGCAGCTTTGACTGCCCAGGCTCAAGGGATCCTACTGCCTCAGCCTCCCAAGAAGCTAGGACTACAGGCACATGCAATCACATCCAGCTAATTTTTTTAAAAATTTCTTTTGTAGAGATGAGGTCTCACTATTTTGACCAGGATGGTTTTGAACTCTTGGCCTCAAGCAATTCTCCAAGCTTGGCCTCCCAAAGTATTGGGATTACAGGCATGAGCCGCCATGTCCAGCCAAAGTGTTGTTTTGGTGCTGGGGATCTAGTGGTAAACAAGTCAGAAATATGCCTACTATCATAAATTTACATGCCAGTCAGGAAGACAGATAGTAGACATACTAGTTTTAAGTGTACTCACCGCAAAAAAAGTATGTGAAGTAATACATATGCGAATTCACTTGGTTTAGCCATTCCACAATGTATACATAGATCAAAGTATCATATTGTACATTATAAATATAAACAATTTTTTGTCAGTTAATAAGACAAAGTAGACATATTAAGTAAATAAAATAAATTCAACTCATGATGCCTGCTATGGGGATCACGAAAAAGTGAGTGACTGTATGGGGTGGAGTGATCCTGACAGGGACAGTAAGAATTGACCCTTTCTCTCTGGGCAAGAAAAAGACCCTGGCCATCTCTTTGACAGCAGTCGTTGTAAGACGTAAAAGTTAAGACTTGACAGTGACCATGTTCACTGCTCCATGAAGACACCAGTGGTGAAACAGAGAATATTACCATGCAGGTAGAAGTGGTAATGAGAGACAGGGTCCTTGGAGGCATTCAGGTCCTTGGGCTCAGATCAGATGCTCCTGATTTCTACCTTCATCCTTGCTTCTCCCGTTTGCTTTTTCAGCCCCTCCTATGAGCCAATAAATTATATTTTTGCTTTAAGCTAGTTTGATTTGAGTTCTATCAAAAGCAGCCTAGAGTTTTGACTAATACTAAAAGGAAGCTCACTAGAGATAATAATTTACAACAGATAGCCACACAGAGCCCAGCACTGGGTCCTCTGCTACAAGGGTCTCCAATCCCTGAGCTGCGGACAGTATCAGTTTGCAGCTGTTGAGAACCAGGTTGCACAGCAACAAGCTAGCAGCAGGCCAGTGAGCATTACCACCTGAGCTCTGCCTCCTGTCAATCAGTGGTGGCGTTAGACTCTCACAGGAGCGCAAACCCTATTGTGAACTGCGCATGTGAGGGACTTGGCTGTGTGCTCCTTATGAGAATCTAACGCTTGATGATCTGAGGTGAAACTGTTTGACCCTGAAACTACACCCCACCCCATCCATGGAAAAACTGTCTTCCACGAAACCGATGTCAAAAAGGTTGGGAAGCACTGCTCTACTAGATCAGCTCTCTGCCTATCTCCTACTTGGCTAAAGATAGCTTGTCTTCATCTCCCTGAATGTTTCTGCTGCTCTACACGTCATTCTTAATCCAAATGGATCCCCAGATTCAGAGAAAGGTGTTTCCTTCTCTTCTATATAAGGTTTACCTCCATATTTTCCCTCTCTATTTTTTTAAATTGACATTTTTATTAACGCCAACTGTTTTTTAATTATTGTTTCTTTTTAAACAATAGCACAAGAATGTTTCAAGGAAGCAGTCTCACAATCTGATGACCTTCTGAAATACAGTTAAGCCACACCAAATACGAATTTCTGTTAATAACACAAAAAAGATTTTAAGAAAGAAAGAAAAGAAAAAAGGTAGGGAAAAAGGAAGGAAATGAGATTTAGATTTAAATGTCACTGGATTAAACAGGTGAGGCTTGTTAGTAGGTTAGACTGTTGAAGCAAACAGTGGCGCACCCAGGCTTACAGTCTTTGTTTTCTAAGCCAGTTGCCACTAATGTATAAGCCCACAGCAGTTACCACTGACTTCTCACACGCAGAAAATGAACCAGGAGACGCCAGTGTTGATACTGTTATGAAGACGGTCAATAGTTGGCTTGTCAGACAACTAAGACCATTTTTAGCAGAATAACTGCTTCAGAAAGGCCTGGCTGAAGATCTTATTTTTATTGTCTCACCTATATGCATTTCAGGATTCTTATAAGTCATCTTCAAAAAGAAAGAAAAAATAATATATATCAGTTTCTCTTATTTAATGTGGCTATGGAAGATGTTTCCTTATTATTTATCTCTTAGGAGGACACTGGGGGATGGGGGTTGGGGGTAGAACTAAAGGGAGGATAAAACCAGAACAGGGTAGGTTTTTTTTTTTTTTTTTGCCAAGGGGCCACACAGAAGGGAAGGCAAGGAGGAAAACTGCAATCCTTGGTTCAGATTGAGTTATGCAGGAAACTATATCTTCCTGATCAGTCTCCATGCCCAAAAAAAAAAAAAAAAACAACCACTTGGAATTACGCACCGACTCCAACTATATTATACCAGCTGTTGGCCTTTTGAGTTTAACCATTCCCAGAAATGGGCACCACCTTTGGCTTATAGGCTGCTTGCAGAACCCACTTCATAAAAATCCTCTTCACCAAGAAGCCTATACTTTCCTTTTGGTAGGTTATAAAAGGTTTCTCTATATTTTGGGCCTCAGATTGACTCTTCCTAAAGTGCTTGTCCCCATTGAATGTTCATTCCATTCAGAGAGGGTTACATGCCCAGCTGTAGGGACGTCCTCTGGTCGCATGGCATTAACAGAACAAGTGCACAACCATCTGACATCAGTTTCCCCAAAGTTGGATTATTCAGTGTGAAAGGATGCCATATGGGAGACATTCATGTCAAGCCAACCCAAGCTCAATATCATTTCGGTTTTCTCCTCTTCATGAGTTAAAAAAACATGGCGTGCATAGCAATGTGTGCATGGGAGAGAGGAACAGTTGTATGTGGAGGCACAGTTTTCCCATAGAAACATCTTTCCAAATGATGTTTAGGAGCTCAGGCTGAGCACAGATGCCTGTATACCTACAGACACACCCTGTATAGTGCTAATTGCTCTAAGCTCACAAAGCTGCTGAATACCATCAAGCTCCTCAGAAGCCTGAGCCCATTGAGCTTTGAACCTGAGGAGTCCAGAACCCCAAACTGAAGTCATTGAGCTTCTGTGAATCCTGAGTCCTAGAGCCTTTCTGAGCACCAGGGGTTTTCTCAGTTCTGAAAACACCTGAGACTGGTGGTAGGGGATGGAAGGATCTATGATAAGCCCCAACAACTGGGCTCTGCAGCCCTGGGTGGATTCTTTTCTTGCTGCTCTTCCACCTTCTAGGAGTTGAATCTGTCATTCCTCCACCTGTAGGCTGAGAACCACTCCAGTTTCTGAGGCATTCCCAACTAAGACAATACATAGGACAGTAACCATTGTGACCTAACCATCTCCACTCTTGTCTAGTAGCATTTGAATGAAGGTCACCTTCCTGGTACCTGGTGGCTCAGACAGACCTCCTGAGTCCCTTGTGTAAGTTACCACCAGCCTCTCCCTCCCTGTTACTCCTGCTGTAATCCAACAACATGATCATGTCAAGAAAGAGGGTTTATGCTGAGCCTGCGAATTTGGAAAGCTGATGGCTGCACTTCTCGGAGTCTCCTATTGCTTACATGAGTCGTTTTTGATTTGGTGGGAAGACAGAAAGAGGCAGAGCACACATCTGAAGTTAATGCACTGTGAAAGGGAGGGATATGGGCAATAGATACAGGTGGTGTGTTGATCCATAACCTGAAAAGAAATGGAAAGAAATTCAGTTTATCATACGATTATAATACGTAATCAATGTATTACTGGGATTTCCATACTTCTTAAGATCTAGATGCTACGGCCTCAACTCCCACTGCACACTTGTAAAAAGTCTGATGTCTACCTAAGATTCCTGTGGCTTCCTAGTTACCATTGTCTTCAAGCTCCTGCTGCTCGAGTCTCTTTGCTGCCAATTAGACTCCAGATTTGGGCTTTAGCAGCAAGCCTGGGACAGCCAGTTGCACTAATCCCTGCTTCCCAGCGCAGCCCTAGGCCTCAGCCTCTCTCCAGTGTCCCATCCTGTGTCTACCGGATCTTCCTAGGATTTAGGCCCCATCCGGAACCACCTCCCCTTGACACAGACCTTCATTCTCTATCTAAGCCCGTCCTGGTTTCCTCTTTGAGCTTGGCCCCTGTACTTTGTAAGTGCTAAGAATCTGTAGAATACAGAGAATGTGCCATGAGGAATAGCATCAGCTTTCCAAATTCCCAGGCTCAGCATAAACCATCTTTCTTGACATAATCATGTTGTTGGATCAATTTTTAAAAATACAATTAAAATAAAGAATCAAAAAAATTTAAAATGAACTGTAAGTTGACATGCTTTTGACGTGGGGCTAAGGCCTCTTCTTCACGGTTTTTTTTCTTTGGAGTTTTTCACAGTTTTCTATGCATAAGTCACATCTGTGATGCAGTGTGTGTTCATTCTAGCTCTTTTGGCATTTTTTTTTCTTTCTTTTGTTTCTTTTTGTTTTTTTAGTGGAAAGATAAGACTGTAAAAGAAGTTTGGGTTCAGAAGGTTTTTGATTTTTATTATTTTTTCATTTTTTACAAGCATCTTTCCTTATGCTTATTTGACACCAAGTTTTTGGTGATTTGTATTAACAAGTCTTTCCAAGGAGTTCAACTTAGCCTTTGCAGAAACACTAGTGCTACTTATTTTCCCACTTATAAGTCACATGGCATACATGTACATGATATAAACAGATTTAGGAACAAACACACAGTAGGTGTTTAGCTACTACTGTGTAGCCTTTTGGCCTTTGGGCTTCAGTACACCATGGGCATTGTATAGGATACTTTGTAGAGAACAGGCAGCCAGGAGTGGGATGGTTTAAAGAGCTTTGGCTATGTTTAACCCTAGCCTGGGTTTCCTATTGCTGTGTTGCTCTCCTGATTTCTAGATGTCTGATGGCAATGACCCTGGAGGCTCCTCTATCTGATTTCCTGCCTTCTTGGCTTCTGCTGAATGGCATCCATAGGCATGGCCATTTCCCAGCCTTCACTTCTCCATTTCCAGCTTCCCCTTCTGTGGGGGCTGCTGCTGAACTCAAGGCAGAGCCCTCTCTCTCTGGGCTGAACACCTGCAGGGGCAGCTGTAGGAGGGTCCTGGTTTGGGGGTGCTACCCTCTTTCTCTTCATTGCAGTCTACTATTGCTTATACGAGTTGTTTCTGATTTGGTGGGAAGATAGAAAGAAGCAGAGTCCACATCTTAATTTAATGCAATGCAAAAGGAAGGGATATGGACAGCAGCTACAGGTGGTGCATTGATTCATAATCTGCACTAATCAGTGAAAGCAGAAGCCTGGAGACAAAGGTGGCTAAGAACCCACAGGAATCCTGGGTAGGCTTTGAACTTTTTACAAGTGTGAAATGGGAGTGAGGCCATGGCATATAGATCTTAAGAAGTATGGAAATCCCAATAACATCTTGATTACATATATGATAAACTGAATTGCTTTTCAAAACATACTTTTTCCTGGTATTATCACTTTAACTCAGGCCTAGAGACTTTAATCAGAAAATAATGTGAATTATGTTCTATCTCCTCATTTACCCTGAATTGTTATATCTTTCCTTCCCGGTTAACTAAGAATAACAACCCATCCAGAATTAAACTGCTATCAGTGACAATGCAGTTAGAATCAAATTGTGTTAATGGGTTTCTTTGTCTTTATTAGTTCTTTAGCTTCCATGAAACTGCCCCCATAAGAAAAGCATTCATGTTTGAAGAAGGGACATAAAGCAGGCATACTTGTGGTTTGTGACCAGCCTGTGCTCAGGTCTTTGGAAGTGCCCCATGGTCCTGGCTTGAAGAGGGGCTTCCTGACTTGTGTCTGCCAGATGGCCCAGCTCCTCTAACCTGATTGGACAGGAGGTAGACTCCTGACTCACATTGAGCCAATCAGATTATTTTTCTTAAAATACTGAATTGTGAAACTCAAAAGCCTCTCAGTAGTGATGATCCCCTGGGATGTAAGGTCTTGCAGGTCCAGGGACCTGGACAGCTATGATACTTCCCTCATGAGAACGAAGAGAGATCACAGGCTTAGAGAGGAAGACAATCATGAAGACAGGCAGTAGATATCAAGGAATAGCACTAGCACTAAAGCAGAGGAGAATCTGTGTGGTTGAGAGGGGAGCAGTGTGGAATTTTATAGAAAAAAATCTTTTCTTGTCAAAATGAGGGAGGCAATAAAACAAGAGTCAACTAGGTGAGCAATTTGGGTACAAACTAAAAAAGTGTCCTTAGGAGGCAAGCATGCAGATAAGGACAGCATTATTATAAAATATTTAATAACACAAGGTAAAAATGTCATTTGATTATTTTTGAAATTGGATATCACATTAAAAAACATAACAAAACAAACTTTAAACAAAGCCTTGCATGCAAACTGTGAATCACAAAGTGAATCTAGATAGGAGTATCTAGCACAGAGACCCTCCAGTGCTGCAGAGACCAGACCCCACTTGTGCCTATGACCTGTGGTTGAACTCCTTAGCATGGTTTCAAGAGCTCCACTACTTGGACCAAACCTCCCCTTCCAGCCTCACTACCTGCTCTGCCTTTCTGGGCACTATGCACTCAACCCATCCTGGCCTACTTGCTATTTCTTTTTCTTTTTAAAAAACATACTCTTACTGTGTTACTCAGGTTAGAGTGCTGTGGTATAGTCATAGCTCACTGCATCTTTGAACTCCTGGGTTTAACAGATTCTCCCACCTCAGTTGAA
Organism: Sapajus apella; assembly: GCF_009761245.1. Classification (NCBI taxonomy): domain Eukaryota; kingdom Metazoa; phylum Chordata; class Mammalia; order Primates; family Cebidae; genus Sapajus; species Sapajus apella. Next base: position 7,008,278 of record NW_022436969.1, on the reverse strand, counting down.
CAGTGAACAGCATACACTGGGCCCTGTCGGGGAGCGGGGGATAAGGGAAGGGAGAGCATTAGGACAAATACTAATGCATGTGGGCCTTAAAACCGAGATGGAGGATTGATAGGTGCAGCAAACCACCATGGCACATTGTATACCTATGTAACAAATCTGCACATTCTACACATGTGTCCTGAAACTTAAAAAAAAAAGAGATTCTCCCACCTCAGCCTCCTGAGTAGCTGTTACTATAGGTGCACACGACCACACCTGGCTACTTAAAAAATTTTTTTGTAGAGAAGGGGTTTCACTGTGCTGACCAGGCTGGTCTTGAACTCCTGGGCTAAGGTGATCCTACCGTCTCAACCTCTCAAATTGCTGGGAGCTACCAGGCCCAGCCATTTCCATTTCTTGAATATGCCATGCATTTTTTCGTAGAAGATGGTTTGACATAGAAGTTCAAGGCTGTAGCTAAGTGGTAACAGAAAAATACACTCTGAATTGGCCTGAGGCAAAGGCTGAAGGCTGGCTTGTAGGGTGGGCTCGATTGGGAAACAGAATTGGTCAACTGAACAAGGAGATCCAAGTCTCAAGAATAACACCAGGCTAAAAGCACAAGTGTGCCCCATCGAACCTTAAAGTACCTTACCTTACATAACAGCAAATACATTTCTTTGTTTCATTTTTCTGTGTATAATCTGCATAATTCTTGGGTGATATGTTTTAAAAAAAATACACAAGAATAGTTCATTTCTGGCTGCTGGCTTAATGCATGCTCTGAGCCAAGATTCAAATATCTATGGTTCTCCTGTCTGTTCATTGTCCTGGGTCATTTTTGTCACTGTCTGATCCTTTCCACCAGCTTGGCCTTCCCATCTACCTAAGATGCTGCTGTTAATTACTTTTTCCTCACACCCGTTTACTCACTCTGAGATCCTAGATGGTTCTAAATAGCGTCTCTTTCAAGGAGCTCCTCCCATGCGTGACCTGCTGTGATATGGACAAGGTGGGCAGCTCCTCTTTTTCTTCTTTTATTCAAGAAGGTCTCAACAAACATTTAAAAGGGAAACTGCATATCCATTTTCTCATGTGTTCGTTAGGAAGCATCCTCTCTGGGTGAATGTTAACAACCTGAGTTCTCAGACTTTCAACAAATCGAATGAGAACCTTAAGTAGATCTCCCTGCAATGAGGATTAATAAACACTGCTTCCCATTTCTAAGCAACCAGGCATTTGTCCACTTAAAGGAATTTTGTTCCAGAAACATCTTTTTAAAAATCTAAAGATTGTGAGATTGAGACTGATTTGAAAATGAACACATATTTTCAAAGCGAGATGAGGCTGAAAGAAAATGATTTACCTGAGAATCCATTGAATCCACAGGGAATCATGCAGTGCCTTGTGACAGTCGTCCCATTGTTGTTCCTTTGTTTGTTCAGTACCTACCAAGTGCCTTCTGGGCATTAGGGATTCCTTTTGAAACTACTGGTGGTAAAAATAATAATAACACTATAAAAAACTAATATTTGTTGGGTTCTTATTATGTGCTAGGCACTGCAGTAATCATTTTAGACGCATGTTAGCAGTTTATCCTCACAACTCTATATTACAGATGAGAAAGCCCCATCACCTGCACAGATGTTATATAATGTCATTCAGGGTCACGCAGTTAGGACACGGAAGAGCTGGTGTCTGATTCCAGAACTCTTACATTCCACCATTGTGCTCACATAGATAGGACCCATTCACTGCCTGAAACAGGCCCAAAACCCTTCAACACTGAGCCTGGTCCATGTGGCTGGGTCCTAGACACAGCCTCGGTAGCATTTCACTTCCTCCAGCACCTTGTGAGGTACTTAGGGAAGGGTGTATTTCCAGAACAACTCTCCTGCTTGTTCTGAGTTAGAGAGGTCATTAAACTCTCGGTCCTAATCCTGATTATGTAGTTAAAAATATATGTTTATGTCTTAGCCAATTTGGATAGCTATCGCAGAATACCAGAGGCATGATGGCTTACAAACAACAGAAAAGTATTTCCTATAGTTCTGGAGGCTGGGAAGCCCAAGATCAAGGCACCAGCATACTCAGTGTCTAGTGAATGATGCTTCCTGGCTCATACATGGCTCATGTCTCATTGTGTCTTCAGATGGTGGCAGGGTGAGGGAGCTCTTTGGGGTATTTTTTTATAAGGGCATTAATCCCATGCATGAGAGTTCCACCCTCATGACCTAATCACTTCCCAAAGGCCTCACCTCCAAATACTGTCACCTTGGGGATTAAGGTTCAACATTTGAATTTGATGGGAGGAGGAGGCACAAATATTCAGTCTCTTGTAGTTGAATTAACTGAAAAGTAGCAGTGACTTTGTCCTTGTGAAAATTTCCAGATGAGTTTCATTTCTCTCATTTCTTCTTCTTCTTTTTTTTTGTTTTTGAGTTGGAATCTGCTCTGTGGCCCAGGTTGGAGTGCAGTGGCACAATCTCGACTTACTGCAATCTTCACCTCTGAGGTTCAAGTGATTTCCCTGCCTCAGCCTTCTGAGTAGTTGGGATTACAGATATGTGCTACCATGCCCAGCTAATTTTTATATTTTCAGTAGAGATGGAGTTTCACCATGTTGGCCAGGCTGGTCTTGAACTCCTCAAGTGACCTCAAGTGATCCTCCTGCCTCAGCCTCCCAAAGTGCTGGGATTACAGGCGTGAGCCACCACACCCAGCCAAATTTCATTTTTTTTCTAAGCCCCCTTCCTTTGTTCTTATACACTGGTGAATAATACCAACTCTTATACACTTAGCATCTGAAGACAGAGACTATCAGGACACTTAAAATGCAGAGGGCTGCTAGCCATGGAGATCATTTTTAGTTTCTATTAAAATTCTCACTTTACTCAGTTCATTGAATCTGGAGACAAAGATGAAGTCAGTGTATCAAGGTGATGGGTTGTCATCGAATACTGAAACCATGGTTGATTTTCCATATATTGAGCCAGATTTAGACATTATTGTGTCTCCTCCTCGAAGTTAATAAGGCATTTCCACCTATTCATTTCTTCCTTAAAAATCTTTCATACTTAGAAAAAAAGTTAATGAGTCATGAGCAGAGTTCTTATCCCCAAAGAGTGCTTGGGGACTATGTGTGTTGGCTTGGCAAGGGAGATACTCTGAGAGGACTGAATCTATTTCCAGTAAATCATGAATGAAATACCAGGTGACAGTTCAAGGATCATATTAATTTATTTAGGAAAGCAAAGCAAAGTCTGGATCTAAACTTAGAAATGAAACTCTTAAACATATGGGATTATAAGAAAAATTTGTGACAAATTATCCAAAGAAAGCTGTAAAGGGTGGTGGGGAGGTTTCCTCAAATTTCTGTGCCTGGAATTGTTTAAGGGAGCATACTTTTCTCATACAAAGACTCACTGTTGCAGCAACATTACTGCAGTCTTAGGCATCAGGTCCTTGTTCAGGCCAGAAGAAAGGGCTCCAGCGATGCCTGTCTCTTTATTAGGAGAGCAAAATCCACATTGCTTTCCATTTATGTCTTATTGACCAGAAATCCTATGTTGCCTTGAGCTCCAATGAAAGCTTGGAAATGAACGTGTAGCTTTTCAGTCTCTAAGGAAGGTAGGAAGGGAGAAGAGGGTTGGGAATGGAGTTTCTGTATGCCATGAAGAGTGCCTGCCACATTCTCCTCCTTCATTCTGTCTGCCTACTCATACTAAGTTCAATGCTCAGCACAAGTCTCACCTCCTCCAGCAAGCCGAGCTCTACTTCTGCTCTAGCCTAATGGGTTCTCTTTAAACCCTGAACTCAAAGAGCTCTTGTTTTCCTATGTCTAGGTCTTCTCCTCAATCAATAGAAAAATCCTGAAAGCAGAATCTGCTCATATGTCTTTGAATATCTTGCAGTGTTCAGTATGGAGCTTTGCACATAATATTAATAGATATTCAGCAAAAATTGTATTAGAATGATAGAGTGTGCCTTTTCTCACTGTAAAATATTAAGCAAAATATAATAAGCATTAAAAATATAAAACAATCTTCTATCAAACCCTAACCTATCCTCTAAAACCCACCTGAAATACTGCTTAGTCCATGAAGCCATCCTTCATCCCTCTTGCCAGTCCTTTCTCCTTTGAATTTTATGCTATGTAAACAAAAGATGGTCTAATGCTTTACTCATTTCCATTCCCTTCTTAAAGAATTTGTTCTAGAGTGGGCAGCCATATGTGACTTTTCCTCTTTGGCCCCTGCTGAGTTGACTACAATGGACCCTGGACCCATAACCCATATGAGGGCCAGTCATATCCTTTTTCCTGGGACATGTAATTGAAAACAGAGACCGGATCACTCGGATGGTGCTGGGTTACTGGCACTAATAACACCACATAGAGTTGCATTCAGAGTGGGTGTCATGAGAGCCCACACTTCTCACAAATACTGATTGATTGAAGGCCTAATAAGTGCCCATCATTGTATGGGGCAATAGAGGAAAAAATCAGCCCAAACACCTGCCCTCATGGATCCTCTATTCTAGTTGCAGGGCTTCATTTTAGCTATATTTAGGCAGAATTACAGATAAGCAGAAACTAGGAAGCGAAGAGAAAGAGAATCTGCAGCAAAGAGAATTAAGCAGATCAACAAGAGACTCTGCAGCCTTGCAGACAAAGACAGACTTGGAGATCTGGAGAACTGAGCTCATATAGTTCCCATGCTACCCAACTATGCTTCTACCACTACCTCTATTGCTATTGTTGCTGCTATTACTGGCTAACAACTAGTAAGAACTTACTATGTTCCAAGCACTAGGCAAAATTCTTTTTTTTTTTTTGAGATGGAGTTTCACTCATGTTACCCAGGCTAGAGTGCAATGGCGTGATCTCGGCTCACCGCAACCTCCACCTCCTGGGTTCAGGCAATTCGCCTGCCTCAGCCTCCTGAGTAGCTGGGATTACAGGTACACACCACCATGCCCAGCTAATTTTTTGTATTTTTAGTAGAGACGAGGTTTCACCATATTGACCAGGATGGTCTTGATCTCTTGACCTCATGATCCACCCGCCTCGGCCTCCCAAAGTGCTGGGATTACAGGCTTGAGCCACCGCGCCCGGCCGCACTAGGCAAAATTCTTGATGTGCATCTAATAGTTTCAATATCCTTACAATCCAGACACTTATAAATGAAGGAACCAAGGCTCTGAGATGGTAGGTGAGTTACTTAAGACTGCCAGCCAGTAAAACGACATGATAGGAACTTGAATTACAGGCCATACTGTTTGCAAATTGGTCTCATCTTATTACTCTGTATTCCCAAAATATCCTTGTAACAAACTAGTTTTACAGGGTTGTCTGCTCCTTCCAATCAACAGGTACCTTAAATAGCTTGCTATGTTTAGCTTAAACTGGAGGCAGCTGGATAGAGTAGTTCTCTATTTTTCTATCATTCTACAAATAGAATCATAGCAAAAATAAGTCCCCATTTGAAAACGTTCAAATGTTTGAAAATGTTCAAAGTTAGACATTCATGTTTTGGTTTGAATGTTCATGTCTTGAGTTGTATGACTAAAATTAGTGGTTTTTCCCTTCTTGGGCACCTGAGCCCTGGCCAGAGGCGTAGGGTTGGGAGGGGACTGGCAAGATAGTTTAGACAAGAAGGGTGCAAATACATGGGCATATCAAGAACTGTCCATAAACCGAGTACATAATATATCCTGCACAACATGTGGACCGTGTGTTCCAAATGGAGAAGTAGTTAATATCTATAAAACAAGGATTCCTGTAAAATAATTACTGAACCCATACTAGCTTTTTGTCAGTCCTTTCTATTTCAACACTTTATATGAGTCTGCCCTTTTTCTAAAATTAAGAGTAAATCCTCATAATTAGAAATTGAGAATCACTACTGTAAATTATGTTAAAAGGGTATCCAGCCTTTATAATGGGGAAGACAGATATGATGCTGTCGTTCACGAATCCCATCCAAATAGCAGGCAGCTCTCACTGATAAGGACACTCTTTCTGAGGTTCCAATACAACCTCACACTCTCATTATAATGCTCAAGAAGCCACTACCAATCGATTGGAGTTAGCCTGTGAGATGCTACCATTTCTTGTTTGGAAAATGAAGAACTCATGTTTTTCAATGACCATCCAGTTATTTTCCTAGGGTCCAGATAGAGCACTGAGAATCAACCAGTTTTATCTGACGCAAGTTGCTTATTTGGCTTTGTGTCAGTGTTCCTGAGTCACCAAGTCTGGTGCCTTACTCATTTCAGTTTGTCAACTGGGTAAAACAAAACTTACCTCTGTATATGGTATTAATAAATGAACGTTGTTGAGCTTCTGTAGAGAGCAGTAGTTGTGGAGTAAATGTTATGGCATAATTGAAATTATAAGTCTTTTAACTCCCCAAGCAACAGAACTCCCTCCCCACCTGCTTAAAAGTTGGGGTTATTATTTACATCCCATTTATAAATAGCCCAGAATCTGCAGCAGGATGGGCGTGGAAGTTGTCTGGTGCTTTAATCACTAATGACCTCATGTTCAAATGGTCAGTGATAATAAACAAGAAGGAGGGATTTCCAAGGGAGCAGAGCATTAATAAGGTAAGATTTTAAAATTAATTTTTCAAGTTAATTAAAATGTCCAAAAGCACAATAAAACTACAGAAAATCTGGCAAGGGAATGGCAGCAGGACTGATTAATGCAAGTCAACTGTCTTCTGAGGGTAATAGTAATAATGATGAGATTATGGATATGGAAGAACCTGCTAAAAAGAAATGTGATGCATGTGGAATACAAACTGCGTCCCAGTTACTATTTTATGGTGCACAATGGATCTTATTAAGGAGGAATAGCGGCAAGAATTACCACTGAATTGCTCAATAAAAGTATAGTGTAATTAACAGTGTTGGAGCAGCAGCTGGAGAGATGCCTCCCATTGATGTTCCATATTCTCCATTTATTTCCAGTTTGCTAAGGGGGTGTAGATTCTAACTAAGACTGTTTGTTTATTTGATCACTAAACAGTAAACGTTTGTCAACCAGGGCACTAAGCTAAGAGACATGAGGGTGTGAGGATGAGTAAGGCACTGCTTTGGCCCTCAGGGGGCTTATGTTCAAATAGGGGAGATGAGATAGGAATGTAATTAACTCGAATACAATGAAGATTGTGTTGAAACCTTCCATAGAGGTCAAAAGAGAGAGAAATTACTTTTAACAAAAGGGATTTAGCAGAAGTGCCTGGGAATCTATGGCATTTGAGAAGGGCTCTGGCTTTGATGTCGGCAAGATTTTTGACAGGCAGAGATAATAATAATTCTCTACTTGTGAGTTCTTATGTTTTTGAAAAAGCCATGCGGTATATAAATAATGTCATCAAGCTAAATAGGAAACAATGGAAGTATATTTGTGGTGAAGAGTGTAGTCAAAGGGGAGATACGTCTTTCAATAACATGTTGAGAGAACTATGTTGGCACATAAAATGGTAGCATTTAATGCCATGCAAATGTATCTTGTGCAAAGAGGGCTTTGGACATTTTGGAATCAGGCAATTATGGTTGAGCCAGACGTGCTTGGCCTTCACCATGCTTGAGGTAGTTATTCTGGCTTTAGGTAGTTATAGTGGACTGAGGGGACAAGAAGCAGGTCACAAAAACCATTTTAGGATGCCGCAGCAATAGGACATGAAATGACGGGAGCCTATATTTACAGGATGTGCTCTGTGAAAACAGAAAGGAGAAAACACTTGCCAGTAACATTGTGGATATAGAAGTAATAAAACTTGAACGAAGAAGAGGGCGAGGTTAACGATGACCACCAGCTTTTGAGTTTGGGTTACTAGGAAAATGGCCGGGTGAATGCCAACAATTCGGTGGATGAAGGGGCTTCGGCTAATAATGAAGATGCGCTGGGACAGTAATGACTGACGGACCAAGACAGGTACTTCTCCTGCCTCACCCAGCTGAGGTCAGCCTCCATCTATTTCAGTACAAAGCTGAACTCGAGTTAATGCTTCTTAGATTCTATGATGATACTGAGTTTATGCACCATCGGAATGTGTTTGTGAGATGCTGGCATGGACAGAGATGTTCTTCAGGCATAGGCAGAAGATTATTTCAATTATCATCCACTTGTGCACTGATGTATTTCAGGGTCATTTAGAATGAGAGCTGAGCTTTTCAGTCTCCAAAGTAGAGACGGCTGCTGCGAAGCTCAGCTCTGAGGTCCAGGAAGGATTCTGGACCCCAGATCATGGGATACAACTGACTTGTAGTTTGGTTTTATAAGGTTATCATTAGGCCTCCTTTTCATTTTCTTTTAGCTCCAAAGAATTCCAGCCTTCCTTTATCATTGGGTTTCTATTATTTCTGGCTATATTTTCTTCACCCAGCCACCTTTGTTTCTGGCATTGGCGCTGATGAGCACAGAAGGTGTTGAAGCGTAGAAGCCAGCTGACCCAGAGTATAATGAAGCACTAAGATGGAGAGGAAGGAGTGCCAAGAAATTCAAGCTGGGGTAGATTATAGTCTAAAGGCTCATTCCATACCAGACTCATAAATTTAGTTCATTTTCAACTCCCTTGTTTCCTTAGTCCCTTGTAACAATTTACCAGTGAGACAGTTTCTAGCTTTGTTACTTCTCAGCTCCATGCCTGCCTCTCTAGCTCCAAGGTCACAGCCCTAGTTTTGCCGTCAGCCTTCTTTAATGAGGACTAGTATAATCTGCTCACTGGCGCTCTGAACTCTATCTGGTCCTCTTCCAAGCCATCCTGTGCACTACAGCACACATTGTTTTCCTTTTCAGGATTCTCCAAAGCCTCGATGGCTCTCCACTGTTCCTGGAATCAGATTTAAAATCCTGATCCTGGACTTTCGGGTTCTCCCTTGGTCACAGCCCTCCTCAGGCGCCCATGCCACCTGCTGCCGCCCATTCGTGTTTTGTTCCTGTCAGTAAACAGCTTTGCTGCACGCCACACACAATTTATGGCAGCCACTTCCGAAAAGCTGTCAGCATCACGGCTTCCTAAAGTGCCATTTTTCTCTGCTTCTCCCACATCTGTCTCAGATTTCTTTTAGAGATCTTTCTTGTTAGGATCAGGCAAACTACTTCTTGTATGTGTGGGTGTGCCTATGTCACCATAAATGCAGGTGGACTAAATGCAGATTACCAAACCCTTTCTTTTTTAGCAAGTTGTGAGGCCAATCTTCTTCCTTCTGGTAAGTTTGCTTTCTGATAACTTTTCCTTCTTGCCTTGAGCATTATCTTATTAGCTCTACTCTTTAGCTGTCTGAAAGAATGACTGCACTGCTAAGTCTCCTGCTAAACACAGACTGCAGAAAGATGGCTTACAGAAGATCACAGTACTTTCCAAAGTGTACTCGAATTTAAAAATAAAAAGGGTTCTAGTTTTACGTAAGTATGGGAAATCCTGGATTCAGCAGAGCTAGACAGGTTTCTTTCTGGAGGACTACTTAGAGATTTTAATGATGTACCTTTTAGATCTCCAAGAAGGGGTGTTTCATGATCCATCAAAATTAGGGGCAGCTGTCCTCTCTGGGGCAGTCTCTCCTTTGATTTCTTTTTTCTTACTGCAATGAAATGTAAATTTCAACACATCAAGAGATAGAAACCAACTGAAAGAGGTTGGATTTTTTTTGTTCCCAACATGATGCAGTGCTAAATACCACCAGGGTATTATTGCCTCTACCTGAAGGTGAATAAAGCCTTCGGCTCTCAGAAGTGTTCAGGGCCCAGAACTGGCACAGTTCACTGTCTTTAGGGAAGGATGACAGAGAGGTGCCTTCTGCCTGCAGCCATGTCCCTGCCAGCACAAAAGGGCAACCGTTCTAAAAAGGGAAATGTGGTCTCAGTGCTTCTCACTGCTTTCCTCAGGACAGAAATTGCAGACCACAAGGGTGACAGCACAACTCAACATTCTTACCTCATTGAGGACGCGTAGGAGTAGGTCCCCTCCCCCTTTATTCTTAAAACATTCAAAAGAAAATAGAACTTTTAAGAGTCTCATGGGAAACGGCATGCTTTTCATGCTTTGTTTCTCTGTTGCTGATGCATAAGCTCTGCTCTGGCTAGTCCCTGCTGGCTGCATCCTGGCTCCTGCAGGCCCGACGCCCACCTTCCTCCCGGCTCTGTCCCCAGGAAGCTCGTGGCTGCAGACTGCGACACAGGCATCTTCTCTTCAATACCCACATCCCTCCCTCTTTGATGGTGTGTTTCTGGAAGAGCCGGGTCCTGCTCTGATGGCACCTCCAGACGGCAGCCCCTCCCCATGGCTCCACCCCTCACTGGCCTCGTGGGGGAAGCTCTCTCCTCCGCCTGCCCTTGACCTAGGGTGGCCAAGACTTCCCATGGCCTAATCTCCTGGTGCCTCAACCTCTCGTTGGGCGTTGCCTTCACTCCACCCACAGCTCTGCAAATAGTCTGGTCAGTGGATTAAGCCTCTGGAACCTTCTGAGTTGGGTTCTATTTCTTTCTGGCCCCGGAAAATACACTGTATTTTCAGGAAACATACACAGGTCCTTCCCATGAAAACAGCAGAGAGGGGTCACAGTGTGCGGTTGCCACCTCCTTCTCCTGAAAGATGGGGAGTGCAGCTAGACGGCAGCTTTGGCTGGTCACCCTAGACTCAGAGCATGGGGCGCAGTAGGCCTTTTGCCCAGCCTCATGTGGTCAAGAAGCTCTTTTTGATGGCGGGCATGTCAGGGGACTAGAGTTCCAAAAGGCCCATTTTGCAAAGCCCTAGAGCAGAGTATAGCTCAGGAGGGATGGAGCATATTCAGTGGTTTGCTGATAGCAAGTATTTAGGAGGCCGATCTGGGCCACGCCGGAACCACCTGGCCTGGCAGATGGCTACAGTATATTTCAGATCAGAGAAGTCCCTAAGTGTCCCTCAGTACACACTGCTCTTCACCCCTGTTCTCTTCAACAACGTGTAAGCAAATCTTGGCTTGATTTGAAGGGAGGTAGGGATAATAGGGGATGGGGGTGAGGGGGTGGGGATGCTATTATAGCTTTTGAAATATATCCCAGGGGAGTCTTTTCCCACGCCAGGAACTCTGACCTGTTGCTTTCTGATATTCCCAGGGAATGGCACTGTCCACTCAGAAATGAGGGGACGTTATTGTCCTCTCTGATCACAGAAGGATGAGTCTCAGAGGAAGCCATAGAAATGCCAGAGCTTTCTTTCATGAAATAGCAAACTCACCATAATTTTAGTAAGTGTTAGTGTGGTAGGCATGCTGAGATGGGAAATGACTTGGCAAAAAGGCCTGGAGCATCACTGAATTTGTTTGTCCTTTAGAAACACAAAACATAGGAGCTGACTTTACTCTTTCAGTAACTGTGTGGCCACAGTGTAACGGTCAGAGGCCAAGTGGCCTCTTCAAGATGCCAGGGATGTAAGTCCCTGTCCATATTGTGGATCAGTAGCAACGCTGGGTGAATACGGTGTCATGGAGCCCTGGGATCACAGCCGGAACCCTCATACCTTGTGGCCAGCTGTCTCTGTCTTCCTGCTTCTGTAGAGCTGGCTACCTTGTAACTCTCCTGGAGTCCCCCATGAAGCCCCACTTCTGTGACTCACTGTCCACTCAGACTCTGCTCTCAGATCACCTACGGAACAGGTCACCACTGGCTGGTGCTTAGTTTCCTCCCAGGCTTTTGCTTGGCCTTGAATCACTCCTGGTGCTTACATCAATCTCTTCTCTTCTCCAGAGGCAGAGTGGAGGAACTTGCTTTGTCTTTATTTCTCTGCAAAGAGAGGACCCCTGCATGGGCAAGGATGAGTGGGTTACTCAGAGTCGAATGTGGTGTCTATGGGGCTCTTCCAGGAAACTCTCCTAGATTGCAGGAAAGAAGTCCTCAATATCCTATAGAACCTGAAGGGCATCCTACCTAACTCCTAGCAGGGGCAGCTGCCATCCAAGTGAGTGCAGTTCCTTGCATGGTACCGGTACCATGCTATTTTGATTACTGTAGCCTTGTAGTTGTGCAGCATGGGGGCCTTACACCCGATGTTCTCCAAGAGGAACAGCAGGCCCATCCATCATGGACAACGCCTGGCTCTGGCTCAGCTTCTTATTTATCTATTTATTTTTTTGCAACCCCATTTTTTTTTTTTAAAGCTCTAGGGTACGTGTGCTGATCTTGCAGGATTGTTGCATAGGTACACACGTGCCATGGTAGTTTGCAGTCTCCATCCCCCGTCACCTACATCAGGCATTTCTTTCGGTGTTATCCCTCCCCAACCTCCCCGCCCCCCACTGTCCCTCCCCTAACCCCCACCGCGCAACAGACCCCAGTGTGTGATGTTCCCCCTGCTGTGCCCATGTGTTCTTATAGTTCAACACCTGCCTATGAGTAAGAACACATGGTGTTTGGTTTTCTGTTCTTGTGTCAGTTTGCTGAGAATTATGGTTTCTAGATTCATCCGTGTCCCTACAAAAGACACAAATTCATTGTTTTTTATGGCTGCATAGTATTCCATGGTGTATATGTGCCACATTTTCTTTGTCCAGTCTATCATTGATGGGTATTTGGGTTGGTTCCAGGTCTTTGCTATTGTAAACAGTGCTGCAATGAACATACGTATGTATGTGTCTTTAAAATAGAATTATTTATAATCCTTTGGTTATATACCTCGTAATGGGATTACTGGATCAAATGGAATTTCTATTTCTAGATCCTTGAGGAATCGCCACACTGCCTTCCACAATGGCTGAACTAATTTATACTCCCACCAACAGTGTAAAAGTGTTCCTATTTCTCCACATCCTCTCCAGCATCTGTTGTCTCCAGATTTTTTAATGATCGCCGTTCTAACTGGCATGAAATGGTATCTCAATGTGGTTTTGATTTGCATTTCTCTAAGGCCCAGTGATGATGAACATTTTTTTCATGTTTATTGGCCACATATATGTCTCTTTTGAAAAGTGTCTATTCATATCCTTTGCCCACTTTTGAATGGGTTTGTTTTTTTCTTGTAAATCTGCTCTAGTTCTTTGTAGATTCTGGATATTAGCCCTTTGTCAGATGGGTAGACTGCAAAAATTTTTTTCCCATTCTGTTGGTTGCCAGTTCACTCTAATGATTGTTTCTTTTGCTGTGCAGAAGCTCTGGAGTTTAATTAGATCCCATTTGTATATTTTGGAATTTGTTGCCATTGCTTTTGATGTTTTAAGTCATGAAGTCCTTGCCTATGCCTGTGTCCTGAATGGTATTGCCTAGGTCCTGAATGGTATTGCCTAGGTTTTCTTCTAAGTTTTTATGGTGCTAGGTCTTATGTTTAAATCTTTAATCCAGCTGGAGTTAATTTTAGTGTAAGGTATAAGGAAGGGGTCCAGTTTCAGCTTTCTGCACATGGCTAGCCAGTTTTCCTAATATCATTTTTTAAACAGGGAATCCTTTCTCCATTGATTGTTTTTATTAGGTTTGTCAAAGATCAGATGGTTGTAGATGTGTGGTGTTGCTTCTGAGGTCTCTGTTCTGTTCCACTGGTCTACATCTCTTTTTTGGTACCAGTACCATGCTGTTTTGATTACTGTAGCCTTGTGGTATAGTTTGAAGTCAGGTAACATGATGCCTCCATCTTTGTTCTTTTTGCTTAGGATTATCTTGGCCATGCGGGTTCTCTTTTGGTTCCATATGAAGTTTAAAGTGGTTTTTTCCAGTTCTGTGAAGAAAGTCAATGGTAGCTTGATGGGGATAGCATTGAATCTATAAATTACTTTAGGCAGCATGGCCATTTTCACGATATTGATTATTCTTAACCATCAGCATGGAATGTTTTTTCCATCTGTTTATGTCCTTTCTTTTTCCATTGAGCAGTGGTTTGTAGTTCTCCTTAAAGAGGTCCTTTACAACTGTTGTTAGCTGTATTCCTAGGTATTTTATTCTCTTTGTAGCAATTGTGAATGGTAGTTTGCTCTTGATTTGGCTCTCTTTAAGTCTGTTATTGGTGTATAGGAATGCTTGTGATTTTTGCACATTGATTTTGTATCCTGAGGCTTTGCTGAAGTTGCTCATCAGTTTAAGGAGATTTTGGGCTGAGACAGTGGGATCTTCTAAACATGCAATCAGGTTGTCCACAAATAAAGACAATTTGACTTCCTCCTTTCTTAATTGAATACCCTTTATTTCTTTTTCTTGCCTGATTGCTCTGGCTAGATCTTCCAATACTGTATTGAATAGGAGTGGTGAGAGAGGGTATCCTTGTCTAGTGCCAGATTTCAAAGGGAATGCTTCCAGTTTTTGCCCATTCAGTGTGATATTGGCTGTGGCTTTTATTATTTTGAGATACGTTCTGTCTATACTTAGTTTATTGAGAGTTTTTAGCATAAAGGATGTTGAATTTTGTCGAAGGCCTTCTCTGCATCTATTGAGATAATCATGTGGTTTTTGTCTTTGGCTTTGTTTATGTGATGGATTACATTTATAGATTTGCATATGTTGAACCAGCCATGCATCCCCAGGATGAAGCCTGCTTGATCGTGATGGATGTGCTGTTGCATTCAGTTTGCCAGTATTTTATTGAAGATTTTTGCAACGATGTTCATCATGAATATTGGATTGAAGTTTTCTTTTTTAGTTGTGTCTCTGCCAGGTTTTGGTATCAGGATGATGTTGGTTTCATAAAATGAGTTAGGAAGGATTCCCTCTTTTTGTATTGTTTGGTACCAGCTCCTCTTTGTATGTCTGGTAGAATTCGGCTGTGAATCCATCAGAACCTGGAATTTTTTTGGTTGGTAGACTATTAATTGCTGCCTCAACCTCAGACCTTGTTATTGGTCTATTTAGGGTTTCAAATTCTTCGTGGTTTACCCTTGGGAGGGTGCAAGTGTTCAGGAATTTATCCATTTCTTCCAGATTTAGTGGCTTATGTGCATAGAGTTGTTTGTAGTAATCTCTGACGGTAGTTTGTATTTCTGTGGAATTGGTGATATCCCCTTTATTGTTTTTTTTATTGCATCTATTCGATTCTTCTCTCTTTTCTATTAGTCTGGCTAGTGGTCTGTCTATTTTGTTGATCTTTTCAAAAAACCAGCTCCTGGATTTATTGATTTCTTGAAGGAATTTTTGTGTCTCTATCTTCTTCAGTTCTGCTCTGATCTTAGTTATTTCTTGTCTTCTGCTAGCTTTTGAGTTTTTAAATTTTGCTCCTCTAGTTCTTTCAATTTTGGTGATAGTGTGTCAATTTTAGGTGTCTCCTTGCATCTCATGTGGGCATTTATTGCTGTAAATTTCCTTCTAGACACTGCTTTAAATATGTCCCAGAGATTCTGGTATGTTGTGTCTTCATTCTCATTGGTTTTGAAGAACATCTTTATTTCTGCCTTCATTTCATTATTTATCCAGTCATCATTCAGGAGCAAGTTGTTCAGTTTCCATGTAGTTGTGTGGTTTTGAGTGAGTTTCTTAATCCTGAGTTCCAATTTGATTGCACTGTGGTCTGAGAGACTGTTTGTTATTATTTCTGTTCTTTTGCATTTGCTGAGGAGTGATTTACTTCCAATTATGTGGTCAATGTTAGAATAGGTGCAATGTGGTGCTGAGAAGAATGTATATTCTGTGGATTTGGGGTGGAAATTTTTGTAGATGTCTATTAGGTCCGCTTGGTCCAGATCTGCTTTCAAGTCCTGGATATCCTTGTTGATTGTCTGTCTCATTGATCCGTCTAATATTGACAGTGGAGTGTTAAATTCTCCCACTATCATTGTGCAGGAATCTAAGTCTCTTTGTAGGTTGTTAAGAACTTGCTTTATGTATCTGGGTGCTCCTGTATTGGGTGCATATATATTTAGGATAGTTAGCTCTTTTTGTTGCATTAATCCTTTTACCACTATGTAATGCCCTTCTTTGCCTCTTTTGATTTTTGCTAGTTTAAAGTCTGTTTTATCAGAGACTAGGATTGCAACCCCTGCTTTTTTTTGCTCTTCATTTGCTTGGTAAATCTTCCTCTATCCCTTTATTTTGCATCTATGTGTGTCTTTGCATGTGAGGTGGGTCTCCTGAATACAGCACACCTATGGGTCTTGACTTTTTATCCAGTTTGCCAGTCTGTGTCTTTTGATTGGGGCATTTAGGCCATTTACATTTAACGTTAATATTGTTATACGTGAATTTGATCCTGCCATTACTGGCTGGTTGTTTTGTCCATTTGTTGGTGCAGTTTCTTCATTGCCTCATTGGTCTTTACCATTTGGTATGTTTTTGCAGTGGCTGGTAGTGGTTGTTCCTTTCCATGTTTAGTGCTTCCCTCAGGAGCTCTTGTATGGCAGGTCTGGTGGTGGTGAAATCTCTCAGAATTTGCTTGTCCATGAAGGATTTTATTTCTCCTTCACTTATGAAGCTTAGTTTGGCTGGATATGAAATTATGGGTTGAATGTTCTTTTCTTTAAGAATGTTGAATATTGGCCCCCACTCTCTTCTGGCTTGTAGGGTTTCTGCCAAGAGATCTGCTGTGAGTCTGATGGACTTCCCTTTGTGGGGGACCTGACCTTTCTCTCTGGCTGCCCTTAGCATTTTTTTCTCTCATTTCAATGCTGGTGAATCTGACAATTATGTGCCTTGGGGTTGCTCTTCTTGAGGAGTATCTTTGTGGTGTTCTCTGTATTTCCTTGATTTGAATGTTGGCCTGTCTTTCTAGGTTGGGGAAGTTCACCTGGATAATATCCTGAAGAGTGTTTTCCAGCTTGGATTCATTCTCCCCATCACATTCAGGTACACCGATGTGTATTCACTGCATCTTTCTTTTAGGCTGTGGGCTCCATGAAGAGAGGGGCCCTATCTTGTTCCTCTTCATCTCCTCTCATGCCTGGTATTGGAAGTTGCCCCACAATACTTGTTGAACAGGAATTGTTACTCAAGGCTTAGATTCTGCATAAACAGCTCCACTTTTATTTTAAAATTTATTTTTTAAATGTTCACTTTGACAAATATTGTGTCTATTTACAAAGTACAGTGTGATGTTTTGATTGATGTATACACTGTGGAATTATTATATCAAGCTAATTAACATATCCATCACCTCACATACTTAATTTGTTTGTAGTGAGAACATTTGAAATCTACTTTTTGAGCAATTTTGAAATATACAATACACCATGATTAACTGTGGTCACTATGCTATGCAATAGATCACTAAAACTTAGTCCTCCCATCTAACTAAAACTTTCTACCTTTTGATCAATATCTCTCCATTCCCTGTCCTGCCAACCCTCATTCTACTCCCTAATTCTCTGAGTTCAGTACTTTTAGATTCAACATATAATTTAGATCATGCAGTATTTTTCTTTCTGTCCCTGGTTTATAGAATCTGTGGAGTGGATTGCTCAGTACTCTGCATTTATGATGGGGCCCCTGCTTTATTCCTGAAAAATAAAACTGGGATCCCTAAACTTTGCAACGATTATGAGGGCCTCGTTGTCTGGGACTGTTACTTTTAGCAGCTGTAACATTCATTGTTTAAAAGCTGTTGATTTTTAAAAACCATTTATTGTAGATAACTGGAAAACACCAAAGAACATCTTTCTTTCCTAGACATTTTCTATCTTTCCAGACATTTTTTGCACACATGGCCATGTAGACTTAGGCACACATTACTACCCAGGCCAAACATGCCTTTTTATACTTACTGAAAATTTTAATTTTTTTCACTTCTAAAGTGTTTATGTAATTTACATTTTTATTTGGTTGGGTTTCAATATTTTCATATAGACTTATATGATCATTTTAGCATATTAGGGCTATTAAACATTTTGTTTTAAAATTTTAGCAGTATCTCCCTCAGAATTTAATTTCTTTTAGCCATTTTGTTTTCTCTGCAGAACTTTCAATTTTAATGGTGTATAATATACCAATGTTATCTATTTAGTTTCACTTTTGGTTCAACATAAAAAAAGGTCTTGGCCCCCCCTAAAATGTAAAAATAAATCTATGGCTAAGTATGAATTCTCTTCTTTATATTTTAATTTTTAATCCATCTGGAATTCATCTAGCTTAAAGAATTATGCAGCATGGAATCAAATTTACTTTTTGTCTCCCAGAAGGCTGGCTAATTGTTCCAACGTCTTTTCCTCTTTAATTAGAAATGCCAGCTTTAGCATATATATGTAGTGTTCCCATTATTGTTATTCTCTTAAATATTCTACAAGTGTGGTTTTGCTTTTTTCCCTTTACCAGTGAAATTTGAATGTTCTGATCTCTCAGGAGTGGGTCTCATTCCTTGTTTCTTTCTATAACATTAATCTATTTGTATCTGTTTTTTTTTTTTTTCTCTTGTGGTCAGGGAATATGGTCTGAAGAACCCTTATTAGTTGGAATTTATTTTTTTTCTGTAGCATAATATAATTCCATTTTTGTAAATATTATAAGAAGATATTAATACAATCTCTATATAGTATATACCTATGTCTAATCTCTTATCTGTAATTTCAAATTACTGCTAAATGTGGGTTTGAACTTTTTTAAAAAAGGGATTTGAAATTTGGAATTTGGTTTGTTGGGGGTGGAGACCCCTTTGACTTTTAGATTAAGAAATTGCTTGATTAGCTGGGCGCAGTAGCTCACGCCTGTAATCACAGCACTTTGGGAGACTGAGGCAGGTGGATCACGAGGTTAGGAGATTGAAACCATCCTGGACAACATGGTGAAACCCTGTCTCTACTAAAATACAAAAATAAAAATAAAAATAAAATAAAGCTGGGTGTGGTGGTGCACACCTATAGTCCCAGCTGCTCCTGAAGTTGAGGCAGAAGAATTGCTTAAACCTGGGAGGTGGAGGTTGCAGTGAGCTGAGATCGTACACTGCACTCCAGTCTGGTGGCATAGCAAGACTCCATCTCACACAAAAAAAGAAAAAGGTAATTGCTTGATGAAATAGAGAGTTCTGCACGGGGATATGGGGTCAAATTTTTAGATAACAATAACATGCTTCTTTGCTCTTTTGACAATTATTCTTTCCCTTTCAAGTATCCTGAGTTATTTATTTTAGGTGTTTTTCTTTTATACACAGTTCAGTTGAGTTCAGTTTTTGATTCAGCATGAGGGGTTTTGTTTTTTGTTTTTGCATTGATGCTTTATTCTTTATGTATAATTGTTATGTTGGTTGTGTTTTTTTTTATTTAACTTGTAATGGTGATAGATTGCATTATTGTTCTCAAGTATTTATCCACTTTCCCACTTAGCTGTATTTTATAGCAGGCAGAGTATAGTTTCCTTTCCTGCCATATTGACTTTGGGCTTTGCTATGGGGTTGGTTGCTTTGACCAATGTAGTGTAGATGGAAGGAACGGTGGCCAGTTTTGATCAGAGACTTAAGACATACCATGAGTTTGGCTTGTCCCTGGAGCTTCTGTCCCCTGGCACAAGAATCCCCTGATGGTGGTTACCCCTTCAGCTTGGGACATGGGATGAGAAGACATAAGGAGCCGTCAGAGCTCAGCTGAGCACAGCAGACCTGCAGCCCACCTCGAGACCTGCAAGCGAGAGTAAATGTTTGTCGGGGGAAGTCATTGAGATTTGGGGTTGTTTGCTACTGCAGTTACCATGTTTCCCTTCCTCTACCCCATTCATTCTTTAAAACTATTTTCTTTCTTCCTTCCCCTCCTCCATTTATCGTTGAAAATGATTAGCAGGCCAGAATGAAGTAGGCAAGCCAAGCAGGGATCAAGGCCTGTGGACAAGGAGGCTGTGTTAAGTGAATTGCTATGTTTTGGAAGACTGAGAAATGCCTTGAGGATAATTGGAGTTGGATCTCTTATTGTTGGGAATATGGAAATGGAGATGACTAGAATCGGGGTTCCAAATTTAGCAAATAAAAATACAGGACACTATTTGGGACAGATTTATACTAGAAAGTTGTTATCTGAAATTCTAATTTAACTAGGCATCTTATATTTTATCTGGTAATCTTGGATAAAATAAACCCTGTAGTGTTGGACTGAAATTGGAGGTACCAGCATGAACTCGTAGATTTACACACACACACACACACACACACACACACACACACACACACACACAAATAAAGATGTGTGACGTAAACATATGTAGGGGCCAAGAAACTTTCCCCTTGGCCCTCTGACGTTCCACTGAATAATCAATTTGCACAAGGCAGATTAATTGGAGAAAAGGCATACAAATTTATTTAACATATATACATGGGAGCGTCCACAATGAAAACCCCTAGATACAGGAAAAATTTTCCATTTTTATGCTTAGGTGAAAGTATGGACAGCTCTGTAGAAATATAATTGAAAAAAAAAAAAAAAGGTATGATCTAAGGCTAATAGACCGAGTAGAGGAACCCAGCAGGATCTGTCTGTCTAGATTATTTGTGGCCTCTCTGAGTACGCCTTTTTCTTTTTGTTCTGGGTATGGGTAGGGCCCTCTGAAAGGGAAGTCTTAGGATCTACAGTCAAAAAAGTAAGTCGGATAATTTTTTTTTATGGTCAGTTTTTATACAGAAAGGCAAAGGAAAAGTTAGATTAATATTTTTAGGTTTTATGGCTGGTTTTGGAAAGGGGTTCTGGTTTCTGTGACCTGCCTTGGAGAAGAAAGATTCTAGTTTCTATGGATAGCCTTGGGGGAGAATGGTTCTGAGAGACAGGAGGGTAGGAGAAGGTTGGAAAAAAGCTTTTGCTTCTGAGGCCTTCACTTTAGCATATTGTTTTCTGAACCCTTACATTCCCCAGTCTGAAACTTTCCCAAGAAATTTCACAGTCCAGATATTGGGTTGGTGGATTGTTTTATAATCCATTGAATCAGTCTCTCAGTCCTGAGAATAAAGTAGTCCAATTAAGCAGTTAATATTGTGTCTCATTGCAGGCAGTAGTGCTGCAGATGGGCTTCCACCAAAGTCAGGCTTCTGTATGATTTGAGCGGTCAGATATTTCATAAGAAGCATTCCTATGGAAACAAAAGAAAAACAAAGGCTAATGGTTAGAACAAACTACAAACTTAGTTTCTGATCCAGATGGAAGCCAGTTAAGATTTTTAGATGTTGGGCTTGAAGCATCTTCTGATGAAGTGAGAGCAGACAGTGGCAATCTGACAGATTTTTTTTTTTCTGGTTTGTAGTTTGTATCATGTGTTCGAGTGAACTTTTGGAGTAGTCTGTACACCAGCCAGCACAAAGGCTGTTTATACATGAAGTTGCTGTAATGATATTTTTTTTGAAGTTTTAAAAATCAAGTTGTCTAGCTTTAGCTTACAAGGCTTTAGGAAAAAAAGCAGCTTTAATTTTAGTGATTTTAGTCAAAAAAATTATAAATGTTAGTTTGGAGCCAGTAAAACCTTCAGTATTCAGTCCAAATTGTAAGTAAATAATAAAAACTCAAAAACAATGGACAAGGCTAGAATCTAATAACAGATATATTAAAGTTTTCTTCTGAAACATAATTTTCCTCCAGTCCCCTCTTTCTACCAATGACAAATCATAGTCCAATTTATTTGCAAAATAAGTCTTAGTCTTATTTTACTTGGCCTGATTGTTTGCATAAAGTGTGGCAAAAATAGTGATTGGCCACATATGGTCTTTTTAAATTGGGTTTGCTGGAACTTTTTATAAGGAATTTCAGATAAGACTTTCAAAAGCCTCCTGAGGCTAACCAAGCCAAAGATTTGTCATTAAACTGTTCCTGTAATACTTGCGTGAATTGGGTGAATTCCTTTTTTTTTTTTTTTTTTTTTTGAGGTCTCAGAATAACTTGAGGTTTCTGATCGTATCATAAAGTGAGATTCTTTACTTACCACAGGCCAGGAACCTTGTAAAGAAACCATGTAGACAGGTTCCAGACCAGTTTTTCCAAAGGGCTTTTTATCAGGTCTATAAAATCAACTTCAATTTCTTTTCTTTAATTTTCTTATTTTTTAATTTTACTTTAAGTTCTGGGATACAAGTGCAGATTATGCAGGTTTGTTACATAGGCATACATGTGCCATAGTGGTTTGCCGCACCTATTAACCCATCATTTAGGTTTTAAGTTCTGCATGTATTAGCTGTTTGTCCTGATCTTCTCCCTCCCCTTAACCCCCACCCCCTCACAGGCCCTGGTGTGTGTTGTTCCCCTCCCTGTGTCCATGTGTTCTCATTATTCAACTCCCACTTATGAGTGAGAACATGTGGTGTTTGGTTTTCTGTTTCTGTGTTAGTTTGCTGAGGATGGCTTCCAGCTTCATCCATATCCCTGTAAAGGACAAAATCTCATTCCTTTTTATGGCTGCATAGTATTCAATGGTATATATGTACCACATTTTCTTTATCCAGTCTGTCATTGATGGGCATTTGGGTTGATTCCATGTCTTTTCTATTGTAAATAGTGCTGTAATAAACATATGTGTACATGTGTCTTTATAGTAGAATAATTTATATTCCTTTGGGTATATACCTAGTAATGGGATTGTTGTTGAGGCTGTAGAGAAATGGGAATGCTTTTACACTGTTGGTGGGAATGTAAATTAATTCAACCATTGTAGAAGACACTGTGGTTATTCCTCAAGGATCAATTTCTTAAAGCAGTCTGTTTACATCTGAAGGTATGCCATTCCAGTCAAAACCCTGGTAACATAATCAGTATCTTCAATTGTGTGCTGTTACGAAAGAAAACAGGTTCTTACTGAACTTATGCAAATAACTATATTGTTATAAATTAAGAATACTCACAAATAGTTTATAAATTCCAGAGAAATCAGGGGAAGAGAAAAGCAATTATTTCAAATTTTATTCACAAAAGTGTACTTTACCCAACTCATTACAAGATATAAGTAGCTCAAAAAAAGAAAACAAACATTTTATTGATTCTGGAAAACAAAGCTTAAGAAGAATCAACAATGTTTCAAACAAAAAGTCATGAAAAATTATGTTAGTCTTCTATGAGTGAGTTCTATGTAATTAACTTTTCTTTTTTTTTTTTTTTTTTGGTTTAATGTTAGGTGAGCAATTCCCGTAAATGCAGCAGCCTTTCCATTAGAATTCTGGAAGTTTTTTTTCTTTTTTCTTTCTTTTATTTTTTTTTAAATCTAACGGTATGATCTCCAAAAGTTGTCAGAAACCAGAAACCTTTATTCAGGAGCATTTGTAAGAGTCTTTTCTATGAATTCCTTTAAAGAAGAAGCAAATTTTGGACTGCAATTGATTATAAGCCACTTTTTGAGAATAATCAAGATAAACCAATAATTGTCTGTGGATGACAAAAGTGTTTGAATAGCCATTGTTAAAGACACAATTAGCAAGGAAATTTGGTTATTTTGTGGCATACAAAAAGTTAACATAAAAATTATTACTGATAACATGTAATAAGACATATCAGAATTTTAGAAATCACATACAATTTTGGAAGATGTATTAATATCACCTTTAAACAAATACAACCCAAAGAAAATTAAACAACATTTTATATTTGACAGTGTTTTCTACATGACTTCAGCATACCAAATAAATCTAATATATCTCTCCTGAATTTCCAGGGGCCCTAATATCCAAAAAGTTAGAGGTTCAAGAGACTGAATTTAGAATTTAAAATTTTTGATGTTGGAAAGTTTGTCAAATATCAAAGGTTTAAAACTCTTGCTCAGAATAGACTCACATGCCACTGTAAAATAAAAGTTGTTCAATTAGTCAAAGTGATACTTCCAAGATTTCAAAAACCAAAAACCTTTATTTTCTGATAGAGGAAGACTCTCCTAAACAATTATAAGACCTAAGAAAGATGCTGTGAAGCACACTGTATCTGTCTCTCCCTCTTTTCCCACTTTTTTGTTTGCAGTTTCCTTAAAAGGTAAACAAATCTCATTAAAATCACACAAAAGTCTTGTTTAAAAGAGAAAACCAAATTTTACATTTGCATTAGTGTATTAATGCTAAAGCTAATTATAACAAAACGTTATAAACTAATCCATTCAAACTCCATCAGTTTTAACATATAAAATAAGATTTCCATAAACCTTTTATAACCTTACATTTTTTTTCATTCCCCTCCTCCTCCTCTCCTTCTTCTTCTTTTTCCCTCTCCTCCTCCTCTTCCTCCTCCTTCTCCTTACTCCTCCTCTTCCCTCTTCCTCTTTTTCCTCCTCTTCCTGCTCTTCCTCCTCTTCTTCCTCTTCCTCTTCCTCCTCCTCCTCCTCTTCTTTCTCCTTCCCCCTCCTCCTTCTCCTCCTTCTCCTTCTCCTCCTTCTTCCTCTTCTTCCTCTTCTTCTTCTCTTTCTTCCTCTCTTTCTTCTTCTGAGACAGAGTCTCACTCTGTTGCCCAGACTAGAGTGAAGTGGTGTGATCTTGTCTCACTGCAAGCTCTGCCTTCCAGGGTCAAGTGATTCTCCTCCCTCAGCCTCCCAAGTAGCTGGGACTATTAGTGTGTGCCACCACTCCTGGCTAATTTTGTATTTTTAGTAGGGATGAGTATTCACCATATTGGCCAGGCTGGTCTCAAACTCCTGACCTCAGGTGATCCATCCCCCTTGGCCTTCCAAAGTCCTGGGATTACAAGTGTGAGCCCCTGCGCCAGGATATAAAAAGTTAAGAAACTTTTTATATCCCTTTAGTTTTATTTTTCATTTGCCCCTACAATTTACAACTTATAAAATCCTCTAAACTAGACAAAATTACTTTCCTTTTAACAAAAATCACATTTTTATTCCTTCTTGTAACTTTTTAAAAATGAAAAACGTATTCAACTTTTCCTACACACTTGTTATTCAGAATTATTTCTCCTGTATCCAGTAGTTTTAATTATATATAATAGCTGTAATGTTTACTCTTAGTAACCCTTATTTTCGGTAAAAATCCAGGAGGTAGGCAATTTTAATTATGTGTCAGTGTGGACAATTCCTGAAGGATCTAATCTTTTCCACTATGGACAAGAGGCACAGCCAGTCCAAGGAGGATGAGGCCCAGGTGTTGTTCCCAGGCCTCACCATGGTCACTTGTCTAGACCCCCAGAATTAGATGCTTAATGATAAAGACAAGCTCATAGCAATATGTGTGTAAGGTTTTGGAGGAGCCCAGTAGACAGCTGTTACAGCTTTAACTCACATAGTAAGCAAGTATCAAAGATACTACAGGAACAACGGTTTTGTGGCCTTAAAACATCTACCAGAAACAGCCTAACCCTGTCTAACCAGCAGACTCATGCAAAATGTCTAAGAGTTTTAAGAATCTCATTTGCTGTGAGATGATGATAATGGTGGTGATAATTTTAGCCAGAATACAATGAGCTCTCTAAGGTCTAGGTGGAAACCTTCCTTCCGTCAAAGAAATAAACAGGCAAAATTAACATAGAAACTTTATTTGGGCCAAAGTTAAAGACTACAGCCTGGGACACACCTCCAAGTTGCTTTGGAGAATGCTCCCTTCAGCCTTTGTTACAAGCAAGTTTTCTTTTTCTTTTATTTTTTGGACACAGAGTCTTGCTCTGTTGCCCAGGCTGGAGTGCGGTGGCATGATATTGGTTCACTGGAACCTCCACCTTCCAGGTTCAAAAGATCCTCCTGTCTCAGCTTCCTGAATAGATGGATTACAGGCATGCACCACCATGCTGGGCTAATTTTTCTATTTTTGGTAGAGATGGGGTTTCACTATGTTGGCCAGGTTGGTCTTGAATTCCTGACCTCAGTGATCCACCTGCCTCATCCTCCCAAAGTGCTGAGATCACAGGTGTGAGCCACTGTGCCCAGCCAGTTATAAGCAAGTTTTTTAAGTCAAAAGAGAACAAGGAGTGGGCTGATGCAAAGTTGTCTGACAGAAAGTCTCAAAGTTGTTTTACAGAAATAACAGTGGTTAGTGATTGGTTATACATTGTTCAACTATTGGTCATGAGTTATGGTGCCCAGTTTATGGCATTTTATGGTTACCTGGTGTCATTAGTCCAGAGCCCACATAGCAAGAGGCTTCAAGAGGTACTTATTTATTTCGAATGGTAATTAATTATTTTAATTCTTTTCCTATTTGTTCTGAGTGATTTCTGAAAACCTATGCTCTAAATTCCATCATCGTAATTCTATGGATTTAATTATGCTTCTAAGACAGCCTTAAATTCTATGCTATAATTTATATCAAATATTTTTCACTTAACTCTTCTAATTCCCTTTTCATCCCCGTATATTTTATTCTACTGTGATATTGTGCTGGCCTAGAGCCAGAACCGGAGCAAAACTATTTTATAAAATGCAAAACTGTTTTTAGATAAGTTGAAATGGCTGCCCCATTCTCCTCACAATAACTACTGTCCTTGGCCTCTGTAAATAGAACTGCCAGTTTGTGTAAACAAATGTATATCCTGACTTCTGTAAACCACTGAGGTAACAAACAGAATGACAAAAGTCCCCTAGACCTTGGAATGTCCGGAGACCCCCGCCCTTGTCTCCACCCAGGAGGTGAATCACAGAATCCCCTAGCCCTTGAAATGTCCGAAACCTTATCATCCCCATCCCCGCCCCTCACCCCCACTCCCAAGGTGGTTTTTCGTGTATAAAAAATCATGGCACCCTCCTTTTGCCACCACAGGTTGGAGAGACGTGAGTCCTCTGTGGTCGCCGGCATAATAAATGACTCTGCAATCTGGCATACTTTTGTCTTGTGATAACTTTCTACATTCGGTCAAATACAACACTACCATCTTTCATTTTATTTCTTTGATTACCTTGGGAATGCAAAGTAGTTGTCACCTAAAAGCTTCTTTAGTTTCCTAAAGAATTATCTACGCAGTTCTTAATTCATTACTATTTTCCATTCTTTTCTTTTTCTTTCTTTCTTTTTTTTTTTTTTTGAGGGGAGATGGGATCTCATTCTGTCATGCAGGCTGGAGTGCAGTGGCATGATAGTAGCCCACTGGAGCCTCGAACTTCTTGGCTCAAGTGATCCTCGTGCCTCAGCCTCCTGGGTAGCTGGGACTAAAGACATGTGCTACCATGCCCGGCTAAACATTCCTTCTTTGTGCTTTTGTTACAGAATTATTATTTAGGTATCATGTTGTTCATCTTTGAGTAGGGACATTTCTATCCTGGATGGCTATTTGTTCTGAATACTAGCTTCTGAAGCATTTTGCTCTACTCTTTATCAAATTAGTCATTGTTTGGATCCTCCATGTCCATCTTGAGCTGGAGGCCTGGATGATCAATGGTAATGTTGTGGTTTAGCTGCTGGGCTCCCTGAGGCAGGTTCAGATGAAGGGAGGGTGGTAGGAGAAGCTGCGGCAGGAAACTGATCTTTTCAATAACTAAATGTTTTTATTCCTCAGCACTGATTTTTTTTAGTGTCTAAGCAAGAAAGAAAAACAATTTGAGTATTTCTTTTTAACTTTCATTTAAAGTTCAGGGATGTATGCGGAGGTTTGTTATATAGGTAAATTTGTGTCATGGGGTTTTTTTGTACAGATTATTTCAGCACCCAGGTATTAATCTTGGTACCCATTAGTTATTTTTCCCTCCTCCAACCCTGCAGACTCTCTGTTAGTCCCCAGTGTGTGTGTTTCTCTCTATGTGTCCATACGGTCTCATCATTTAGCTCCCACTTATAAGTGAGAACATATGGTATTTTGCTTTCTGCTCCTGTGTTAGTTTGCTAAGGATAATGGCCTCTAGACTCATCCATGTTGCTGCAAAGGATATGATCTTGTTATTTCTTTTTTGGCTGCATAGTATTCTATGGTGTATATGTAGCACATTTTCTTTATGCTTTGCAGGTTGATTCCATGTCTTTGCTATTGTGAACAGTGCTGCAATGAACACATGTATGCATGTGTCTTTATGATAGAACTATTTATATTGTTTTGGGTATATGGGTCAAATGGTAGTTCTGTTTTTTATGTCTGTGCAGAATCACCATACAATTTTCCACAATGATTGAACTAACTTACACTCCCACCAACAGTGTAAAAGCGTTCCTTTTTCTCTGCAACCTCACCAGCACCCTTCTTGATTTTTTTAATAATCACTATTCTGACTGGCATGAGATGGTATCTCATTGTGGTTTTGATTGGCATTTCTCTAAAGCAATGTTGAGCTTTTCTTCACATGCGTGTTGGCTGCACGTATATCATCTTTTGAGACGTGTCTGTTCGTATCCTTTGTCTGCTTTTTAATGGGGTTATTATTATTATTTTTAACAATTTGAGTATTTTAAACAGAGACAGTTTAATGCTGTTAATTGTTGCTATGAGTAGCAAATGAACTAAGAAGGCCAACAGGGGACAGTGTGGAAACCTGGACATGAGCAGCAATGGGAAATCCCCACACCCTAGGCTGGAAGGACAGGGAGGAGACAGTGTTACTGCTGCCAGTGGCTGGCATCAACTGGATGCTTGAAGCACTTTTTACGTGGCAGCTGGAGCCATGGAGAAAATAGTCTCTTTTGAGATGCTGCCTGAGGCACAGAAGGAGGGGGCAAAATACCTGAATTTCTTCCTCTCCTAGAAGAAGAAATTTCCCTTTTCTTAGAAGAAAAAAATCTCCCAGAAGTTCCTCCCATTGACCAAACTCTGACAGAAAATGCAGCTTGGAGTTGTCAGCCCCTTATATTAAGACCAGAGCAGAGGAAGAGTGAGGAATGGATCTGAGGTTAAGATTGGCAAAGGTTTTCCTCCCATAGAGATTTGGCAGGTATATGGATTCTTTTGCTTAGCTATTTCCCAGACTGTATTACCCACCCTGCCCACCCCGACATGCACATATACACACATTTAATGTAAGATCGACTTCTTTTATGTTACATCTTAAATGCTATGAACTTTTATCTATTTATTTTGTAATAGTCATCTTTTTGGATTTTCAGAGTCTCAAGCACTTTCAGTTTTTTAGTTGATTCCTTTTGATCACAAATAGGACTGATTTTCCTTTCTTTGTGATTTCTATAGCCAATCCTGTGAGCCTTCCTTCTCCTGGGAACTCTTAAGTTACTACAGTCTCAGAAGAATTCTGTGTTTGGTGTCCCAGCTGTCTCTGAATTCTAGAAGAACCTATTCAGTGTCCTTGGGATCAAGGAAGCATGTGCCCCCAATCTGATAGTGATTTGGGTTAAATTCATGCAGTGTCATCTCTTTTATGGGAAGAACTCTTTTGCCATGCTTCTAACCCAGGAGTTCTGCTCCCAGTAAAACAGCCCATTCTTCTCGCTGGAATACCCAATTCTGTAGCAGTTGTGGGGTTTATACCAGTAATTCCCTGTGCTGATACCCATTCCTAGTACATAGTCGTATATAATTTCTACAATAGTTCTGCAAAATACATGTCACATAGGTAACATCCTACTCAGGGCTCACATCACTAATTGATTAAGTTGATTTATTTAGTTGATTATTTAATTAATTGATTTAGTTGATTATGATTAATTGATTATGCTTGTTTTCTGATGAAAAGGACCTTAGAACACTTCTTAAAATTATGCTGGAAGTCATTTCCAGTAGCATGTGAAAAGAACATATATTTGCCATATTGGACTTGGTAGCAAAGTCTAAACTTCAGTTCAGGTTTTAGCAGACAATTGTTTGTTATGAGACAGTGAACACGAAGAGTCCCTTCAAGTTCACTGAGACATTGACTGATTCTTGCTTTGCAATTTTTCCCTTCAGATGAAATCTTACCAGGTAACAGTGATGCTGACGACAAGAAAGAGAAAAAAGCAAATAAAGAGAGAATGTGCTTGAGTTCCATTGTATGCTGTTTTAGATTGGGTTCCTTGGAAACAGACCCTGAGATGGAGAGTTGCATGCAGATCGTTTGCTGGGGGATACTCCGAGAGGCATCTATACAGAAGTGAGGAAGGTAGCATTGGGTAGAGGGGGAGGCTGATCTAAGAAGCATTTGCAACTGAAGGCCAAGCTGATTCTCCACAGATCTCTGCAGGGGAATTTCTGAGGTGGGGGTGAAGGGTCTTGATAATTGTTCCAAATTGAAGCTAAGGTTAAGCCTTATGCGCCTACATCAGCGACATTGGTTTGGGCTGTCCCCTGGTCGAGGGGAGAGCAGCCTTGGACAAGGCAGTGCCAGTTCTCAGTGGGATGTTATGTTGCAAACTTTGCAGGGTATTCTTTTTTTTTTTTCCTGTCACAGATGCTGTGATACATCTTTGACGCATGTCACAATGCTGATTGTACCTGCATAATACTACTTTTTAAAAAGGTATGAGATCTAGTAAATTGTCTTTTGTTTTGTACGGGATGATCTAACAGGCTTTAGTTAGCTTGGTCCCTACAAACTCTTCATTAACACCAGCAATTCCTAAATCTTTGTAGGGCTTTCCTTCCATCTTCGGAGCTCATATCTCTTACCGAGATACTACAAAGCACTTGTCACTTTTTACAAATCAAGTCCGATTAACATAATGTCACTGATGTTGTGGACCAATATGGTGTTTAGTGAAATGTCCAAGTCCCTTTGGACCATCTTATGACAGAGGCTGTGAGGGCAGTTAACAGAGAGTTAACTCTGTTAATGAAGCCCTGTGGGACAACCATGAGAGTATATTGTTAACCATCCCACATGAATGTGAACTGCTTTCTGATGGAAATGGAAACAAAAAGTGGGCCCATTCCAGTTATGGCTACGATGATGAAATTTGTTGTCTTGGTCTGTTTTGTGCCAGACAAAAGACTACAGATTAGGTAATTTATAAAGAATAGAAATTTATTTTCTCATAGTTCTGGAGGCTCAGAAGTCCAAAGTCGAGGTGCTGTCAGGTTCAGTTGCCTGATAAAGGCTTTTCTCTACTTTCAAGATGGTGCCTTGTTGCTGCATCCTCTGGAGGGAAGAAATGCTGCGTCCTCACAAGGGAGACAGGCAAACCAGCCAAACATGGTGTGAAGCCTCTTTTATGAGCGCCCTAATCCCATTCATGAAGGAGGAGCCCTCATGGCCTAATTACCACCTAAATCTCCACCTCTTAATATTATCACATTGGCAATATCTGAATTTTGGAGGGTACACATTCAAACCATTTGTCCTAGTAAAGATGCCACAGTGGCATAGCAGCTGCAATTGAGACTTCTATTTGGTTAAGGCTGTGACAGTTTTTGTGCTGAAGCAGGCTCATACTGGCCTGTAAGAGCCAACTGTTAAATTTTCAGGAGCCTTGTGAGCTGGTTGTTAAACCTATGGTGGGAGCATTATACTCTGGAAATTGGCAAATGCTATGTAGCAATTGTTCCTTGACCCTGGAGAGCCTGTTGTTAAATGTTTACCAGCACATCATTGGTGGTAGTCCACTGTCACTTATCATATATCATGATTTTGCTCCATGTGGCTTTTCCCTTTGCTGATTTTGCTTTGTTTTGCTGCAATAAATCACAGCGGTGAGTATTAGTATATTCTGAGTCTTGTGAGTCCTCCTAGTGAATAATCAATAGAGTTTTTGTAGGGGCTAAAGTGATGAATAAAATGAGGATATCATGTCCATCACCAGTTTTGCATTCTTCAAAATTTTGATGATGGCACTAAATTTTGCCATTGCCCCTGGGATATGGTAATATTTTTATTTATCGTCTTTGGTAGGGGACGGTGGGGACATTTCAGAGGCTTCATTTGGCTTTCCACACTTCAATACCTTTTGTACCACAGATCAAGAACTTGATGTAAGAGTTCTGTCATTTATCATGTATATGCATTACAATTACACATTTGGGTACAGGGAAATGATCACTGTATGGATTCATGAACTGACTGGGCCCATAGGGAGGTTGGAGCTGGGTCATTATTAGCCATCATCTCACCCTATTGTAATGGGAAGCACAATGGAGCTTTGTGTCCCTGAATGTCACAGTCAATTCAGATCTTGGGCCCAATAATCCTTGTAAGTTTTGAGCACAGTACAGGGAAATGATCACTGGCTGAATTCATGGACCCAGTGGAGCCACAGTGAACTGGATGTGGGTCATGACCGGTCCCCATCCTTCTCTATTCAAATGGAGGGGCATAATGGTGCTTTGGATCCCTGGGAATCAAAGTAAACTTATACTTAGATCCTTGGAAGTTTTGGGTGTTCTTTTTTTTCCACTGGACAGTTATCTAAGTAAATGGCTGTTGATCTCTTTGGGGAAGAACTGGGAGAATTACTACTTAATATACTTCTGTGATACTGCACGGTTTTTTGTCATGGGGACCTGGCTTCTCCTTCAGTCATTCTTGAATTGAGAACTGGCTCAAGTTCAGAAGCTTGTTAAACAATCGTAACTTCTTATTCAGGCAGAGCTTTGTAGACACTTGATCATCTGTTCTTGATTTCTTTTAGTTGGATAATTTGTGCAACATCTTTGATTGTCCTGAATTGTACTCTCTCTGGAGTATTTGCCCAGACTTGGGTATCATGGGAGAGTATTCCCACACTGATTAACTCTCCTTTGTCTAACTTTGTGTCCTACAGCCCCACCTCTCAGCATCTATTCCCACATACTTTCCCAACTTCTGCTGGCACGTGTTAGCCAGAGCTTACAGCTTCTTTGGTGTATAGTCCCTGGCCTCTTAGCAGGCCCAGTACATCTCTGATCAGGGTGTGCTGAGATTTAACCTTGCTATTTTTCTGTTGCTCAGGAGGAGCAGTGGATGGCAGGGGGGCAAACATTATTTTTTAAGGCATGGCATCAATCAGGGTCCAATCAGGAGACAGTAACCATACCATAATTTGAACAGAGAAAATTTAACCTAAGAAGTATTAAGTAGTAAAATATATTTAACTACAAAAAGGCATAAAAGAGAGGTCTAAGGAAGATAAAAATAGCACATATGGAAAGCAGCTACCACTGCGAGCTGAGGGAGAGACGAGGAACTTAGAAAAAATATCTTCTCCATCTTCTTCCTTTGAGGCTGAGGTCCAAACTCCCTTGGAGAGGGTGTGGTTGCCATGGGAACACACAGTATGTTGGTGATGAAGAAACTTAGTAGAAGGCACAGATGGAGCTAGCCTGCAGGAAACAGCCCACTGGGTGGTGGAGAAAATTGCTGGAGGGTTCAGGGAGGCTGGAACTGGTCCACAAGAGCTGGTAAGGTGAGCATTACCAGGCCTCCTGCATGCTGATCTGCTAGCAGCCAGAACAAAGAAAAATGGCCCTATGGAGCCAGTAAAAGGATCTCCTTCCTCTGGCTGTGACCTTGTAGTGTCACCCCAGTGCCCTTTGTTGATAAAGATATTATACTATAGGAAAAGAAAGGAATGATTACAAGCTCTAGCTCTAGGATCACAAAGCGGAGCAAAGGAGGATGGATTGGAGCTGAGAGGCAATAAATTGATGACTGGCCAAGCACTGTGATAATTTGGAAAATGTGGCACCAAAGTCTGCTTGTACCTCTTTGCCATGCCTTCCATCTAAAGGTAGAGTCTATTGCTCTACCTTGTTGAACCTGGGCGGATCATGCAATTTGCATTGACTGACAGAGGAGACTGGGAAGTGGTATTGTGAAACTTACAAACTGAGGCCTCAAAAGGCCATGCAACTTTCATCGTCTTCTTTATGGAGCCCAGTGGCCATGCTGTGAGCTTTGCCAGGTGGAGAGGCCACATGTAGGAAAACTTAGCAGTCCTGAAATATAGCCGACCAGCTCACTGCCAGATGTGTGAGGAGATTTGTGGGGACAGTCCAACCCTAGCCAGCTGACTTATTGACTGCAAGCTCCGGAGAGAATGCCACAACAGTACACGAGGCACAGACAAACCATTTCGGCTCATCCCAGCCACAAAGGGTAACGCACAGAATTGCAAGCAAATAGATGTTTGTTGTTTTAAGCCACTAAATCCTGGGGGGTGATTTGTTACATAAAATTTATAAAGCTGGGTGGGGTGGCTCAGGCTTGTAATCCCAGCTCTTTGGGAGGCCAAGGTGAGAGGATCGCTTGAAAGTAGGAGTTCAAGACCAGCCTGGGTAATACAGACCCCATCTCAACAACAAAACAAATAAAAATAAAAATTAGCCAGGTGTGGTGGCACATACGTCCCACAGCTACCCAGGAGGCTGAGGTGGGAGGATACCTTAAGCCCAGGAGTTTGGGTTACAGTGAGCTGTGACTGTGCCACTGCACTCCAGCCTGGTCAACAGAGCAAGACCTTGTCTCAAAAAAAATGTAAAAATTAAAAAATTTAAAAATTATAACTGTAGTGCAGAAAAGAGTTAACATAGCAGGCCTGGCTGTTATTCTTTGAAAGGCATGCTGATAAGGTTAGCCTTTGACTGGGATTTGTAACTTGGGTTTTGGGAGGCTTCCTACCATTCCTGGAATGGGTAAGAGTGGCTGACTGTGCCTAAATTGTTTGTGCAAACAACATGGTTTATACTAAAACAATGTGGTTTATTTCTGGGAATCTGGAATTTTGCTATTTGCTGGGTAGAGACTGCCTACATGATCGGCCCCCAGTTAAAAGCCTGGGTGCTGAGTCTCTAGCGAGCTTCTCTGATTGGCAGCATTTTCCATGTGTTGTCACAACTCATTGCTGGGAGAATTCGGTGCGTCCTGTATGACTCCTTTGGTAGAGAACTCTTGGCCTGGTTTCCCTGGGATTTCACTCCATATGCCTTTTCCTTTTGCTGATTTTGCTTTGTATCCTTTTCTGCGATAAATCCTTTTTTTCATGAAAAAATCCTTTTCTATGATTGTATTCTGAGTCTTGTGAGTCCTTCTAGTGAAAAATCAAACTTGGGGTGGTCTCGGGGACTCTACACACATAGACACTTGCTTCAAAGCAGTTTGCAGGGCACTATTCCTGCCAAAGCGGGGTGGGCCTCTTCTGCACGGGAATCTGGGAGCTGAAAATTCTCAACGGCGTTACTTAGATATCCCCATTCCAAGTCTCAGGGTCCTGCGGTTTCCCTGTTAGAGGCTGATCTCAGCATAGAACACCTTCTAGGATGAGAATTCAGCTTTCTCTGAAGCTCTGCTACCTGTGAACATGATCATTCTCTCTGTACATCCACTGGCTACCTGAGATCAGCATTTCTTTAAATGTTGCCCAGAAGGCCCTCTGGCTTTGATAAGTTTGCTTGAATTGTTGAATGGCCATCCTAATTGTAATCTCTCTTCAATCAGTCAATGGTCCTCAGCAATTCCTTTTATTTTACATATCCCACATTCTTCTCAAGGGCCAGAGAGATCTCACCAGTGGTTGCATCCACTTCCACCAGGGAAAATGAACCGTGGCAGTACTGCAGCACACCAGGGCCTACCTCTTCTCCACCTTCCACCAGGCTGGGTCTCCATTCCCATCCAGTTGGTGAGCCACCCAGCTCCAAGATCCTCATCACTTACTCCTATTACTACTACAACTTAACTGTACATGTGTAACACATTTAGAGCTTAGTATATGATTCCACATAAAGGAACTCCTGTATTTCTGAAATGGCCTTGAAGGGAGGCATCGGAGTTGCTGTTCTCTCTGTTGTCAAGTGAGAGAATTAAGCCTCAGTGGAGTGATAGCCCAAAGTCAGGATTCCACTCAGTTGCAAAGTCAAAGTCAACCCAGACTTTTGACTCCGTCATTCTGTTCTGCTACATTGTGCTGCTTCTCCAAAGAACTGGTGAGGAAATTCCTCGGTTTGCATTTTCTTATTCAAATTCTTGTGATAACCTTAGTATTGATGTGGCTGGTAGCAATCTACACCAGATACATTTGATCTAAAACAATCAAGCGTACAGAAGAGGGTGAGGAACTTTTTCAACCTTTAATGTGCAAACAAGTCACCTGAGGATCTGAAATGTTAAAATATAGACTCTGATTCTGGGAGTCTATATTTCTGAGAAGCCCCCCAGCTGATGCTGCTGCTGCTGCTCCTCAGCCTCACAGAGTAAAGTAGGTTCTTAATAGCAAGGTTCTTGAAGAATTAAAGTCAGAAACATTTAGCAATATTGATTTAGTTTATTTTCCAACTTCTCAATTTGGTAAAATGCAGAACATTTTTCTACATTAATTCAATCCATAAACACTCTTTAAAAAACACACTAAAAAAGGGGGCAAAAATAAACCTGCAGAATTTTTCAGATTTTAGCCAGCCATAAGATAAAAATAACAGTTTCTAAGAGCTTCATTTAGGTATTTGATTGACGAAGCTTGTAAACAGTGAGTCAGTTAGGTGCCCATCCTATGCCAGAATTCCCTTCCAGTTTTACAAGGACAAGGTAAAAAGACATAGCCAAATTTTGATCAATTCACAGAGGCCACACTAAATCATTCTGGGGGATGACAATGATTGCCTGGTGGACTGAACTCTAACCAACTAGGCCTTGAATCCAACTAGGCCCTGACCTTTGGACTTTTATATTCATTGAGTTCCAGGCATTGTCCAGTTTTAGCAGGATCCCTGTTAAGTCAGTTTAGACAGACTCTCCCACCTGTGATATCTGATCACCCTTGATATCTAATGGGGTTCTTCATCCTCCATCCACCGGCCCCTCAGGTGATGTCTAGCCACCCTGGCCTGCTCTCAGCAAGAATCCTGTTAGGTCAGTTTAGGCAGAGTCCCCCTTACCCCTCAGGTTCCCCCGCCACCCCTTTTTTTGAGATGGAGTCTTGCTCTGTTGCCTCAGCTGGAGTGCAGTGGCAGCAGGACCTT
Source organism: Sapajus apella (assembly GCF_009761245.1). Lineage (NCBI taxonomy): Eukaryota > Metazoa > Chordata > Mammalia > Primates > Cebidae > Sapajus > Sapajus apella. Next base: position 6,971,762 of record NW_022436969.1, on the reverse strand, counting down.
TGCTCACTGCAACCTCCTCCCCCTGATTTAAGCAGTTCTCCTGCCTCAGCCTCCTGACTCATCCTTGGAGGTCTGGAGGCATGTGCCTGTAGCGGCATTGCCATCTAGCCATGCCCCGCTAATTTTTGTATTTTTAGTAGAGACAGCGTTGCGCCATGTTGGCCAGGCTGGTCTTGAACTCCTGATCTCAAGTGATCCACCTGCCCTGGCCTTCCAAAGTGTTGGGATTACAAGTGTGAGCTGCTACACCAGGCCCTGAGATTTCCTCTCAGTAATTTTTCATGGACTACTCTCACCCTGCTCCTTGACCTTGCCTGTACATTCCACTTTTCCTTGTATTCTGAGTTGCGCCCGATTTCTCTTTCCTGCTACAAAAACCCACCGAAGTATCCCCTCTGAATAGAGTTTGCCTCACCATTCTGTAACAAGTATCATGAATAACTTTTTCCTTCAAGTTTGTATGGGACGATCCAGGATCCAGCTTCAAATTATAGGAACTTTCCCAGTAGACCTCAGGGAAGTTTTTGACTATCTGTGATAAATATTGGAAGTCTCTCAAAATGACACCTGTCCCCAGGCCCTCACCTGGTCTGTAGTTTCTGTATTGTCAAGGTCAACCACACTGCAGCTGACCTGCAGCTTGCCTCCTCTCTAACCTTGTCCTTCCTTCTCACCAGTGCCCAGCTTGCAGCTCCTGCTCCCACTGCCTCTAGTTTTTCTTCAGGGGCTGGAGTAGAGCACAGCCACCCAGAGGGTCATTTCAGGGTTAAACAATCGAGGCAAACATTACAAAAAAACTAAAGTGGTGACAACCTTGGAAACTGGGATTGGCTTCTTAATCCTGGGACATCTGGTGGCCTTAGCTCAAGCTTCACAAAGCCTCCCGATGGCTTTTTCTGGAAAAAAAAAGAAAGAAAATCCAGCAGGCAATTAAACTCAATCCCCCCTTCTCGTGTTCTGTACCAAACCACGTTGCCAGCCTGTCATAGAGTTCTTTTCTTGACTGTCTTGTGACTCAAATGACAAAATATTTCCGCTCAAAGTTTTGGGAGCTTCACCTCCCTCCTCTTTTTTTCCTATAAATGGAACCCCAAAGGTTTGGGCTAGATGTACTTTTTCCCTTATTTAAAATGGACTTTTCCCTTCCAGAAGCAATGATTCAGGGCTGACAATTCAACTTATTTACTTATTTGTCTACCCATCCGTCCCTTTATTTATTTATTTGTTGTATAAGGTAATAGCTTGTGGTACTTACCCAGAGCCAGCTGTTTGCAGGATGCCGAGAGCAGGTGGTCTGGGAGGCCTCTGATGAATTGCAAAAGACACTCACCAGCTGCCGACACTGTGTGTAATGAGCAAACCTGCAAAAATCTTTATTTTCAATTGGATTGTACCTTTAAGTAAGCAAGGGAGACAGCCAGTATAACTACAGACCATGACCAACAACCCACATAAACAGTGTGCAAACACAAGTGATTAATGTACCACTATTTCAAAACATCTAAAGCTAATGAGTCAGATTTACTAGGGTGCACAAGAGAGGGGAGAGGGATGTGGAGGAGGAGAGAACAACATAATGGGCCTTAATAGCCTTTAGTTGAAGCCTAGGAATTCTCCTGCCTGTGGTCCACGGTGCCATCTGAGCTGGTGAACAAACACCCTGCTGGCCCATGAAGGCCATTTTCCTTCTGGCCATTCAGGGAGAGGGGTGTTCCAGTTTCAGGAATAGAATTAGGGGAGCAAGCTGGTGTTCACCGCACCCTCCAGTGATCTCTGATGATATGCGGGGATAATGGGTTACAAAGACAGACATTAATAAGGTAAGATAAGAGGGGGGAGGTTTATTAATTTTTCAAGTAAGTTAGGATGCCCCAGGGCATGGTAAAAGTGTAAAGAATCTGGTGAGCGATGAGGGGCTCGCCTGATTAATGCAAGTCAGCTGTCCTCCGAGGGCCATAGCAATAATGATGAGATTATGGAAGAACCTACTGAAGACAAATGAGATGCATGTGGAATAAAAACGAAGTGTCCTAGTTACTCTTTTGGAGTGCATGGTGGAGTTTTATTAAGGAAGAACAGAGGCACAGATGATAGCCTGAGGAAGTGCGACTCTGCTTGCTCTGCTCGTGTGCGCTCTGCCTGGGCCTTCCAGGAATTCTGGGCCTGCCCTGGAGAAGAAGTGCTGAAAAGGCAGTGTATCCAGCAATGAACGCCTTCCACGTAGGGAGGTCAGAGGGAGCAGGGCTTGGCTTGGTGCCTCCACCGGCCCCCACGGCCTGTGGCTTTGCCTTCAAGCACCGCCTTGCCTGACCTTCCTGCTGCTGTTTCCTCCAGGATGTGCTGGGAGCTGGGCTGCCTTGTGGTTCAGATGTCCCCCATCTGTTTCTGCTCCGCCAATGCTGACCAATTAATTTGGAGCTGGAGAAAAGGGAACTTGCATTATCTGTCTTTTCCTTTCGGAATGCTCCTTTCGGAATGGGTGTTATGTCCTGTCCTCTGGGTGGTCCTTGTCTTGCTTGTGTACTTCTCTTCCCTGGCTTGCCATTCAGTCTGTATCTTCCCATGGAGGCAGAGACAGTGTCCCCACTCAACCCTGGCCTTTCACGCCCACGTGCAGACAGTGGCGGCAGGCACCCTTGAGCTTCAACATGCAGAGTTATTTGAGGAGTTGGCTAAAAAGGCGGCTTTAGGTCTTAGCCTCCAAAGACTTCAGGCTATATACCAGGCATCTGCCTTTTTAGTAAGTGCCTCACAGGTGGTTCTGATGCTCGGGTGCTCAGTTGATAGTTGGGGAAACACTTTGAAAGGGTCTGAGATGGACTGTGGGTGGCCCCTGATAGAGTCTTCTGACTGTTGAGGTGCCTAAAATTTCACTGTGAGTGATTTGCCTTTTTACATCAATTCACTAAGACTTCAGGAGGTCAGGGTAAGGTGTCGGCCTGCCACCTCCACCTCCCACCACGCAGTGGTAACCCCTCAAGCCATTTTTAGAAATGACTACCTTAGTGTGAGTCTGTTTATCACACTGGAGCAGGCAGCTTAGAGCATGATGTCCAGGTTTCTAGGGAAAGAGTCATGAGATCAAGTTAGAGAGGAGGAGGCAGGAGGGCAGAGGACAGCCTGGAAGAACAAGGACCGTTGGTGAGGAGGCGGGATATAGGCAATGGGTCCCCTGGGGCCAAGAGCAGAAGTAGGGGAGACGGAGAGGAGGAGGGATCTGGGGAGCAGTGGTGAAGCCAGTGGTTTTCAACTTTTGTTTTGCAAAGCATTTCTTTTCAAATGAAATCTAAGTGGAAATTCCAGTCAATAAAACCAATAAAGTAATTTATTAATATACATTTTAATTTCAAATGTATAACAATTATCTTTATAAAGTTGATAAATTATATAGATGACGCTGTTGGAATGAACACAAAATTTAGAAACTGGTGGCTACAGATAACAGTTCAGCTTTAGATTAACCAGAATCAGCAAATTTGCTCAGATAAGTGCTATAAAGAACAAGTTTGTTGGCAGCTGGCTTTCCAATTTTAGGAGATTCCCTTAGTCAAAGTGATTTGGACTCTTGCATGAGGAGTAGCAGGAAATTTATATTTGAAGGTTAATCACTCACGATGTTTAGTAAATGTTCAAATTCCTCTCATTGAAAAGTCACTGCAGAAAGCAACCAGGGCATTGAAACCAGAGCTTAAATAGTCTCTGACATGGTACAGCCTCTTACCACTGCACGAGTGCAATTACCCCACTAAAAGAGGAAGCCCCAAGCAGAAGCAGGAACCCTTGCTGGCATTGGATCAAGCCCTGCACTCATGTGCTCAAGGTGTGCTTGTATGCAATTTTACTTGAACTTTCAGGCACAGGCCAGAATTTATACAAATAACAGTGCTGCCCTACCACATTCCTACTCAAGGAGACAGTTCTTAGAAACTAGTAGAACCTTTATTCCCAGATCCATACAAAATGATTTGCTTGGTAGGCACAAGTTCACAATGTGCTAAAGCTTGTAAGTTTTAAAAGCTCACAATTTATATTGAATTTATATTAAAAATGGAATGCACTTTCACATGTGTTAAATTTATGTACATACATATTTCATGCGTTGACATTTAAATGTAATGTACATTTAATTTACACTAAAAATGGTTAAGTTTTTTTTTCAGGTTGGGGGATAGAGAATAGGAGACAGGTGCCATACATTTGAAATACATATTTAAATAATGAAATTAAAATATGTATAGAGCCCTTCGATGCCTTCTGAGGAATGTAGGATTTGGAAAATCAGAGGCTTGGGCCAAGACTGCGCCTAAGACCCCATCACTAAGGATAAGGTGAGCGGCAGGGACAGGAAATTAAGAAATGTCTCAGAGCATCTTTGCTAACACTAGATTTTTATTTCATTTGGCTACTTGTGAAAGAAGCTGCAATGAGAAAAAAATAGTAAGGGATGAGGGAGGGAGGCGCTGTAGGGAGAAAAACAAAGAGAGAATGAGCTGTGCTGAGACAGAGATGCCTGGATGACGAAGCTGGCCCCAGCACCCATGAAGCTGGAAAGAAAGCAGGGCCTCGGAAACTTCTGGAAGGCTGTGAGGAAAGAAAAGGCAAGGAAGTGGGATGGAGAGGAGGAAGATAAACCAAGAAGGACTTCGGAAGCATGTAAATTACAAGGGAATGAGGAAGAGCCTTTACTGAAACAGTCTGTGAAGTTTGTGCTAGCGCTGAGAGCTTCATTTCAGTGTACTGGCAAGGAGGTAGGTGCTCAAAGGCCTTTGTCTTGGAAGCCCATTGTGGCTCCCCAGGCCCTGGCACTTTACACCCCGTCCTTTTGCTCTCACTGTTCCTCTCTGCCTGCTTGCTGCGGTCTCTTCTCAGCTCTCTGCCACCTAGCCCACTGAGGCCTGGCCATCCGGGTAGAACAGACTCGTTTTCCTTAGGTCTGCACTGTGCATACCGACTAACCCGCTTCCTGAAGAGGTGTGGCCCCTCTCCAGGGCCCGGCACCTCATTACTATGGTAACGGAAGACACGCTGATCATCCGGATTTTGCCTTCGAGACTTGGGCTATACAAGCTGCTTTCCTGGGGTAGCTTGTCCTTTTGCAGTTAACCGAGATGTCTGGGGAGAAGAGCTTCCCCCAACAGGATGGCAGACGATGCTTCCAGATGCGGTCACTTGGCACGTCTGAGCCAAATGTCTCCATAAAAATATGATGTAATTAACAGAGCCGCAGCAGCTGGAACAATTCAGTACCTCACATTGATTTTCCATGTCTCCTATTTACTTTCAGATCTGCAGTGACAGGAAATCAAAGAATTATAATGGCGTGCATGAGGGCCCAGTGCTGGGTCGGCATTTCCTTGAGAAATCCTGAGATTAATCAGTTTCCTATCACTCAATCATCCCTTTTCAATTCTAAAGGAAAACTGTCCTCCAAAATGTTATGAAATAGCAGTCTATTTCTGGATATTAAAAAAATCAATTGTACTATTTTAAAATTTGAGAGGAGTATTTTAAAAGTCAGCCCGAAGCAAGGTTCACTTGTATGTTTTCTCCTTCAAGTTTAATAGGAGTTGGCAAAGATATTTGGGTACAGTGAGACACAAGTACTGTATTCACCCCTCCCAAGTTTTGTGGGCTTGGAAAAGTTAATTGGTGGAACTACAGAGAGGAACTGCGTTCCAAGTTTTTTCAGTCACTGAAATGAAGGAAAATAAGTTTCCCCAGATATAGTTATTCATGAGCCTTCATCTGAAGCTGGGTTGGTTTAATCATAGTTGGTCGTTGTATTTCTAGCCCTGTCAGGTGAAAGTCGGAATCGGGTTAATTTCACTTTGGGTTTCTTAAAATGCTGGAGAAAATAGGCAGAAGGCTGTGGTTATAGTGGGGAACAGGGCTCTGTCTGAAGTCAGCTTGCTCCTGCCTGCCTTTGAAGATGTACCTCAGAAATAAGTGGTCTTGCTTTTTTACCAGACTCCGTTGCCTTGGCAGATTCTGTGTCTTGGCCATATTGTAAGAACTCACTTTTCTTTGACTTTTCATTCATTCAAGCGATATAACCATTTCATAAATGATTAGGAAAATAGAGAAAAGAAGAAAATTGCCCATAATTTTACGTCTCAAACACAATAGGTATGATGGTTTTGGAGCAATTACTTTGGGTCATTTTCAAATGCTGAGTTTTGATATGATTCTAAGCATAATGTACAAACAACTTTATGTATTGCTTTTTCTCTTAATATATGTCAGAAGCATTTCCCCATATTATGATTAGTTTCAGTAAATATCTTTTTAATTGCTGCCCAAGCAGTTGGAACAATTCAGTCCCTAGTATTGACTTTCCATGTGTCCTATGGAAGTAGAGACACCGTATTAACTATTTCTGTATTTTGAGACAATGGATCAAATCCATTTTTCACTGTAATTAATCCCATGGTAAGTATCTTTATACATAAGCCTTTTCTATATAGAGGATAATTTCTTTAGGATAAATCCCTAGAAATTACAGGGTGAAAGTACATAAATATTTTATGACTCTCGATATTTCTTGTTGATCTTCAAAACTATTATGTGACTTTGTATTATCACCTAAAATGTTTGAGGAATCATGCTTTATGAGGGTATTTTATTGACTAAATTTGCAGTACTGAGAGAGCTTTGTGTGTGCAGTTTGACGATGCTGACAGATATCCCGGAGGTGAACATTTTTTAAAGATGTTCTCTTTATGTTTAACATACAGAAGTTAATGTTAATCACGATACCTATTTTGTTTAACATACAGAAGTGACTTTATTAAAGCCATTTCTTCTAAATGTGCAATAAACTATGAATTCTTTGCCTGGTTCTAATGTTCTATCTCATCAAACCTCATAAAACTAATTAGCATCATACCCCCTCAGTTTGCCTGTGAATTTTGAAGATTACATGAATTTCTCTTCTATGTGAAATGGAATTTGGTGGGTATCCCTTTGCTGGGAATAACTCCTTTGAAAAATAGAAAAAATATTGAGCAGAAAAGAAGTACATTTTCTGGGAAAAGAATAAGAACCCAGAGAGATGGAGTGAGAATTGTACCACAGAGTCCCAGCAGCAGATGTTTTGGGTGTTGAAACTCCCATCAGAACAGCTGCAGAAATGTAGAATCACATCTGGGTGTGTGACACGGCTGCATCATTACCTACAGACAGCAAAACAGCCAGATGCTTCCAATTCATTTTAAGGACCAAGCTTCAGGTCTGAACCTGTGAATGTCTCCACTTCCCGACCAACGACTTATCAATTGCCGAGACAGCTCATGAAAACGTTGCCTCGCGGGCACTTTAAGGACAAACCTCGGCTGCAGCAGGTAGAGGCAGAGTGCAGCTGCTGCACACCCGGCCCTGCAGCTCTAGCTCGCTCTTGGGCTGGAGGATAAAGCCATCAAAGCCCTTCCACACGACGGTGGCTGCATGGCTCGTCACCGGTGTGTGAGGCTTTTGAGGGCACATTCTGTTTAATGTCTGCTCTAGTTCTTCAAATTCTCATCTCTCTCTCCCTTTCTCTCTTTCCTCTTTCACTGTCTCCTCTCTCACTCTGTGTGTGTGTGTGTGTGTGTGTGTGTGTGTGTGTGTGTGTGAGAGAGAGAGAGAGAGAGAGAGAGAGAGAGAACCTTCTCTCTCTCTTTCCTTCTCTCCAGTCTCCCAAATATAAGCTTCTCCCTAGGATGGTTGAAAAAATAACTGGGGAATCATTATGGTAGTAAATGGTTCTTAAGACTTGGACACACACTGTGATTTTTGAGTGCACAGCTTTTGTGTCATTTCTCTTGCCTCACATGGATATGGAAGTCAGTAAAAGTGTCCCCTGGTGACAGGGCTCCAACCTGCAGACAGGCTGATCACAGACTTCAGCAGCCTCCTGGTCTTTCTGACCCAGTACAAAGAGTGCAGGGCAGCTCACAGGCTGTGGGGGAAGGTCATTCAGTATATAACTCTTAGCCCCAGAAGAAAAGGGTTGTTCAATGGGAAAGCCTCAGGAGGAAAAGCTTACTCAACTGTGTAAATCTCAACCCCTACTAATATTCAAGAGATAGGTTTCTTTCAGGAGTAGCCTGTGTACCCCTCTCCCTTCCCATGGAGAGAGCAGAAGCTGACCAGAAACATTTGGTGAAAGATAAGCTGTCTTCAACCATCACACTCTGAATTTCCTGCAGGAACATCACATTTATTATTAGAAGTATTTTTATTGTGCCTAACAACCAAAATCATTCACGCAGAGCTTGCAAATGGGAAGGCCAAGGAAGTTGTCTCATCAGCCCAGCTGAGGTTTGGATCCATCTCTTTGATTGTCATTCAGAGTCCTGTGCATAACTCTCTCTTGAAGGAAGAATTGTAAAATATAATGGATCATAAAGAGGTGAAGATCCACCAAAGAATTATTTCTGGGGAGAGAGAACAATTTTACAGAGGACGAAATGGAAGCCGAAAGAGGTGAAATAACTGGCCCAAAGTTTCAAACTGGAGTCTGGCCCCAGGTCCCAGGTAGTTGCGCACCGAGCTCCACTGTGTGTTTTTCGTCACGTTGCCTCTTTATTGGCCAATACTGCACTAGGGTCAAGTAGGATATGGTTAACTTTAGAACTCTGGGCTTCTGGTAGTGAAGGTCATTAAATTTGAGTGATGTTGGAAATAGATGCTCAGTACCACAAAGAAAAATTTTCACCAAGACAAGGGATCTCTCAGCAAGGCAATTTTTACTTTCTGCAGGAAGGGTACACTTGCTAGCCACCTTGCCACAAGAGTACAATGAACAAAGGAAAAGTAGACGTATTTATCCCTTATGCATTTGGGACTGTCCTTACTGCTGTGTCTGATCTCTGTTGGTTGGAGCCAGACTTCACAATCTAAACTAAAACCCAATTAGCTAACAATTCAAAATTTTTCTAAACTGGTAAAAGCAATGGAGAACAAAAAGGAAGTCCAAATAAGGAAGGGGCATAGGCTGTGAGTTGGTGCATGCCTGTGAGCACGGCCAGCACAGATATCTTGGTTAAAGTACAAGGACATAGAATGCGCTACATGCCTGTAAGCATATTTAACAGCTACATAGGATAGGGCTTAACAAAGAGTTATTAACAAAAACCAAGAAGGATTTATTCTTTAACAAGAAAGGAAACTTTGAAGAAGAACTTTTCTACTTTCCACAAGTGAGGTGCTGAGTAAAATGATCCTAGAGTTGAAGAAATGGACATGTTATTCATATCCATTGTGACCTATGAGAGGTGTCTCCTATTGAATCACTTCTTATTCAGCAATAATAATAATAATAATAAAGGAGTGTTTATTGAGGTGTGGACCAATTGCTGTGGGAAGGACTATGAAATACAAGATGTATATCCTGCCATTAAGGTACTTATAATCTGGTGAGATTGGCAGAGATAAGAAGAATCGTTAAGTAATATTCAAGATGGTGGAAGCAGGGCTATGAAGGTTTGTCTATGCTGTGGAGTCCTCAAGGGGATAAGTGTCTTGAAGCTTAGTGGGCAAGGAAACCCTTCAGCCAGTGAGATTTGGGGAAAGTGTGCTAGGGTGCGGGTTAGTGTCTGAATTTGGAAAGATGCAAAGGACTCCAAATATAGAGTAAAGGAGAAACAGTCCAGAGATTTGGAATTTGAGAAAAAGGGTGAAAATGAGAAATGATAAAGCATGTTGAGGGAGTGGCTACTTTGTATAGTGTGTAAAGCAGAAAAGGCTGAAGAGAAGACTTGGAATCAGATTGCAGTAATCTGGATGACCCTAGTCCAGGAAAGTGGAAATGGCAATACTGCTTGTCAGCTGGGGCACTGACTGCTTTGATAATAAGTGGGCTTCCATCAAAACTCAGTGAGTGGCATGTTGACCAAAAGGACTAGAGCTTGAGTTTAAGGCCAACTTACAAACCCTATGTGTTTTACATTTTCACCACCTGGCACTTCTTTTGGCAACTCTGTAGAAGATTGTCTTATATCCTGACTTTGTCTTCTGCAAGGTCTTTGTAGCCACCTTCCAACTCAAATGGAACAACCAGGAGGGACACGCCAAATGATGCCGCATGATAACCTCTGCCACCAAACACCTGTTCCAGAAGGAGCTTGTAGAGGATTATAACTAGTTCTTCACTGTGAGTTTATTAAAATCAGAAGAAAATACACACAAAAGGAGATCTGATGAGACCTGACTCGAGGTACAGGTTGAACATTCAGTAGGGTGGCTTTTGTGGCACAAAGAGGAAGCCCTTTGGGCAGAACCTGAAGTGTTGTAAAATGGCACCCAGCCCTGTGGGGGATCCCGATAGAATGGCAGTGGCTGAGAACTTCTGTTCACAAGGCAGCTGGTGCTCCTCCAGCAGCGTAATTTAGACATAACTAAGTGTTCAGAGCTGGAATAGGCCATACTCCGTATTTAGTGCAACTCCTCATCTCAGTAAATGTCTTGATACTTGGTAAGGTTAGGGAAGTCATCTGCCTGAGATCTCTCATTTTTGTTAGGGAATGGCTGTGAGCCCAATACCAAGACCAGCTATCTGCTTTGCTATC